>NW_028324305.1:63313-417063 GCF_058129835.1 Hydra viridissima
TTTGAAAAAACATTCAAAAACTACCTTTAAACATGATTTAAATTTAATAGATGAAAACTACGCTAACATTTCTTTGAAAAAACATTCAAAAACTACCTTTAAACATGATTTAAATTTAAAAAGGAAAACTACGCTAACATTTCTTTGAAAAATATTCAAAAAGTACCTTAATCGAAAGAGATAGCACACGAATTTTAAAAAGTTGCATTTAGTCATCCGTTTCTTCTTCATCAAAGTAGCGAGGCGTTTATGCACTTTTTATTCTCAAACTAGTCCCCACTTACGCAAATGGCTTTTGTTTATTTCAATGTAAAACTTTTCAAAAGAGTATTTTGTTAAAGATTATGCTGCAGGGGCTGTGTAAGAAAACTCTGGTGACCTTTCTTTAGAAAAAGCAACTAAAGTAGATGTGCGCCTAGACAATCCAAATTGCGATTCACTAAATTAAAAGACATATACAACAAACTTTAAAAGTGAAACTATTTTTACAAGCGTATTTGGTAAAGATGAAATGTTCTTATGACATTTTAACGTTACGAAAGGGATTTTCTTCTGTTCAAATATTTATTACAATTTAAAGTGTTAAATAATGTTACAGAAACGACCTAAAACGCCTGTTGTATTAATTTAAACGAACAAAATAGATAAAAAAAAGAAAAACTATCATTAAAAAAAAAAAAGTAAAAAAAGAAAAGAAATAGAAGTTGAGGAAAAATAAAAATAAGAACTTCTAACAAAGAGCTCTTCTTTTTATTTTTCAGATTTTAGATGCTTAATTCCTTGAATGAAAAGTTGAACTGATGACTCACTACTAAGGTTGTTCCTAGCCTTCCGTTCTCAAACTAGGCCATTCTGAGAGGCTGTTTGATTAAGTACCGTTGATAGTAGTATCGCACGTAAGAGACTTCTAAAACTCTGATTATTATTAATTCCTGGAATGAAGAGATGACTTCATACTCACTAACGAGGTTGTTCTTAGCCATCCGTTCTTAAACTAAGCAAAACAGTGAAGTTGTTTGATTAAGTATCACAGTTTGCTGATTTGCACATGCACCATTGCCGAAACTGTGATGCTTGGTTCCTTGATTGGATTGAAGAAGCTCATCACCATGCATTTTACAAGCTGTCCGTTGTTATGTTTTGCAATTCAGTGGTTCTGTTTTGCAATTCATTTTCTGTTTGTTTAAGTATCATCGATGGTGGTGTCGTGCATGCAAACTTTCCGAAACTCTGATGCTTGTTTTTCTTGAATGGAGAGATGAGCTTATACTTTAGGTGACTTTTAAAACTGCAGTAATTAGTGCCTCGAATGGAAAAACGAACTCATTCATTACAGACCAAGGTTGTTCCTGGCCATCCGTTAACATATTAGGCAACAGTACAGCGAAGCTGTTTGTTTTACAAGCTTTTGTCGTTTCGAGAAATCACTACATTAAGCATTCGATGGTGATACACGACTGATGGCCAGGTTCTGATTTTCGAATGAAAAGAAGAGTCGCATCCGACCACCGGTCGGCTTTCGACGCAAAACAGCTGTACACACTCGTCCAACGATCCAGTGACTAACTGTTGCAACGAGAAAGTTAGCTTTATTTGTCGTGCAGATTGTCCGCTTTGACGTAAAATGCTAGAAATTTGCTGAACGCTCGGTTTGCGCCGCCCAAGAGTCATTCTGTTTCTGCGTTGCCAGCGTCTGTCGGCTAAATACAACTGTAGACTCCGCGCAAGCTTTTTCACCGCAAAAGTTGTACAGAGCCACACCGAAGGCTAAAATCGACTTTAAGGTCGAAGGTTAAAATCGACCCTAGAGCTTTGAAAACGACGTCACGAAATTTTCAAGTACATCATCGAAGAAAATTACGGCGGCCAGATGCGACTCTTAGTACTAACTCTTCTAATCTTAGTACGTTAAGCATTCCAGTCGAGAGATCAGACGTTTTTTCGTCACCTAAGAGACCGGCCGATCCGTTTGCGACGCTGCGGAAAGAAAGAAGATGGCAAACCACAGGGTTGTTACCGTAACAAACCTCCGTGAGTACCTCCATCTCGAATGGCTTTTGGGGAAACGTTCGTTTTAAACTCAAAGGGATGGTTGTTAAAGCTCACAAAAGCCTGGTTAACGATTTTCTAACGGCAGAGACCGTGTTTACAATGGATGCAGGCCGTTTGCCCGAGCCCAAAGCGCAAGACCTTTCGGAGAACTCCTCTAGGTCGATGCAACGAAACTACTAGACGCGTGCACCTAGCGGCACGTTACAACCGAAGGACGCCCCTCGTGGACACTAAACTCCTGCTTGATATCCTCGTCCCCAGGTTTCCAAACCGTAACCCCAACCCCCTCTAATCCTAACCCCCTTACCCTCTAACTCTCCCCCCTCAAAAAAACAAAAAACATAAAAAAGCAAACAAAACGAAAAAAAAACTTGCTTCCCTCCTCACTTTTAGCTCTAGGATGCAACACCTTTTTGCCGCCCTCCGCTAGAAGGGAGTAGGGAGTAACGAAAGCTTGACATCAAAGTAGCGTTTCGTATGAGATTTGTTTGCCAAAATTTGAGCGTTTTTAAAAAAGCCAAGACTTCGTCAGAGGGGTTTCTTCTTTTCTCCTAAAGCTATCGATCGATTAAAAAGCTCAAAGCAAAGAAATTCAAAACAAAATACAAAAACGGGAAGTTTTAGTTTCTGCACCACAAGCCAAGCACTAGTTCAAACTGGAGATAATAAAAGGAAATCGAATGATCTCACTTCTCAAACCACTGAGCTGCCATTGGTCGGCAGTCTCTTGTTTGGAGACCATTGAGCTGCCATTGGTTGGCTGTTTAATCGTTGCGATTGGTCGGCAGTTTTATCGTTGGAGACCATTGAGAGATATAAAAGGAATTTTTTTTTTGAGCACAACATTAAACGTTAAATCGTTAGATGTTGTTATAAAGGCACCATTAGAATGCGATGTCCTCAAATATTTTCCTCGATATTTTAATAAGTAAACAAAAACAAAACTAAGTCTTGCAACTGGCGAAAACTTTCAATAAGCAAACAAAGCAACAACTTTCCTTTCGAGTTTTTTACATTTTAAACAAAAGACAAACAAAGAAAAAAAAAAAAACAAACAAAAACAAAAACAAAAACAAAAAAACAAAACAAAAACAAAACAGAAAAGGGAGAATGAGTGAGTCGACTGATTTCGCTCAACTGTCTTAAACGAGAAGTCATAAACGTTTGCTTGTGCCAGCAAGTTGCAAATTAAGTTGTAAATGAACTGCACCGCAAAAGCTTAACCACAGTTTATTAAGCATATTAAGCCTTTGCTGACATGTTAAGACATTTTAAGCCTTTGCTATTATCATGAGGCTTTTGCTCCACGAGCCAAAAAAGTACGCTAGAGTTGACAAACTGCATCGCGGTCGAAAAGTGTAATTACGCCAACACTTTTATCCGTTTTAAGCATTTCGTTTTCGCACGAACAACAATTAAAGCAGCTCGTTGAGCTTAACGACGTTCGTATTTTTTTTCGAAGCCAAAACTTCGGCTATAAGTAGAATGAAGAGGCACTTCGAAAAACAACAAAGCTGTTCGCAGTCGATAGCAACGAGCGACAACATCTCTGCGAGTCTGGCATCAAGGTAAACAGTTTTTTTTTACATTTTCATTTGTAAGTGCCACTTTTGTGTACATTATGTATTCAAAAATTTCTTGCTGACGCTAGATTTTTCGTTTTCAATGAACAACAGTTGCAACCTCTAGTCGTTTGCTAAAACAGCTTGCTAGGACAACCAAATCAATCATATGTTGTGAAAATTTCTTTTTGTTCAACTGACTAAGGAAGATCGAGCGAACGCTTTTTTTTTTATAACTTGTTTGTATCATATTGCTATTAAGAAAACAGCGTTGTGTATACTAAACGTGACATAATTGGCAATTATCCGTAACTAAAAATAAGATAGAAATTACAAACTTGATACCATATTTTAATTACTCTAACAAAACTAGACGTCATCGCGTGAGAAAATAAATGTTCATAACACATAACCTATTTTTTTGTTTTTTTTTTCTTCTCTTTTTTCCTTTTAATCTCTTTTCTTTCGTCCAAAAAGCGTTTTGATTTTTGCCTCGCCACAAGCGATGAAATCGATAAAAAAACCTGCTCGGACATTCTCAATTCTCAACAACAAAAGCAATCAAAGTTCTAGCTCTCGAGCACGTGCGCCGACAGGTTGATGAAACCGTTCAAATATGCTCGATCGCTAGAATTTAAAGAAAGAAACAAGCCAGAAACAAACCAAAATAAAAAAAACAAAAACAAAAATGGACATCTTTAGAACGCTTAAATTTTATAAAATATTTTCCTCTGCGTTTTTAACCAGCTAAACTGTCGTAAAGTTTTTTCGGTGCAGTTCATTTAAAAAACTTAGTTTTCAACTTTTAAACGTTTTAGACTTCTCGTTTAAGGCAGTCGAAAGAAATGAGTCGACTCACTCTCTCTCTCCCTATTCGGTTTTGTTTTTGTTTATTTGTTTTTGTTTTTTCTTCGTTTGCCTTCGTTTGCCTTTGTTTGCTTTTGGAAAAGTTGTCGCCATGCGAGACTTAGTTTTTTTTTTTTTTTGCTCAAATTGAGCACAAGTGAGTTTCTAGTCTTGAAAGTGTGCAAAGTGTGGGCCAATCTGGTGGCTGGAGTGATGACACGTGAATGCTGGAAATTCCAGACTTTGAGCGGATTCAGCGTACATAGAAAGAAAATGTAGCATTCACGTGGGTCTCTCCTAAGCGTGCCATTGGTCGGTCTGCTGTCCTTAAGTACCCCCCTCCCCCCCCTCAACGTCACGTTTGCTCAACTTTCTCGGTCTTTGGCGCCCAGAGAAAGCTTGAGGAAGGATAAAAAATGGCGAGGTTTCGGTACTGCGTTTTCTGTTTTTCTTATTTGTTTTTGTTTGTTTGCTTGTTTGTTTGTTTGTTTGTTTGTTAATTTTTTTAATTTTTTTTTTTTTGTTTGTTTGTTTCGTTCGTTTGTTTGTTTGTTTGTTTCGTTTGCTTCGTTTGTTTTGTGATGTTTTGTTTTCCCTTCTTGATGGCACAAAACAGAAGCAAACAAGACTTTCGGTTATATTCGGTTATATTCGGTTCAATAAAAGTTTGTTGGTTTCTGCACAACAACAACAACAACCACAACAACAAAAGTCCCTCTGTCCCTCAAAAGCAGTTTCTCCTCTGTCCTAAAGAAGAGCCTCTTTGTAATCGATCTTGTCTGAATGCAGCTCTCCTTTTGCCTACAGGTTTTTATTCCAACCCTTTTGTTGTTGTTAGTGCCATGTTGTTGTTATTGTTATACTCTGTAAAAGCAGTTGTTGCTGTTGTACTTGTTTGTTGTTTCTAAAGACACTGTTGTTGCTGCTGTTAGCGCTGTTAGTAATCACCCACTTGGCTTGTATTTTTGTTTCTTGTTTTTGTTTTTTGTTTTATTTATAAACACTCTCTGAGTAAGTGATGCTGTTGCTGTTGTTGTTGTTACAGTTGCAATGAGTGTTTGTTAATGTTCCCCCACTTGGCTTGTACTTTTGTTTTCTGTTTTGTTTTGTTTTTTTTTTGTTTTTGTTTTTTTTTTCTCAACACTCTCTGAGTAAGTGATGCTGTTGCTGTAGTCGTTGTTATAGTTGCAATGAGTGTTTGTTAATGTTCACCAACTTGGCTTGTTTATAATCTATTTTATTTTATCAACACTCTCTGAGTCAGTGATGGTGTTGCTGTTGCTGTTGTCGTTATTATGCTTGCAATGGGAGTTGTTACTGTTCACCCACTTTGCTTGTTTTGTTTTTATTTCTTTATTTTATCAACACCCTTTGAGCCAGTGATGCTGTTGCTGTTGTTGTTGTTATAGTTGCAATGAGTGTTGTTAATGTTCACCCACTTTGCTTGTGTTTTTGTTTTTGTTTATCAACACCCTTTGTGTCAGTGATGCTGTTGCTGTTGTTCTTATTACAGTTGCAATGAGTGTTTGTTAATGTTCACCAACTTGGCTTGTTTATAATCTATTTTGTTTTATCAACACTCTCTGAGTCAGTGATGCTGATGCTGTTGTTGTTATTGTGCTTGCAATAAGTGTTGCTAATGTTCACCCACTTTGCTTGTTTTGTTTGTGCTTTTGTTTTTGTTTATCAACACCCTTTGAGTCACTGATGCTGTTGCTGTTGGTGTTATTATAGTTGCAATGAGTGTTAATGTTCACCCACTTTGCTTGCTTTGTTTGTTTGTTGCTTTTTTTTTTTATCAACACCCTGCGAGTTAGTGATGCTGTTGCTGCTTTTGTCATTTTACTTGTATTTATAGTTGTTACTGTTCAGCCACTTTGCTTGTTTTTTAATCTGTTTTATTTTATCACCACTCTCTGAGTCAGTGATGATGTTGCTGATGCTGTTGTTGTTATTTTACTTGCAATGATAGCTGTTACTGTTCAGCCACTTTGCTTGTTTTGTTTGTTTGTTTGTTTGTTTTTTTTATCAATATCCTCTGAGTAAGTGATGCTGTTGCTGTTGTTGTTGTTATAGTTGCAATGAGTGTTTGTTAATGTTCCCCCCCTTGGCTTGTACTTCTGTTTTCTGTTTTGTTTTGTTTTTGTTTTTTTTGTTGTTTTTTTTCTCAACACTCTCTGAGTAAGTGATGCTGTTGCTGTAGTCGTTGTTATAGTTGCAATGAGTGTTTGTTAATGTTCACAAACTTGGCATGTTTATAATCTATTTTATTTTATCAACACTCTCTGAGTCAGTGATGCTGATGCTGTTGTTGTTATTATGCTTGCAATAAGTGTTGTTAATGTTCACCCACTCTGCTTGTTTTGTTTGTGCCTTTGTTTTTGTTTATCAACACCCTTTGAGTCACTGATGCTGTTGCTGTTGGTGTTATTATAGTTGCAATGAGTGTTAATGTTCACCCACTTTGCTTGCTTTATTTGTTTGTTGCTTTTTTTTTTATCAACACCCTGCGAGTTAGTGATGCTGTTGCTGCTTTTGTCATTTTACTTGTATTTATAGTTGTTACTGTTTAGCCACTTTGCTTGTTTTTTAATCTGTTTTATTTTATCACCACTCTCTGAGTCAGTGATGATGTTGCTGATGCTGTTGTTGTTATTTTACTTGCAATGATAGCTGTTACTGTTCAGCCACTTTGCTTGTTTTTTTTTTGTTTTTGTTTTGTTTGTTTGTTTGTTTGTTTTTTTATATATCCTCTGAGTTAGTGATGCTGTTGTTGTTATTATGCTTTCAATGAGAGCTGTTACTGTTCACCCACTTTGTTTGTTTATAATCTGTTTTATTTTATCAACACTCTCTGAGTCAGTGATGCTGATGCTGATGCTGTTGTTGTTATTATGCTTGCAGTGAGAGTTGTTACTGTTCACCCACTTTGCTTGCTTATTGTCTATTTTATTTTGTCAACACTCTCTGAGTCAGTGATGCTGATGCTGATGCTGTTGTTGTTATTATGCTTGCAATGAGAGTTGTTACTGTTCACCCAATTTGCTTGTTTTGTTTTTTTATTTGTTTTTTTGTTTGTTTTTGTTTTGCTTGTTTTTTTTTATCAATACCCTCTGAGTCAGTGATGCTGTTGCTGTTGTTGTTGTTGTTGTTATAGTTGCAATGAGTGTTTGTTAATGTTCCCCCACTTGGCTTGTACTTTTGTTTTCTTTTTTGTTATGTCAACACTCTCTGAGTCAGTGATGCTGATGCTGTTGTTATTATGCTTGCAATGAGAGTTGTTACTGTTGTAGTTATGTCTGTCATTTGTCCTTGTTAGCAAGTTCTATTTGCCCTCTCTTGCCTTTTTTCAACACAGTTTCTTTCTTTGAGTCATATGGTTGCGAGATCCTCTCAAACTCCATCTCTTTATTTATTTGTTTCTTTTTTTTTTTTTTTTTTCTCATTCTCCTTCTCATAATAGCAATCACTGCTGCCACCATGCATGTAATGCTAGTTGCTCTCATTCTTTTTCATTTGCTAGTGGAAACTTTGTTTCTTCTTGTTGCTCTCTTTTCTTTCTTTTTTCTCTTTTGCAGAGGATTCGAAAAAACACAGCTCTTCCCTGCAGTTGTAAACATTCCAGGATTCCAGGATGCAGGCAGAAGAAAAACACTCTCACTAACTGTCTTCTTTTTTTTAGCATAAACCGTTGCAAACAAACACCTGAACATGTCTTCTTCACAAGAAAACAACACTGTTGTTGCCCCTTCTCCGAACTCTAAAGCGAAAAAAAAGAAAAGAAGGCAGTCACAAGAACAGAGAGACTTAAAGCTCAAAAACAAAGTCAGGGCCGCATTAGTTGCAGCGTGTGGCTCCGTAAACAGGGTTGTACCTTTCTATGGTACCAAGAAGAGGTACGCTGTTAGCTGTCCGATGCCTTTGTGCAAACATTCCTCCACAAGCATTAAAAGACACTTGACTAAAAAAGATCATTCTTGGACTTTGGATGAAGCTTCCATCTTTTACTCTGCAATGGTCAGGAAGTTTCAGCATGCTCGTCTCGAACGCAAGTCCGGCTGTCCAAAACCTTACCCCTGTTTGCAATGTTGGAAGTATTACGACCGACTGGACATACACTTGAAAGAGACTCATTTCTACGATTCCAAGACGATCAAACAAAAGATTGCAGAGGCAAAGCGATACGACAACGACAAGCTCTATGTCCCTCAATTTATTCGACCTGCCTTCTTTGGTATTAAGCCAGTAGCTGAACAAGCGTCTGCATCAGGCTCTGCATCCTCTGCTCCTGGGCCTTCCTCCTCTTTTTCTTCTCCGGTTCTTTCCTCTGATCCTCTTTTAAGCTTGCCCTCATCAGTTGCTGGTTCGTCCGAGGCTCCTTCTGCAAACCACTGCACCTCTGTAGAAAACAAAGAGCTGAACACCGAATCCGTCCTAGACTCTGATTTTAATTCCTTAAAGCACTTGGTTTCCAACTCCTCCGTCTTGACAGAAGATAAGAGACTCTTGTTTCAGCTGGACAAAGATGCTTTTCACTTTTATTACCAGTCAGCAGATGAGCTCTTCAGAGATTTTGAAAAGTGGCTTGTGGTAGCCAACAACAACACTTTGTCACAAGCAAAGATCTACAAAAATGCAGTTGTTGAAATATTGACATGTTGTGACAGCACGCTGACGCTGCACCCGAACGCTCTCACCAATTCCAACGTTTTGGAGGATAGATACTTTTCCATGCACTTTAAAAACATTCAGCTCAATTCCAAGCTGAGTGAACTTGACCAAACAAAAGCCATGTCTTGTCACACGTTGTACAACCGCCTTGTCTACCTTTGTCTCCTGTTTCGTTTCAGTGAAGCCAGGAATGTCTATTTCGGACTTTCTCATGAGGCCATCCGACGTTTGCGCTGCAAGGTGGAGGAGTTACAAAAAGTGCTGAGGCCCTTTCGTTCTTTGAGGAGGAGCCTTGTGAAAAGCAAAAAATGCATCAACATCATCAATGTCAGTTTGCTGAACGAATATGGCAAGTCTGCATACGTAAGACAGTTAGTGGAATCGATTAGAAAGCCGTCTCTTACACCGACTAGAGACAATGCTGTGTCTCTACGAAACCATCTTCTGCTCTCTGTCACTGTAATTAACAGTTTAAGAAAATCTAACATTGCTCTTTTAAACATTAGAGACTACATGGCTGCTGAGAAGAGTGAGTGTGGATATTGCATTGTGCAAGAGCGCTACAAAACAGCATACAAGTACGGAGCCAAAAACATTCTAGTGCCGAACGACTTGAAAGTGTTGATCGATATTTATTTGCTGAGATACAGAGACCTTCTTGTCAACGACTCTCACTACATGGCTGCAGACACCAAGACTGTTTTGGAGTTGAGCGACTGCTACAGGCCCCTTTTTCCATCGATGAGACCCAACAAAGACGAATGTGTGACACTCGGTGCAACTAGAGTGCCTGTTTACCAGATGGGTTCCTCTGCTATCTCCTCTTGCCTGACGTCCTGCTTCAGAAAAAGCCAAGTAAACATTCCCATGAAGCGTCTTACTCCCACTTGCATTCGCGGTTCGATAGCCACTTACTTTGCCAACAACAGCAAAGAAGATCGCGAGCGGTTTGCTACACTCTACATGAAGCACAGCAGGAACACAATGGATAGCTTTTATGTGTCCCAGTGGAACGCTGCAGAGGAGTTGCGCTTTGCCCTGGGCATCGGACAGTCCTTCGGAGTCATAGAGTCTTTGACTGTTGAAAAGTCTGAGAGACCACCAAAGAAGGAGAAGGATGTGATGGACTGGCTCCAAACTAATGCAGAGGAGTACGGTTTTCATGAGGTTGAGGACATCTTTGAGGAAGATTTAGACTCCGGTTCTGACTCTGAAGAATGTGCTGCTACTTTCAGCTGTACCACAGTGGTTCCGTTTTCTCCAGCTGTAGAAAACAATGTTCCTTTAGAGGATAGCAACGACCATGCCGTAGATTTCTTGTGTGAACCTACCTCAACTCCTGTTTCGTCTGTTCCATCTGAACAAACAATCGCTGGTCCAGTTCTTGAACTATCCCCTGCTCTTGCACAACTAGTTCCTAACGAACAAGCTGTTTGTATGGATGTAGATCAGACTCTAGCTGTTCCTGTTGGCACAGCTTGTTCTCCTCTTGCATTAACATTATTTCCTGATGAACCGGATTTTATTGAACACCATGCAAAACTTTCTCCAGTTTACTTTAATGAGCAAGTGGTTGCCAAACCTGTTTCTGCTTCTCCTTCTCAGCAAGTCGCTTTCTGTCCTTCAAAAGAGGTCTTTTCTGTTCCTCTGACTCCTAGCCTTGTTGCTTTTCAGCAAACATTGGCCAAACCCAGTTTGTTTCTTTCATCTGATCCAGTTTCAGCTGTTCCTGTCCAACAGGCTGGTACTGTTCTTGCAAAGCAGCTCTCACCTTATGCTGTTCAATCTGTTGGTAGCCTATTTAGCCAAAGTCTTGCCTCTACATCCAGAGGTAAATTCTTTTTGATTTTTGATTTTTGATTTTTATGCAAATCTCAACACGCTTTCAAAAAATGAAAATGCCCAAATCAACTCCTTGCCCTATTGTTATTGTTAGAGCTGTAAAAAAAACAAAACAAAACAAAAAAACAACACAGAAGTGTGTATGTATTTGTTGCAGGACTAATTCTGTGATTGCTTAAATGTTTATACAAGTGAATGATACTAAAACTGATTATGTTTTAGAAGTAAAAGATCCAAGAAGAAAAAAAATCAAGTTGGAAATGCCATCTTTCACTCAAGAACTCATCGGTAATGTAAAACCTAATTTATACAAACATATATAAACACAAACCTCTTCTTGCACAATTTCAGATGGTTAACTGTTAACAAAAACTAGCCATCATTGCTAAGTGCACTTTTAGAAAGTTGTGTCTACCCGATTTCTAATGATGAAGTTAGAAACATCACCGTTAGAAATCATGCACAGCTTGTTATCATCTCTAACACTTAGAAACTGTTGATGGTTTTTATGAATTAGAAAAATGAACATGGTTTTATTTTATTTCAGGATCAACTCAGCCAAGAACAAAGGAAAACAAAGCAGAAGTTAGCCAATGCCATTTAGGTAATCTTTCAAAAACCAGTTATTGCTATCAGTGCAAACAATAAGGTCAACAAAAAAAAAATAAATAAAAAAACAGAATAAATCTTGTCTTACTTCAGAACCAAATGAATATTTGATTTAATCACTTTGTGTTATGACTTGAGTTTGTAAAATTTTAGATGAAATAGTTGAAGAGCTGAATGCTTGCCCTGGCCACAACGAATGGTTCAACACCAGAAGTTTTCCACGATGTGCAGCTTTGGTGTTGGCATACATCTTGCAAGACGTGTTTACAGATGTAAGCTCAAGTTGCTCGTACAAAGATTACCTTGGCATCTTGGCAAATCATAGCAGTGACAAGCTCATTCATGTCTTGCAAAAGTACTCCTACCAAAGCCATATTAAAGACAAAATTAAAAACATGAAGCTAAAAATTCAAAAAGAGGGTAGTTTAGAAAAGTTTGTTCAATATGGCAATATCGTGAAACCATTTATGTAGTTTAGATAAGTTTGTTCAGTTTGGCAATAAAGATGGGCCTTTTGTGTAGTTTGTTTTATCTATGCTTTTGCAAATATTTTTATCTGTTTCGCTAAAGACATAATAAACAAGAAGTTCTGTTAAACTGTTCTCACATTTCTTATTTAAAGATAGTTCAAACTTTTTTTTATCTTTAAAAAAAAAAAAAAGAAGTCGTTTTGTTATTCTGTGAAAACTTTTAATAGAGTTGCATTTAGAATTACTTCTGATGTTTTTAAGAGTTTGTTAAAAAGCAAAATAATATTTCCTGTGATGTTAAACTGCATAAGTGAAATTTAAAAAAGGAAAACTGCTCCAACCATTTTTCGGAAAAAGAAATCAAAAAGTTCCTTATTTTAAAAGATCTAGACATCCATTTCTTCTTCAGCAAAATAGCGAGGCTTTTTTATGAACTCTTACTCTCTATTTTTTCATATCTTTACACAAAGGATTTTGTTTAGATCAATGTAAACATACATAGAAGTATATTATGTTTTTTTTTTTTTTTTTGTTTTTATGCAGTCTAACTTTTGTTTCACTTCTATTTTATTTTACGTTTATCTTGTATTTTATCATGCCTTATTGGTTTTTGCGTTTTGTGATGTCAAGCTGCGTAAGCTAAACTTAAAAGGGGAAAACTACGCTAACTTTTCTTTGAAAAAATATTCAAGAAGTACCTTAAACGAAAGAGAAAGCACACGAATCTTGCCATCCAATTCTTCTTCTGCAAAGTAGCGAGGCTTTTTATGTACTTTTGCTCTCTAATTTATCTCTATTTACGCAAAGGGTTTTATTTCAATGTAAACACGTATAAAAGAATACTTTGTTAAAAATAATGTTAAAGGAGTTGCGTAAAAAAAAACGTCTGAATAAAGTTTCTTTACAAAAAAAACAACTAAGAAACAAGCGCGCCTAAGAAAAACCAGATCGCGATTCACTAAGTCAAAAAACGAAAGAAACAAAGTTTAAAAGGTCTTTCTAGACAACAAATTCTATTTTTGGCAATGCAGTTTTTGTATTTATGCAACCTAACTTTTGTTTGACTTCTATTTTATTTTACGTTTACCTTGTATTTTATCTTGCCTTTTTGTGTTTTGTGATGTCAAGCTACATAATCTAAACTTAAAAGAAGGAAACTAGGCTAACTTTTCTAGTAGAATATTATGTTGTTGGTTTTGTATGCAGCCTAACTTTAGTTTCATCTATATTTTATTTTGCGTTTATCTTATATTTTATCTTGTCTTTTTGAGTTTTGTATTTTGTGATGTCAAGCTACATAATTTAAACTTAAAAGAAGAAAACTAGGCTAACTTTTCTTTGAAAAATTGTTCAAAAACTACCTTACACCGATAGAGATAGCTCACGAATTTAAAAAGTTGCATCTATTCATCTTCTTCTTCAGCAAAGTAAAGCTTTTTATGCACTTTTACTCTCTAACTTACCTATATTTGCGTAAAGGATTTTATTTAATTCAATTTAAACATAACTAGTAGAATATTATGTTGTTGGTTTTGTATGCAGCCTAACTTTAGTTTCATCTATATTTTATTTTGCGTTTATCTTATATTTTATCTTGTCTTTTTGAGTTTTATATTTTGTGATGTCAAGCTACATAAGCTAAACTTTAAAGAGGAAATTTACGCTAACCTGTCTTTGAAAAACTATTCAAAAACTACCTTTAACAAAGTAGCGAGGCTTTTTATGCGCTTTTACTCTCTAACATACCTATTTTTGCGCAAAGGATTTTATTTAATTCAATTTAAACATGCCTAGTAGATTATTATGTTGTTGGTTTTTTATGCAGCCTAACTTTAGCTACATCTATTTTTCATTTTACGTTTGTCTTATATTTTATTTTATCTTTTTGTGTTCTGTGATGTCAAGCTACATAAGCTAATGTTAAAAGAGGAAAGCTGCGCTAACCTTTCTTTGAAAAACTATTCGAAATCTATTTTTGAGATAATCTAGATTTAAAAGAGGAACACTACGCTAATTTTGCTTTGAAAAAACTCTCGAAAACTAACTTATTCGATAGAGATAGCACACAAATTTAAAAAATTGTATCTACTCATCCACTTCTTCTACAGCAAAGTACTGAGGCTTTTTATGCACTTTTATTCTCTAACATACCTATATTTGCGCAAAGGATTTTATTTAACTCAATGTAAACATACATAGAAGAGTATTGTTACCCGTTTGTTTTATGCAGCCTAACTTTAGTTTCATCTATACATTATATTGCGTTTACCTTATATTTTATCTTGCCTTTGTTAGTTTTGTGTTTTGTTATGTCAAGCTTCATAATCTAATCTTAAAAGGGGAAAACTGCGCTAACTTTTCTTTGAAAAAGTACTCAAAAAGGACCTAAATCGATATAGATAGCTCACAATTTTAAAAAGTTGCATATAGTCATCTTCTTCTTCAGCAAAGTATCGAGGCTTTTTATGGATTTTTACTCTAACTTTCCTATATTTGCGCAAAGGACATTATTTAATTCAACTTAAACATGCCTAGTAGATTATTATGTTGTTGGTTTTTTATGCAGTCTAAACTTTGTTACATCTATATTTTACGATTAACTTATATTTTATCTTGCCTTTTTGAGCTTTGTGTTCTGTGATGTCAAGCTACATAGTCTAAACATAAAAGAGGAAAACTACGCTAAACTTGCTTTGAAAAACTATTCAAAAACTACCTTTAACAAAGTAGCGAGGCTTTTCATGCACTTTTACTCTCTAACATACCTACATTTGCGCAAAGGATTTTATTTAATTCAATTTAAACATGCCTAGTAGATTATTATGTTGTTGGTTTTTTATGCAGCCTAACTTTAGTTTCATCTATATTATGTTTTAGGTTTATCATATATTTTATCTTTTCTTTTTGAGTTTTGAGTTTTGTGATGCCAAGCAACTTAAGCTAAACTTAAAAGTGGAATGCTACGCTAACCTTTCTTTGAAAATCTATTCATAAACTACCCTAGACAAAAGCTAGATTTAAAAGAGGAAAACTACACTATTTTTACTTTGAAAAAACTTTCGAAAACTACCTTAATCGATAGAGATAGCACACGATTTTAAAAAATTGCATATAGTCATCCACTACTTCTGCAGCAAAGTAGCGAGGCTCTTTATGCACTTTTTCTCACTAGTTTGCTTATATTTACGCAAAGGAATTCATTTAATTCAATCCAAACATATATAGAAGATTATTATGTTACGATTTTTTTTTTCTTTTATGCAGCCTAACATTTATTTCACCTACATTTTATTTTACGATTAACTTTTATATTACCTTTCCTTTTAGTGTTTTGTGTTTTGTGATGTCAAGCTACATAAGCCAAACTTTAAAGAGGAAAACTACGCTAAGCTTTCTTTGAAAAACTATTCAAAAACTACCTTAAACAAAGTAGCGAGGCTTTTTATGCACTTTTACTCTCTAACATACCTACATTTGTGCATAGGGTTTTATTAGATTCTAGTAGGTTATTACGTTGTTGTTTTTTTATGCAGTCTAACTTTAGCTTCATCTATATTTTATTTTACGTTTATCTTATATTTTATTTTGTCTTTTTGAATTTTGTGTTTTGTGATGTCAAGCTACATAAGCTAAACTTAAAAGAGGAAAGCTACGCTAACCTTTCTTTGAAAAGCTGTTCAAAAACTACCTTAGACATAATCTAGATTTAAAAGAGAAAGACTACGCTATTTTTGCTTTGAAAAATCTTTCGAAAACTACCTTAATCGATAGAGATAGCACAGGATTTTAAAAAGTTGTATCTAGTCATCCACTTCTTTCACAGCAAAGTAGCGAGGCTTTCTATGCGCTTTTACTCTCTAACATACCTATTTTTGCGCAAAGGATTTTATTTAATTCAATTTAAACATGCCTAGTAGATTATTATGTTGTTGGTTTTTTATGCTGCCTAACTTTAGCTACATCTATTTTTCATTTTACGTTTGTCTTATATTTTATTTTATCTTTTTGTGTTCTGTGATGTCAAGCTACATAAGCTAATGTTAAAAGAGGAAAGCTGCGCTAACCTTTCTTTGAAAAACTATTCGAAATCTATTTTTGAGATAATCTAGATTTAAAAGAGGAACACTACGCTAATTTTGCTTTGAAAAAACTCTCGAAAACTACCTTATTCAATAGAGATAGCACACAAATTTAAAAAATTGTATCTACTCATCCACTTCTTCTTTTTATGGATTTTTACTCTCTTATTTACCCAAATTTGCGCAAAGGACTTTACTTAATTCAACTTAAACATGTCTAGTAGATTATTAAGTTGTTTGTTTTTTATGCAGCCTAACTTTAGTTTCATTTATATTTTATTTTACGTTTATCTGATACTTTATCTTGTCTTTTTGTGTGTTGTTTTGTCAAGCTACATAAGCTAAACTTAAAAGTGGAAAAGTACGCTAACCTTTCTTTGAAAATCTATTCAAAAACTGCCTTAGACATAAGCTAGATTTAAAAGAGGAAGACTACGCTATTTATGCTTTTAAAAAACTTTCGAAAAATACCTTAATCCATTGAGGTAGTGCACGAATTTACAAAGTTGTATCTAGTCATCCACTTCTTCTATAGCAAAGTAGCGAGGCTTTTTATGCACTTTTGCGTTCTAATTTATCTCTGTTTACGCATATGGTTTTTGTTTATTTCTATGTAATGATATACAAAAGAGTATTTTGTTAAAGATTATGCTGCAGGAGCTGCGTAAAAAAACTCTGGCGACCTTTCCTTAAGAAAAAAGCAACTGAAAGACATGTGCGCCTTAGAAAATTCAAATCGCGATTCACCAAATTAAAAGACGAAAAGAACGACCTTTAAAAGCTCTCACTAGACATTTGTGTTTATGATAGGCAATGCAGTTTTTGATTTTATGCAGCCTAACATTTGTTTCATCTATATCTTATTTTACGTTTATCTTATACTTTATCTTGCCTTTTTGAGTTTAGTATTTTGTGATGTCATGCTAAATAAACTATACTTTGCTAATTTTTATTTGAAAAAATATTCAAAAACTACCTGAATTATAAGCTAGATCTAAAGGAGGAAAACTACGCTAACTTTTCTTTAAAAAAAATATTTAAAAACTACCTTAAACATAAGCTATATCCAAAAGAGGAAAACTATGCTAACTTTTCTTTAAAAAAATATTTAAAAACTACCTTAAACATAAGCTAGATCTAAAAGAGGAAAACTACGCTAACTTTTCTTTGAAAAAATACTCAAAAACTACCTTAAACATAAGCTAGATCTAAAAGAGGAAAACTACGCTAACTTTTCTTTGAAAAAATACTCAAAAACTACCTTAAACATAAGCTAGATCTAAAAGAGGAAAACTACGCTAACAATTCTTTGAAAAAATATTCGAAAACTACCTTTAAACATGATTTAGATTTAATAGATGAAAACTACGCTAACATTTCTTTGAAAAAACATTCAAAAACTACCTTTAAACATGATTTAAATTTAATAGATGAAAACTACGCTAACATTTCTTTGAAAAAACATTCAAAAACTACCTTTAAACATGATTTAAATTTAAAAAAGGAAAACTACGCTAACATTTCTTTGAAAAAATATTCAAAAAGTACCTTAATCGAAAGAGATAGCACACGAAATTAAAAAGTTGCATTTAGTCATCCGTTTCTTCTTCATCAAAGTAGCGAGGCGTTTATGCACTTTTTATTCTCTAAGTTATCTCTACTTACGCAAATGGCTTTTGTTTATTTCAATGTAAAACTTTTCAAAAGAGTATTTTGTTAAAGATTATGCTGCAGGGGCTGTGTAAGAAAACTCTGGTGACCTTTCTTTAAGAAAAAGCAACTAAAGTAGATGTGCGCCTAAGAAAATCCAAATTGCGATTCACTAAATTAAAAGACATATACAACAAACTTTAAAAGTGAAACTATTTTTACAAGCGTATTTGGTAAAGATGAAATGTTCTTATGACATTTTAACGTTACGAAAGGGATTTTCTTCTGTTCAAATATTTATTACAATTTAAAGTGTTAAATAATGTTACAGAAACGACCTAAAACGCCTGTTGTATTAATTTAAACGAACAAAATAGATAAAAAAAAAGAAAAACTATCATTAAAAAAAAAAAAGTAAAAAAAGAAAAGAAATAGAAGTTGAGGAAAAATAAAAATAAGAACTTCTAACAAAGAGCTCTTCTTTTTATTTTTCAGATTTTAGATGCTTAATTCCTTGAATGAAAAGTTGAACTGATGACTCACTACTAAGGTTGTTCCTAGCCTTCCGTTCTCAAACTAGGCCATTCTGAGAGGCTGTTTGATTAAGTACCGTTGATAGTAGTATCGCACGTAAGAGACTTCTAAAACTCTGATTATTATTAATTCCTGGAATGAAGAGATGACTTCATACTCACTAACGAGGTTGTTCTTAGCCATCCGTTCTTAAACTAAGCAAAACAGTGAAGTTGTTTGATTAAGTATCACAGTTTGCTGATTTGCACATGCACCATTGCCGAAACTGTGATGCTTGGTTCCTTGATTGGATTGAAGAAGCTCATCACCATGCATTTTACAAGCTGTCCGTTGTTATGTTTTGCAATTCAGTGGTTCTGTTTTGCAATTCATTTTCTGTTTGTTTAAGTATCATCGATGGTGGTGTCGTGCATGCAAACTTTCCGAAACTCTGATGCTTGTTTTTCTTGAATGGAGAGATGAGCTTATACTTTAGGTGACTTTTAAAACTGCAGTAATTAGTGCCTCGAATGGAAAAACGAACTCATTCATTACAGACCAAGGTTGTTCCTGGCCATCCGTTAACATATTAGGCAACAGTACAGCGAAGCTGTTTGTTTTACAAGCTTTTGTCGTTTCGAGAAATCACTACATTAAGCATTCGATGGTGATACACGACTGATGGCCAGGTTCTGATTTTCGAATGAAAAGAAGAGTCGCATCCGACCACCGGTCGGCTTTCGACGCAAAACAGCTGTACACACTCGTCCAACGATCCAGTGACTAACTGTTGCAACGAGAAAGTTAGCTTTATTTGTCGTGCAGATTGTCCGCTTTGACGTAAAATGCTAGAAATTTGCTGAACGCTCGGTTTGCGCCGCCCAAGAGTCATTCTGTTTCTGCGTTGCCAGCGTCTGTCGGCTAAATACAACTGTAGACTCCGCGCAAGCTTTTTCACCGCAAAAGTTGTACAGAGCCACACCGAAGGCTAAAATCGACTTTAAGGTCGAAGGTTAAAATCGACCCTAGAGGTTTGAAAACGACGTCACGAAATTTTCAAGACATCATCGAAGAAAATTACGGCGGCCAGATGCAACTCTTAGTACTAACTCTACTAATCTTAGTACGTTAAGCATTCCAGTCGAGAGATCAGACGTTTTTTCGTCACCTAAGAGACCGGCCGATGCGTTTGCGACGCTGCGGAAAGAAAGAAGATGGCAAACCACAGGGTTGTTACCGTAACAAACCTCCGTGAGTACCTCCATCTCGAGTGGCTTTTGAAGAAACGTTCGTTTTAAACTCAAAGGGATGGTTGTTAAAGCTCACAAACGCCTGGTTAACGATTTTCTAACGGCAGACACCGTGTTTACAATGGATACAGACCGATTAACTGAGCCCAAAGCGCAAGATCTATCAGAAAACTCCTCTAGGTCGATGCAACGAGACGACTAGACACGTGCGTCTAAAGGCATTTTACAATTGAAGGACGCCCCTCGTGGGCCCTAACCCTTTAACCTTAACACTAAACTCCTGCTTGATATCCTCGTCCCCAGGTTTCCAAACCGTAACCCCAACCCCCTCTAATCCTAACCCCCTTACCCTCTAACTCTCCCCCCTCAAAAAAACAAAAAACATAAAAAAGCAAACAAAACGAAAAAAAACTTGCTTCCCTCCTCCCTTTTAGCTCTAGGATGCAATACCTTTTTGCCGCCCTCCGCTAGAAGGGAGTAGGGAGTAACGAAAGCTTGACATCAAAGTAGCGTTTCGTATGAGATTTGTTTGCCAAAATTTGAGCGTTTTTAAAAAAGCCAAGACTTCGTCAGAGGGGTTTCTTCTTTTCTCCTAAAGCTATCGATCGATTAAAAAGCTCAAAGCAAAGAAATTCAAAACAAAATACAAAAACGGGAAGTTTTAGTTTCTGCACCACAAGCCAAGCACTAGTTCAAACTGGAGATAATAAAAGGAAATCGAATGATCTCACTTCTCAAACCACTGAGCTGCCATTGGTTGGCTGTTTAATCGTTGCGATTGGTCGGCAGTTTTATCGTTGGAGACCATTGAGAGATATAAAAAGAATTTTTTTTTTGAGCACAACATTAAACGTTAAATCGTTAGATGTTGTTATAAAGGCACCATTAGAATGCGATGTCCTCAAATATTTTCCTCGATATTTTAATAAGTAAAAAAAAACAAAACAAAGTCTTGCAACTGGCGAAAACTTTCAATAAGCAAACAAAGCAACAACTTTCCTTTCGAGTTTTTTACATTTTAAACAAAAGACAAACAAAGAAAAAAAACAAACAAAAACAAAAACAAAAAAACAAAACAGAAAAGGGAGAATGAGTGAGTCGACTGATTTCGCTCAACTGTCTTAAACGAGAAGTCATAAACGTTTGCTTGTGCCAGCAAGTTGCAAATTAAGTTGTAAATGAACTGCACCGCAAAAACTTAACCACAGTTTATTAAGCATATTAAGCCTTTGCTGACATGTTAAGACATTTTAAGCCTTTGCTATTATCATGAGGCTTTTGCTCCACGAGCCAAAAAAATACGCTAGAGTTGACAAACTGCATCGCGGTCGAAAAGTGTAATTACGCCAACACTTTAATCCGTTTTAAGCATTTCGTTTTCGCACGAACAACAATTAAAGCAGCTCGTTGAGCTTAACGACGTTCGTATTTTTTTTCAAAGCCAAAACTTCGGCTATAAGTAGAGTAAAGAGGCACTTCGAAAAACAACAAAGCTGTTCGCAGTCGATAGCAACGAGCGACAACATCTCTGCGAGTCTGGCATCAAGGTAAACAGTTTTTTTACATTTCCATTTGTTAGTGCCACTTTTGTGTACATTATGTATTCAAAAATTTCTTGCGGACGCTAGATTTTTCGTTTTCAATGAACAACAGTTGCAACCTCTAGCCGTTTGCTAAAACAGCTTGCTAGGACAACCAAATCAATCATATGTTGTGAAAATTTCTTTTTGTTCAACTGACTAAGGAAGATCGAGCGAACGCTTTTTTTTTATATAACTTGTTTGTATCATATTGCTATTAAGAAAACAGCGTTGTGTATACTAAACGTGACATAATTGGCAATTATCCGTAACTAAAAATAAGATAGAAATTACAAACTTGATACCATATTTTAATTACTGTAACAAAACTAGACGTCATCGCGTGAGAAAATAAATGTTTATGACACATAACCTATTTTTTTGTTTTTTTTTTTCTTCTCTTTTTTCCTTTTAATCTCTTTTCTTTCGTCCAAAAAGCGTTTTGATTTTTGCCTCGCCACAAGCGATGAAATCGATAAAAAAACCTGCTCGGACATTCTCCATTCTCAACAACAAAAGCAATCGAAGTTCTAGCTCTCGAGCACGTGCGCCAACAGGTTGATGAAACCGTTCAAATATGCTCGATCGCTAGAATTTAAAAAAAAGAAACAAGCCAGAAACAAACCAAAATAAAAAAAACAAAAACAAAAATGAACATCTTTAGAACGCTTAAATTTTATAAAATATTTTCCTCTGCGTTTTTAACCAGCTAAACTGTCGTAAAGTTTTTTCGGTGCAGTTCATTTAAAAAACTTAGTTTTCAACTTTTAAACGTTTTAGACTTCTCGTTTAAGGCAGTCGAAAGAAATGAGTCGACTCACTCTCTCTCTCTCTCTCTCCCTTTTCGGTTTTGTTTTTGTTTACTTGTTTTTGTTTTTTCTTCGTTTGCCTTCGTTTGCCTTTGTTTGCTTTTGGAAAAGTTGTCGCCATGCGAGACTTAGTTTTTTTTTGGCTCAATTTGTGATTAAGTGAAGTTCTAGTCTTGAAAGTGTGCAAAGTGTGGGCCAATCTGGTGGCTGGAGTGATGACACGTGAATGCTGGAAATTCCAGACTTTGAGCGGATTCAGCGTACATAGAAAGAAAATGTAACATTCACGTGGGTCTCTCCTAAGCTTGCCATTGGTCGGTCTGCTGGCCTTAAGTACCCCCCCCCCCCCCCCCTCAACGTCACGTTTGCTCAACTTTCTCGGTCTTTGGCGCCCAAAGAAAGCTCGAGGAAGGATAAAAATGGCGAGGTTTCGGTACTGCGTTTTCTATTTTTCCTATTTGTTTTTGTTTGTTTGTTTGTTTCGTTTGTTTGTTTATTTATTTAATTGTATTTTTGTTTGTTTCGTTCGTTTGTTTGTTTGTTTGTTTCGTTTGCTTCGTTTGTTTCGTGATGTTTTGTTTTCCCTTCTTGATGGCACAAAACAGAAGCAAACAAGACTTTCGGTTATGTTCGGTTATATTCGGTTCAATAAAAGTTTGTTGGTTTCTGCACAACAACAACAACAAAAGTCCCTCTGTCCCTCAAAAGCAGTTTCTCCTCTGTCCAAAAGAAGAGCCTCTTTGTAATCGATCTTGTCTGAATGCAGCTCTCCTTTTGCCTACAGGTTTTTATTCCAACCCTTTTGTTGTTGTTAGTGCCATGTTGTTGTTATTGTTATACTCTGTAAAAGCAGTTGTTGCTGTTGTACTTGTTTGTTGTTTCTAAAGACACTGTTGTTGCTGCTGTTAGCGCTGTTAGTAATCACCCACTTGGCTTGTATTTTTGTTTCTTGTTTTTGTTTTTTGTTTTATTTATAAACACTCTCTGAGTAAGTGATGCTGTTGCTGTTGTTGTTGTTATAGTTGCAATGAGTGTTTGTTAATGTTCCCCCACTTGGCTTGTATTTTTGTTTTCTGTTTTGTTTGTTTTTTTGTTTTTTTGTTTTTTTTTTCTCAACACTCTCTGAGTAAGTGATGCTGTTGCTGTAGTCGTTGTTATAGTTGCAATGAGTGTTTGTTAATGTTCACCAACTTGGCATGTTTATAATCTATTTTATTTTATCAACACTCTCTGAGTCAGTGATGGTGTTGCTGTTGCTGTTGTCGTTATTATGCTTGCAATGGGAGTTGTTACTGTTCACCCACTTTGCTTGTTTTGTTTTTATTTCTTTATTTTATCAACACCCTTTGAGCCAGTGATGCTGTTGCTGTTGTTTTTGTTATAGCTGCAATGAGTGTTGTTAATGTTCACCCACTTTGCTTGTTTTGTTTTTGTTTATTTATTTTACCAACACCCTTTGAGCCAGTGATGCTGTTGCTGTTGTTTTTGTTATAGCTGCAATGAGTGTTGTTAATGTTCACCCACTTTGCTTGTTTTGTTTTTATTTCTTTATTTTATCAACACCCTTTGAGCCAGTGATGCTGTTGCTGTTGTTTTTGTTATAGCTGCAATGAGTGTTGTTAATGTTCACCCACTTTGCTTGTTTTGTTTTTATTTATTTATTTATTTTACCAACACCTTTTGAGCCAGTGATGCTGTTGCTGTTGTTTTTGTTATAGCTGCAATGAGTGTTGTTAATGTTCACCCACTTTGCTTGTTTTGTTTTTATTTCTTTATTTTACCAACACCCTTTGAGCCAGTGATGCTGTTGCTGTTGTTTTTGTTATAGCTGCAATGAGTGTTGTTAATGTTCACCCACTTTGCTTGTTTTGTTTTTATTTCTTTATTTTATCAACACCCTTTGAGCCAGTGATGCTGTTGCTGTTGTTTTTGTTATAGCTGCAATGAGTGTTGTTAATGTTCAGCCACTTTGCTTGTTTTGTTTTTATTTCTTTATTTTATCAACACCCTTTGAGCCAGTAATGCTGTTGCTGTTGTTTTTGTTATAGCTGCAATGAGTGTTGTTAATGTTCACCCACTTTGCTTGTTTTGTTTTTATTTATTTATTTATTTTACCAACACCTTTTGAGCCAGTGATGCTGTTGCTGTTGTTTTTGTTATAGCTGCAATGAGTGTTGTTAATGTTCACCCACTTTGCTTGTTTTGTTTTTATTTCTTTATTTTATCAACACCCTTTGAGCCAGTGATGCTGTTGCTGTTGTTTTTGTTATAGCTGCAATGAGTGTTGTTAATGTTCACCCACTTTGCTTGTTTTGTTTTTATTTCTTTATTTTATCAACACCCTTTGAGCCAGTGATGCTGTTGCTGTTGTTTTTGTTATAGCTGCAATGAGTGTTGTTAATGTTCACCCACTTTGCTTGTTTTGTTTTTATTTCTTTATTTTATCAACACCCTTTGAGCCAGTGATGCTGTTGCTGTTGTTTTTGTTATAGCTGCAATGAGTGTTGTTAATGTTCACCCACTTTGCTTGTTTTGTTTTTATTTCTTTATTTTACCAACACCCTTTGAGCCAGTGATGCTGTTTCTGTTGTCGTTGTTATAGTTGCAATGAGTCTTATTAATGTTCACCCACTTTGCTTGCTTTGTTTGTGTTTTTGTTTTTGTTTATTAACACCCATTGAGTCAGTGATGCTGTTGCTTTTGTTGTTATTATAGTTGCAATGAGTGTTTGTTAATGCTCACCGACTTGGCTTGCTTTGTTTGTTTTTTGTTTTTTTTTTATCAAAACCTTGTGAGTCAGTGATGCTGCTTTTGTTATTTTACTTGTAATTAGAGTTGTTACTGTTCAGCCGCTTTGGTTGTTTTTTAATCTATCTTATTTTATCACCACTCTCTGATTCGGTGATGATGTTGCTGATGCTGTTGTTGTTGTTTTACTTGCAATGATAGTTGTTACTGTTCAGCAACTTTGCTTTTATTCGTTTTTGTTTGTGTGTTTGTTAGTTGTTTCTTTTTTATCAATATCCTCTGAGTCAGTGATGCTGTTGCTAATGCTGCTGTTGCTGTAGTTGGTTTTTATGCTTGCAATGAGAGTTGTTACTGTTCACCCACTTTGCTTGTTTATAATCTATTTTATTTTGTTAACACTCTCTGAGTCAGTGATGTTGTTGTTGTTATTATGCTTGCAATGAGAGTTGTTACTGTTCACCCAGTTTGCTTGTTTTGTTTTTTTATTTGTTTTGTTTTTTTTTGTTTTTGTTTTGTTTGTTTTTTTTTATCAATACCCTCTGATTAAGTGATGCTGTTGCTGTTGTTATACATGCAATGGTTGTTGTTACTGTTCAGCCACTTTGCTTGTTTTTTTTTAATCTGTTTTGTTTTTTCAACACTCTCTGAGTCAGTGATGCTGATGCTGTTGTTGTCATTATGCTTGCAATGAGAGTTGTTACTGTTGTAGTTATGTCTGTCATTTGTCCTTGTTAGCAAGTTCTATTTGCCCTCTCTTGCCTTTTTTCAACACAGTTTCTTTCTTTGAGTCATATGGTTGCGAGATCCTCTCAAACTCCATCTCTTTATTTATTTGTTTCTTTTTTTTTTCTCATTCTCCTTCTCATAATAGCAATCACTGTTGCCACCATGCATGTAATGCTAGTTGCTCTCGTTCTTCTTCTTTTGCTAGTGCAAGCTTTGTTTCTTCTTGTTGCTCTCTTTACTTTCTTCTTGCTCTTTTGCAGAGGACTCGAAAAAACACAGCTCTTCGCTGTAGTTGTGTTTCTCATCAATCCACGCAACATTCCAGGATTGGATACAGGCAGAAGAAAAAAAACTCTCGCTGACTGTTTTCTTTTTTTTTTTAGCTTAAACCGTTGCAAACAAACACCTGAACATGTCTTCTTCACAAGAAAACAACTCTGTTGTTGCTTCTTCTCCAAACTCTAAAGCAAAAAAAAAGAAAAGAAAGCAGTCACAAGAACAGAGAGACTTAAAGCTCAAAAAGAAAGTCAGGGCCGCATTAGTTGCAGCGTGTGGCTCCGTAAACAGGGTTGTACCTTTCTATGGTACCAAGAAGAGGTACGCTGTTAGCTGTCCGATGCCTTTGTGCAAACATTCCTCCACAAGCATTAAAAGACACTTGACTAAAAAAGATCATTCTTGGACTTTGGATGAAGCTTCCATCTTTTACTCTGCAATGGTCAGGAAGTTTCAGCATGCTCGTCTCGAACGCAAGTCCGGCTGTCCAAAACCTTACCCCTGTTTGCAATGTTGGAAATATTACGACCGACTGGACATACACTTGAAAGAGACTCATTTCTACGATTCCAAGATGATCAAACAAAAGATTGCAGAGGCAAAGCGATACGACAACGAGAAGCTCTATGTCCCTCAATTTATTCGACCTGCCTTCTTTGGTATTAAGCCAGTAGCTGAATAAGCGTCTGCATCAGGCTCTGCATCCTCTGCTCCTGGGCCTTCCTCCTCTTTTTCTTCTCCGGTTCTTTCCTCTGATCCTCTTTTAAGCTTGCCCTCACCAGTTGCTGGTTCGTCCGAGGCTCCTTCTGCAAACCAATGCACCTCTGTAGAAAACAAAGAGCTGAACACCGAATCCGTCCTTGACTCTGATTTCGATTCCTTAGAGCACTTGGTTTCCAGCTCCTATGTCTTGACCGAAGAAAAGAGACTCTTGTTTCAGCTGGACAAAGATGCTTTTCACTTTTATTACCAGTCAGCAGATGAGCTCTTCAGAGACTTTGAAAAGTGGCTTGTGGTAGCCAACAACAACACTTGGTCACAAGCAAAGATCTACAAAAATGCAGTTGTGGAAATATTGACTTGTTGTGACAGCACGTTGACGCTGCACCCAAACGCCCTCACCAATTCCAATGTTTTGGAGGATAGATACTTCTCCTTGCACTTTAAGAAAATTCAGCTCAATTCCAAGCTGAGTGAACTTGACCAAACAAAAGCCATGTCTTGTCACACGTTGTACAACCGCCTTGTCTCCCTTTGTCTCCTGTTTCGTTTCAGTGAAGCCAGAAACGTCTATTTCGGACTTTCTCATGAGGCCATCCGACGTTTGCGCTGCAAGGTGGATGAGTTGCGAAAAGTGCTGAGGCCCTTTCGTTCTTTGAGGAGGAGCCTTGTGAAAAGAAGAAAAAGCATCAACATCATCAATGTCAGTTTGCTGACCGAATATGGCAAGTCTGCATACATAAGAGACTTAGTGGAATCGATTAGAAAGGCGTCTCTTCCGCTGACTAGAGACAATGCTGTGTCTCTACGAAACCATCTTCTGCTCTCTGTCACTGTAATTAACAGTTTAAGAAAATCTAACATTGCTCTTTTAAACATTAGAGACTACATGGCTGCTGAGAAGAGTGAGTGTGGATATTGCATTGTGCAAGAGCGCTACAAAACAGCATACAAGTACGGAGCCAAAAACATTCTAGTGCCGAACGACTTGAAAGTGTTGATCGATATTTATTTGCTGAGATACAGAGACCTTCTTGTCAACGACTCTCACTACATGGCTGCAGACACCAAGACTGTTTTGGAGTTGAGCGACTGCTACAGGCCCCTTTTTCCTTCGGTGAGAGCCAACAAAGACGAAGGTGTGACACTAGGTGCAACTAGAGTGCCTGTTTACCAGATGGGTTCCTCTGCTATCACCTCTAGCCTGACGTCCTGCTTCAGAAAAAGCCAAGTAAACATTCCCATGAAGCGTCTTACTCCCACTTGCATTCGCGGTTCGATAGCCACTTACTTTGCCAACAACAGCAAAGAAGATCGCGAGCGGTTTGCTACACTCTACATGAAGCACAGCAGACACACAATGGATAGCTTTTATGTGTCCCAGTGGAACGCTGCAGAGGAGTTGCGCTTTGCCCTGGGCATCGGACAGTCCTTCGGAGTCATAGAGTCTTTGACTGTTGAAAAGTCGGAGAGACCACCAAAGGAGGAGAAGGATGTGATGGACTGGCTCCGAACTAATGCAGAGGAGTACGGTTTTCATGATGTTGAGGACATTTTTGAGGAAGATTCAGACTCCGGTTCTGACTCTGAAGAATGTGCTGCTACTTTCGGTTGTACCACAGTGGTTCCATTTTCTCCAGCTGTAGAAAACAATGCTCCTTTAGAGGACAGCAACGAACACGTTGTAGATTTCTTGTGTGAACCTACCTCAACTCCTGTTTCGTCTGTTCCTTCTGAACAAACAATCGCTGGTCCAGTTCTTGAACTATCCTCTGCTCTTGCACAACTAGTTCCTAATGAACAAGCTGTTTGTATGGATGTAGATCAGACTCTAGATGTTCCTGTTGGCACAGCTTGTTCTCCTCTTGCATTAACATTATTTCCTGATGAACCGGATTTTATTGAACACCATGCACAACTTTCTCCAGTTTACTTTAGTGAGCAAGTGGTTGCCAAACCTGTTTCTGCTGCTCCTGCTCAACAAGTTGCTTTCAGTCCTTCAAAAGAGGTTTTTTCTGTTCTGCTGGAAACAGTGTCTAATGTTGCTTCACAGCAAGATAATCTTATGGCTGTCACACGTGTTTTCCATGCTCCTCCTGAAGCTGCTCTTCTTGAACCTGCTCTTCTTGAACCTGCTCTTCTTGAACCTGCTCTTCTTGAACCTGCTCTTCTTGAACCTGCTCTTCTAGAACCTGCTCATAAGCAAGTGGTTGCCAAACCTGTTCATGTTGCTCCTTCTCTGCAAGTTGTTTTTAATCCTTCAAAAGAGGTCTTTTCTGTTCCTCTGGCTCCTAATCTTGTTGCTCGTCAGCAAACGATGGCCAAACCCAGTTTGTTTCTTTCAGCTGTTCCAGTCCAACAGGCTGGTACTGTTCTTGAAAAACAGCCCTCAACTGGTGCTGTTCAATCTGTTGGTAGTCTATTTAGCCAAAGTCTTGCTTGTACATCCAGAGGTAAATTCTTTTTGATTTTTGATTTTTATGCAAATCTCAACACGCTTTCAAAAAATAAAAATGCCCAAATTAACTCCTTGCCCTATTGTTATTGTTAAAGCTGTAAAAAAAAAAAAGAAAAGAAAAACAATAAAAAAAACAAAAAAAAAACAAAAAAAACAACACAGAAGTGTGTATGTATTTGTTGCAGGTCTAATTCTGTGATTGCTTAAATGTTTACACAAGTGAATGATACTAAAACTGATTATGTTTTAGAAGTAAAAGATCCAAGAAGAAAAAAAATCAAGTTGGAAATGCCATCTTTCACTCAAGAACTCATCGGTAATGTAAAACCTAATTTATACAAACATATATAAACACAAACCTCTTCTTGCACAATTTCAGATGGTTAACTGTTAACAAAAACTAGCCATCATTGCTAAGTGCACTTTTAGAAAGTTGTGTCTACCCGATTTCTAATGATGAAGTTAGAAACATGACCGTTAGAAATCATGCACAGCTTGTTATCATCTCTAACACTTAGAAACTGTTGATGGTTTTTTTATGAATTAGAAAAATGAACATGGTTTTATTTTATTTCAGGATCAACTCAGCCAAGAACAAAGGAAAACAAAGCAGAAGTTAGCCAATGCCAATTAGGTAATCTTTCAAAAACCAGTTGTTGCTATCAGTGCAAACAATAAGGTCAACAAAAAAAAACAAATAAAAAAACAAAATTAATCTTGTCATGCTTCAGAACCAAATGAATATTCGATTTAATCTCTTTGTGTTATGACTTGAGTTTGTAAAATTTTAGATGAAATAGTTGAAAAGCTGAATGCTTGCCCTGGCCACAACGAATGGTTCAACACCAGAAGTTTTCCACGATGTGCAGCTTTGGTGTTGGCATACATCTTGCAAGACGTGTTTACAGATGTAAGCTCAAGTTGCTCGTACAAAGATTACCTTGGCATCTTGGCAAATCATAGCAGTGACAAGCTCATTCATGTCTTGCAAAAGTACTCCTACCGAAGCCATATTAAAGACAAAATTAAAAACATGAAGCTAAAAATTCAAAAAGAGGGTAGTTTAGAAAAGTTTGTTCAATATGGCAATATAGTGAGACCATTTATGTAGTTTAGATAAGTTTGTTCAGTTTGGCAATAAAGATGGGCCTTTTGTGTTGTTTGTTTTCTCTATGCTTTTGCAAATATATTTATCTGTTTCGCTAAATACATAATAAACAAGAAGTTCTGTTAAACTGTTCTCACATTTCTTATTTAAAGATAGTTCAAACTTTTTTTATCTTTAAAAAAAAAAAAAGTCGTTTTGTTATTCTGTTAACACTTTTAATAGAGTTGCATTTAGAATTATTTCTGATGTTTTTAAGAGTTTGTTAAAAAGCAAATTAATATTTTCTGTGATGTTAAACTGCATAAGTGAAATTTAAAAAAGGAAAACTGCTCCAAACATTTTTCGGAAAAAGAAATCAAAAAGTTCCTTATTTTAAAAGATCTAGACATCCATTTCTTCTTCAGCAAAATAGCGAGGCTTTTTTTATGAACTCTTACTCTCTATTTTTTCATATAATTACACAAAGGATTTTATTTAGTTCAATGTAAACATACATAGAAGTATATTATGTTTTTTTTTTATTTTTTTTTTTTTTATGGTGTCTAACTTTTGTTTCACTTCTATTTTATTTTACGTTTATCTTGTATTTTATCATGCCTTATTGGTTTTTGCGTTTTGTGATGTCAAGCTGCGTAAGCTAAACTTAAAAGAGGAAAACTACGCTAACTTTTCTTTGAAAAAATATTCAAAAAGTACCTTAAAAGAGAAAGCACACGAATTTAAAAAGTTGTATCTTGCCATCCAATTCTTCTTCTGCAAAGTAGTGAGGCTTTTGCTCTCTAACTTATCTCTATTTACGCAAAGGGTTTTATTTCAATGTAAACACGTATAAAAGAATACTTTGTTAAAAATAATGTTAAAGGAGTTGCGTAAAAAAAACGTCTGAATAAACTTTCTTTACAAAAAAAAACAACTAAGAAACAAGCGCGCCTAAGAAAAACCAGATCGCGATTCACTAAGTCAATAGACGAAAGAAACAAACTTTAAAAAGTCTTTCTAGACAACAAATTCTATTTTTGGCAATGCAGTTTTTGTATTTATGCAACCTATCTTTTGTTTCACTTCTACTTTATTTTACGTTTACCTTGTATTTTGTCTTGCCTTTTTGCGTTTTGTGATGTCAAGCTACATAATCTAAACTTAAAAGAGGAAAACTAGGCTAGTAGAATATTATGTTGTTGGTTTTATATGCAGCCTAACTTTAGTTTCATCTATATTTTATTTTGCGTTTATCTTATATTTTATCTTGTCTTTTTGAGTTTTGTGTTTTGTGATGTCAAGCTACATAAGCTAAACTTTAAAGAGGAAAACTACGCTAACCTTTTTTTGAAAAACTATTCAAAAACTACCTTTAACAAAGTAGCGAGGCTTTTTATGCACTTTTACTCTCTAACATACCTATATTTGCGCAGAGGATTTTATTTAACTCAATGTAAATATACATAGAAGAGTATTGTTACCCGTTTATTTTATGCAGCCTAACTTTAGTTTCATCTATATTTTATATTGCGTTTACCTTATATTTTGTATTGCCTTTGTTAGTTTTGTGTTTTGTTATGTCAAGCTTCATAATCCAATCTTAAAAGAGGAAAACTGCGCTAACTTCTCATTGAAAAAGTACTCAAAAAGGACCTAAATCGATATAGATAGCTCACGATTTTAAAAAGTTGCATATAGTCATCTTCTTCTTCAGCAAAGTATCGAGGCTTTTTATGGACTTTTAATCTCTTATTTACCCAAATTTGCGCAAAGGACTTTACTTAATTCAACTTAAACATGTCTAGTAGATTATTAAGTTGTTTGTTTTTTATGCAGCCTAACTTTAGTTTCATTTATATTTTATTTTACGTTTATCTGATATTTTATCTTGTCTTTTTGTGTGTTGTTTTGTCAAGCTACATAAGCTAAACTTAAAAGTGGAAAACTACGCTAACCTTTCTTTGAAAATCTATTCAAAAACTGCCTTAGACATAAGGTAGATTTAAAAGAGGAAGACTGCGCTATTTTTGCTTTAAAAAAACTTTCGAAAAATACCTTAATCCATTGAGATAGTACACGAATTTACAAAGTTGTATCTAGTCATCCACTTCTTCTATAGCAAATCAGCGAGGCTTTTTATGCACTTTTGCGTTCTAATTTATCTCTGTTTACGCAAATGGTTTTTGTTTATTTCTGTGTAATGATATACAAAAGAGTATTTTGTTAAAGATTATGCTGCAGGAGCTGCGTAAAAAAACTCTGGTGACCTTTCCTTAAGAAAAAAGCAACTGAGAGGCATGTGCGCCTTAGAAAATTCAAATCGCGATTCTCCAAATTAAAAGACGAAAAGAACGAACTTTAAAAGCTCTTACTAGACGTTTGTGTTTATGATAGGCAATGCAGTTTTAGATTTTATGCAGCCTAACATTTGTTTCATCTATATCTTATTTTACGTTTATCTTATACTTTATCTTGCCTTTTTGAGTTTAGTATTTTGTGATGTCATGCTAAATAAGCTAAACTTTGCTAATTTTTATTTGAAAAAATATTAAAAAACTACCTGAATTATAAGCTAGATCTAAAAGAGGAAAACTGCGCTAACTTTTCTTTGAAAAATTATTTAAAAACTACCTTAAAACATGATTTAGATTTAAAAGATGAAAGCTACGCTAACATTTCTTTGAAAAAATATTTTAAAACTACCTTTAAACATGATTTAGATTTAAAAGATGAAAACTACGCTAACATTTCTTTGAAAAAATATTTAAAAACTACCTTAAACATAACCTAGATCTAAAAGAGGAAAACTACGCTAACTTTCCTTTGAAAAAATATTCAAAAACTACCTTAAACATAAGCTAGATCTGAAAGAGAAAAACTACGCTAACTTTTCTTTGAAAAAATATTCAAAAACTACCTTTAAACATGATTTAGATATAAAAGATGAAAGCTACGCTAACATTTCTTTGAAAAAATATTTAAAAACTACCTTTACACATGATTTAGATTCAAAAGATGAAAACTACGCTAACATTTCTTTGAAAAAATATTTAAAAACTACCTTAAAAATAAGCTAGATCTGAAAGGGGAAAACTACGCTAACTTTTCTTTGAAAAAATATTCAAAAACTACCTTAAACATAAGCTAGATCTGAAAGAGAAAAACTACGCTAACATTTCTTTGAAAAAATATTTAAAAACTACCTTAAACATAAGCTAGATCTGAAAGAGAAAAACTACGCTAACTTTTCTTTGAAAAAATATTCAAAAAGTACCTTAATCGAAAGAGATAGCACACGAAATTAAAAAGTTGCATCTAGTCATCCGTTTCTTCTTCATCAAAGTAGCGAGGCGTTTATGCACTTTTTATTCTCTAATTTATCTCTACTTACGCAAATGGCTTTTGTTTATTTCAATGTAAAACTTTTCAAAAGAGTATTTTGTTAAAGATTATGCTGCAGGGGCTGTGTAAGAAAACTCTGGTGACCTTTCTTTAAGAAAAAGCAACTAAAGTAGATGTGCGCCTAAGAAAATCCAAATTGCGATTCACTAAATTAAAAGACATATACAACAAACTTTAAAAGTGAAACTATTTTTACAAGCGTATTTGGTAAAGATGAAATGTTCTTATGACATTTTAACGTTACGAAAAGGATTTTCTTCTGTTCAAATATTTATTACAATTTAAAGTGTTAAATAATGTTACAGAAACGACCTAAAACGCCTGTTGTATTAATTTAAACGAACAAAATAGATAAAAAAAAAGAAAAACTATCATTAAAAAAAAAAAAGAAAAAAAGAAAAGAAATAGAAGTTGAGGAAAAATAAAAATAAGAACTTCTAACAAAGAGCTCTTCTTTTTATTTTTCAGATTTTAGATGCTTAATTCCTTGAATGAAAAGTTGAACTGATGACCCACTACTAAGGTTGTTCCAAGCCTTCCGTTCTCAAACTAGGCCATTCTGAGAGGCTGTTTGATTAAGTACCGTTGATAGTAGTATCGCACGTAAGAGACTTCTAAAACTCTGATTATTAATTCCTTGAATGAAGAGATGACTTCATACTCACTAACGAGGTTGTTCTTAGCCATCCGTTCTTAAACTAAGCAAAACAGTGAAGTTGTTTGATTAAGTATCACAGTTTGCTGATTTGCACATGCACCATTGCCGAAACTGTGATGCTTGGTTCCTTGATTGGATTGAAGAAGCTCATCACCATGCTTTTTACAAGCTGTCCGTTGTTATGTTTTGCAATTCAGTGGTTCTGTTTTGCAATTCATTTTCTGTTTGTTTAAGTATCATCGATGGTGGTGTCGTGCATGCAAACTTTCCGAAACTCTGATGCTTGTTTTTCTTGAATGGAGAGATGAGCTTATACTTTAGGTGACTTTTAAAACTGCAGTAATTAGTGCCTCGAATGGAAAAACGAACTCATACATTACAGACCAAGGTTGTTCCTGGCCATCCGTTAACATATTAGGCAACAGTACAGCGAGGCTGTTTGATTTACAAGCTTTTGTCGTTTCGAGAAATCACTACATTAAGCATTCGATGGTGATACACGACTGATGGCCAGGTTCTGATTTTCGAATGAAAAGAAGAGTCGCATCCGACCACCGGTCGGCTTTCGACGCAAAACAGCTGTACACACTCGTCCAACGTCCAGTGACTAACTGTTGCAACGAGAAAGTTAGCTTTATTTGTCGTGCAGATTGTCCGCTTTGACGTAAAATGCTAGAAATTTGCTGAACGCTCGGTTTGCGCCGCCCAAGAGTCATTCTGTTTCTGCGTTGCCAGCGTCTGTCGGCTAAATACAACTGTAGACTCCGCGCAAGCTTTTTCACCGCAAAAGTTGTACAGAGCCACACCGAAGGCTAAAATCGACTTTAAGGTCGAAGGTTAAAATCGACCCTAGAGGTTTGAAAACGACGTCACGAAATTTTCAAGACATCATCGAAGAAAATTACGGCGGCCAGATGCAACTCTTAGTACTAACTCTACTAATCTTAGTACGTTAAGCATTCCAGTCGAGAGATCAGACGTTTTTTCGTCACCTAAGAGACCGGCCGATGCGTTTGCGACGCTGCGGAAAGAAAGAAGATGGCAAACCACAGGGTTGTTACCGTAACAAACCTCCGTGAGTACCTCCATCTCGAGTGGCTTTTGAAGAAACGTTCGTTTTAAACTCAAAGGGATGGTTGTTAAAGCTCACAAACGCCTGGTTAACGATTTTCTAACGGCAGACACCGTGTTTACAATGGATACAGACCGATTAACTGAGCCCAAAGCGCAAGATCTATCAGAAAACTCCTCTAGGTCGATGCAACGAGACGACTAGACACGTGCGTCTAAAGGCATTTTACAATTGAAGGACGCCCCTCGTGGGCCCTAACCCTTTAACCTTAACACTAAACTCCTGCTTGATATCCTCGTCCCCAGGTTTCCAAACCGTAACCCCAACCCCCTCTAATCCTAACCCCCTTACCCTCTAACTCTCCCCCCTCAAAAAAACAAAAAACATAAAAAAGCAAACAAAACGAAAAAAAACTTGCTTCCCTCCTCCCTTTTAGCTCTAGGATGCAATACCTTTTTGCCGCCCTCCGCTAGAAGGGAGTAGGGAGTAACGAAAGCTTGACATCAAAGTAGCGTTTCGTATGAGATTTGTTTGCCAAAATTTGAGCGTTTTTAAAAAAGCCAAGACTTCGTCAGAGGGGTTTCTTCTTTTCTCCTAAAGCTATCGATCGATTAAAAAGCTCAAAGCAAAGAAATTCAAAACAAAATACAAAAACGGGAAGTTTTAGTTTCTGCACCACAAGCCAAGCACTAGTTCAAACTGGAGATAATAAAAGGAAATCGAATGATCTCACTTCTCAAACCACTGAGCTGCCATTGGTTGGCTGTTTAATCGTTGCGATTGGTCGGCAGTTTTATCGTTGGAGACCATTGAGAGATATAAAAAGAATTTTTTTTTTGAGCACAACATTAAACGTTAAATCGTTAGATGTTGTTATAAAGGCACCATTAGAATGCGATGTCCTCAAATATTTTCCTCGATATTTTAATAAGTAAAAAAAAACAAAACAAAGTCTTGCAACTGGCGAAAACTTTCAATAAGCAAACAAAGCAACAACTTTCCTTTCGAGTTTTTTACATTTTAAACAAAAGACAAACAAAGAAAAAAAACAAACAAAAACAAAAACAAAAAAACAAAACAGAAAAGGGAGAATGAGTGAGTCGACTGATTTCGCTCAACTGTCTTAAACGAGAAGTCATAAACGTTTGCTTGTGCCAGCAAGTTGCAAATTAAGTTGTAAATGAACTGCACCGCAAAAACTTAACCACAGTTTATTAAGCATATTAAGCCTTTGCTGACATGTTAAGACATTTTAAGCCTTTGCTATTATCATGAGGCTTTTGCTCCACGAGCCAAAAAAATACGCTAGAGTTGACAAACTGCATCGCGGTCGAAAAGTGTAATTACGCCAACACTTTAATCCGTTTTAAGCATTTCGTTTTCGCACGAACAACAATTAAAGCAGCTCGTTGAGCTTAACGACGTTCGTATTTTTTTTCAAAGCCAAAACTTCGGCTATAAGTAGAGTAAAGAGGCACTTCGAAAAACAACAAAGCTGTTCGCAGTCGATAGCAACGAGCGACAACATCTCTGCGAGTCTGGCATCAAGGTAAACAGTTTTTTTACATTTCCATTTGTTAGTGCCACTTTTGTGTACATTATGTATTCAAAAATTTCTTGCGGACGCTAGATTTTTCGTTTTCAATGAACAACAGTTGCAACCTCTAGCCGTTTGCTAAAACAGCTTGCTAGGACAACCAAATCAATCATATGTTGTGAAAATTTCTTTTTGTTCAACTGACTAAGGAAGATCGAGCGAACGCTTTTTTTTTATATAACTTGTTTGTATCATATTGCTATTAAGAAAACAGCGTTGTGTATACTAAACGTGACATAATTGGCAATTATCCGTAACTAAAAATAAGATAGAAATTACAAACTTGATACCATATTTTAATTACTGTAACAAAACTAGACGTCATCGCGTGAGAAAATAAATGTTTATGACACATAACCTATTTTTTTGTTTTTTTTTTTCTTCTCTTTTTTCCTTTTAATCTCTTTTCTTTCGTCCAAAAAGCGTTTTGATTTTTGCCTCGCCACAAGCGATGAAATCGATAAAAAAACCTGCTCGGACATTCTCCATTCTCAACAACAAAAGCAATCGAAGTTCTAGCTCTCGAGCACGTGCGCCAACAGGTTGATGAAACCGTTCAAATATGCTCGATCGCTAGAATTTAAAAAAAAGAAACAAGCCAGAAACAAACCAAAATAAAAAAAACAAAAACAAAAATGAACATCTTTAGAACGCTTAAATTTTATAAAATATTTTCCTCTGCGTTTTTAACCAGCTAAACTGTCGTAAAGTTTTTTCGGTGCAGTTCATTTAAAAAACTTAGTTTTCAACTTTTAAACGTTTTAGACTTCTCGTTTAAGGCAGTCGAAAGAAATGAGTCGACTCACTCTCTCTCTCTCTCTCTCCCTTTTCGGTTTTGTTTTTGTTTACTTGTTTTTGTTTTTTCTTCGTTTGCCTTCGTTTGCCTTTGTTTGCTTTTGGAAAAGTTGTCGCCATGCGAGACTTAGTTTTTTTTTGGCTCAATTTGTGATTAAGTGAAGTTCTAGTCTTGAAAGTGTGCAAAGTGTGGGCCAATCTGGTGGCTGGAGTGATGACACGTGAATGCTGGAAATTCCAGACTTTGAGCGGATTCAGCGTACATAGAAAGAAAATGTAACATTCACGTGGGTCTCTCCTAAGCTTGCCATTGGTCGGTCTGCTGGCCTTAAGTACCCCCCCCCCCCCCCCCTCAACGTCACGTTTGCTCAACTTTCTCGGTCTTTGGCGCCCAAAGAAAGCTCGAGGAAGGATAAAAATGGCGAGGTTTCGGTACTGCGTTTTCTATTTTTCCTATTTGTTTTTGTTTGTTTGTTTGTTTCGTTTGTTTGTTTATTTATTTAATTGTATTTTTGTTTGTTTCGTTCGTTTGTTTGTTTGTTTGTTTCGTTTGCTTCGTTTGTTTCGTGATGTTTTGTTTTCCCTTCTTGATGGCACAAAACAGAAGCAAACAAGACTTTCGGTTATGTTCGGTTATATTCGGTTCAATAAAAGTTTGTTGGTTTCTGCACAACAACAACAACAAAAGTCCCTCTGTCCCTCAAAAGCAGTTTCTCCTCTGTCCAAAAGAAGAGCCTCTTTGTAATCGATCTTGTCTGAATGCAGCTCTCCTTTTGCCTACAGGTTTTTATTCCAACCCTTTTGTTGTTGTTAGTGCCATGTTGTTGTTATTGTTATACTCTGTAAAAGCAGTTGTTGCTGTTGTACTTGTTTGTTGTTTCTAAAGACACTGTTGTTGCTGCTGTTAGCGCTGTTAGTAATCACCCACTTGGCTTGTATTTTTGTTTCTTGTTTTTGTTTTTTGTTTTATTTATAAACACTCTCTGAGTAAGTGATGCTGTTGCTGTTGTTGTTGTTATAGTTGCAATGAGTGTTTGTTAATGTTCCCCCACTTGGCTTGTATTTTTGTTTTCTGTTTTGTTTGTTTTTTTGTTTTTTTGTTTTTTTTTTCTCAACACTCTCTGAGTAAGTGATGCTGTTGCTGTAGTCGTTGTTATAGTTGCAATGAGTGTTTGTTAATGTTCACCAACTTGGCATGTTTATAATCTATTTTATTTTATCAACACTCTCTGAGTCAGTGATGGTGTTGCTGTTGCTGTTGTCGTTATTATGCTTGCAATGGGAGTTGTTACTGTTCACCCACTTTGCTTGTTTTGTTTTTATTTCTTTATTTTATCAACACCCTTTGAGCCAGTGATGCTGTTGCTGTTGTTTTTGTTATAGCTGCAATGAGTGTTGTTAATGTTCACCCACTTTGCTTGTTTTGTTTTTGTTTATTTATTTTACCAACACCCTTTGAGCCAGTGATGCTGTTGCTGTTGTTTTTGTTATAGCTGCAATGAGTGTTGTTAATGTTCACCCACTTTGCTTGTTTTGTTTTTATTTCTTTATTTTATCAACACCCTTTGAGCCAGTGATGCTGTTGCTGTTGTTTTTGTTATAGCTGCAATGAGTGTTGTTAATGTTCACCCACTTTGCTTGTTTTGTTTTTATTTATTTATTTATTTTACCAACACCTTTTGAGCCAGTGATGCTGTTGCTGTTGTTTTTGTTATAGCTGCAATGAGTGTTGTTAATGTTCACCCACTTTGCTTGTTTTGTTTTTATTTCTTTATTTTACCAACACCCTTTGAGCCAGTGATGCTGTTGCTGTTGTTTTTGTTATAGCTGCAATGAGTGTTGTTAATGTTCACCCACTTTGCTTGTTTTGTTTTTATTTCTTTATTTTATCAACACCCTTTGAGCCAGTGATGCTGTTGCTGTTGTTTTTGTTATAGCTGCAATGAGTGTTGTTAATGTTCAGCCACTTTGCTTGTTTTGTTTTTATTTCTTTATTTTATCAACACCCTTTGAGCCAGTAATGCTGTTGCTGTTGTTTTTGTTATAGCTGCAATGAGTGTTGTTAATGTTCACCCACTTTGCTTGTTTTGTTTTTATTTATTTATTTATTTTACCAACACCTTTTGAGCCAGTGATGCTGTTGCTGTTGTTTTTGTTATAGCTGCAATGAGTGTTGTTAATGTTCACCCACTTTGCTTGTTTTGTTTTTATTTCTTTATTTTATCAACACCCTTTGAGCCAGTGATGCTGTTGCTGTTGTTTTTGTTATAGCTGCAATGAGTGTTGTTAATGTTCACCCACTTTGCTTGTTTTGTTTTTATTTCTTTATTTTATCAACACCCTTTGAGCCAGTGATGCTGTTGCTGTTGTTTTTGTTATAGCTGCAATGAGTGTTGTTAATGTTCACCCACTTTGCTTGTTTTGTTTTTATTTCTTTATTTTATCAACACCCTTTGAGCCAGTGATGCTGTTGCTGTTGTTTTTGTTATAGCTGCAATGAGTGTTGTTAATGTTCACCCACTTTGCTTGTTTTGTTTTTATTTCTTTATTTTACCAACACCCTTTGAGCCAGTGATGCTGTTTCTGTTGTCGTTGTTATAGTTGCAATGAGTCTTATTAATGTTCACCCACTTTGCTTGCTTTGTTTGTGTTTTTGTTTTTGTTTATTAACACCCATTGAGTCAGTGATGCTGTTGCTTTTGTTGTTATTATAGTTGCAATGAGTGTTTGTTAATGCTCACCGACTTGGCTTGCTTTGTTTGTTTTTTGTTTTTTTTTTATCAAAACCTTGTGAGTCAGTGATGCTGCTTTTGTTATTTTACTTGTAATTAGAGTTGTTACTGTTCAGCCGCTTTGGTTGTTTTTTAATCTATCTTATTTTATCACCACTCTCTGATTCGGTGATGATGTTGCTGATGCTGTTGTTGTTGTTTTACTTGCAATGATAGTTGTTACTGTTCAGCAACTTTGCTTTTATTCGTTTTTGTTTGTGTGTTTGTTAGTTGTTTCTTTTTTATCAATATCCTCTGAGTCAGTGATGCTGTTGCTAATGCTGCTGTTGCTGTAGTTGGTTTTTATGCTTGCAATGAGAGTTGTTACTGTTCACCCACTTTGCTTGTTTATAATCTATTTTATTTTGTTAACACTCTCTGAGTCAGTGATGTTGTTGTTGTTATTATGCTTGCAATGAGAGTTGTTACTGTTCACCCAGTTTGCTTGTTTTGTTTTTTTATTTGTTTTGTTTTTTTTTGTTTTTGTTTTGTTTGTTTTTTTTTATCAATACCCTCTGATTAAGTGATGCTGTTGCTGTTGTTATACATGCAATGGTTGTTGTTACTGTTCAGCCACTTTGCTTGTTTTTTTTTAATCTGTTTTGTTTTTTCAACACTCTCTGAGTCAGTGATGCTGATGCTGTTGTTGTCATTATGCTTGCAATGAGAGTTGTTACTGTTGTAGTTATGTCTGTCATTTGTCCTTGTTAGCAAGTTCTATTTGCCCTCTCTTGCCTTTTTTCAACACAGTTTCTTTCTTTGAGTCATATGGTTGCGAGATCCTCTCAAACTCCATCTCTTTATTTATTTGTTTCTTTTTTTTTTCTCATTCTCCTTCTCATAATAGCAATCACTGTTGCCACCATGCATGTAATGCTAGTTGCTCTCGTTCTTCTTCTTTTGCTAGTGCAAGCTTTGTTTCTTCTTGTTGCTCTCTTTACTTTCTTCTTGCTCTTTTGCAGAGGACTCGAAAAAACACAGCTCTTCGCTGTAGTTGTGTTTCTCATCAATCCACGCAACATTCCAGGATTGGATACAGGCAGAAGAAAAAAAACTCTCGCTGACTGTTTTCTTTTTTTTTTTAGCTTAAACCGTTGCAAACAAACACCTGAACATGTCTTCTTCACAAGAAAACAACTCTGTTGTTGCTTCTTCTCCAAACTCTAAAGCAAAAAAAAAGAAAAGAAAGCAGTCACAAGAACAGAGAGACTTAAAGCTCAAAAAGAAAGTCAGGGCCGCATTAGTTGCAGCGTGTGGCTCCGTAAACAGGGTTGTACCTTTCTATGGTACCAAGAAGAGGTACGCTGTTAGCTGTCCGATGCCTTTGTGCAAACATTCCTCCACAAGCATTAAAAGACACTTGACTAAAAAAGATCATTCTTGGACTTTGGATGAAGCTTCCATCTTTTACTCTGCAATGGTCAGGAAGTTTCAGCATGCTCGTCTCGAACGCAAGTCCGGCTGTCCAAAACCTTACCCCTGTTTGCAATGTTGGAAATATTACGACCGACTGGACATACACTTGAAAGAGACTCATTTCTACGATTCCAAGATGATCAAACAAAAGATTGCAGAGGCAAAGCGATACGACAACGAGAAGCTCTATGTCCCTCAATTTATTCGACCTGCCTTCTTTGGTATTAAGCCAGTAGCTGAATAAGCGTCTGCATCAGGCTCTGCATCCTCTGCTCCTGGGCCTTCCTCCTCTTTTTCTTCTCCGGTTCTTTCCTCTGATCCTCTTTTAAGCTTGCCCTCACCAGTTGCTGGTTCGTCCGAGGCTCCTTCTGCAAACCAATGCACCTCTGTAGAAAACAAAGAGCTGAACACCGAATCCGTCCTTGACTCTGATTTCGATTCCTTAGAGCACTTGGTTTCCAGCTCCTATGTCTTGACCGAAGAAAAGAGACTCTTGTTTCAGCTGGACAAAGATGCTTTTCACTTTTATTACCAGTCAGCAGATGAGCTCTTCAGAGACTTTGAAAAGTGGCTTGTGGTAGCCAACAACAACACTTGGTCACAAGCAAAGATCTACAAAAATGCAGTTGTGGAAATATTGACTTGTTGTGACAGCACGTTGACGCTGCACCCAAACGCCCTCACCAATTCCAATGTTTTGGAGGATAGATACTTCTCCTTGCACTTTAAGAAAATTCAGCTCAATTCCAAGCTGAGTGAACTTGACCAAACAAAAGCCATGTCTTGTCACACGTTGTACAACCGCCTTGTCTCCCTTTGTCTCCTGTTTCGTTTCAGTGAAGCCAGAAACGTCTATTTCGGACTTTCTCATGAGGCCATCCGACGTTTGCGCTGCAAGGTGGATGAGTTGCGAAAAGTGCTGAGGCCCTTTCGTTCTTTGAGGAGGAGCCTTGTGAAAAGAAGAAAAAGCATCAACATCATCAATGTCAGTTTGCTGACCGAATATGGCAAGTCTGCATACATAAGAGACTTAGTGGAATCGATTAGAAAGGCGTCTCTTCCGCTGACTAGAGACAATGCTGTGTCTCTACGAAACCATCTTCTGCTCTCTGTCACTGTAATTAACAGTTTAAGAAAATCTAACATTGCTCTTTTAAACATTAGAGACTACATGGCTGCTGAGAAGAGTGAGTGTGGATATTGCATTGTGCAAGAGCGCTACAAAACAGCATACAAGTACGGAGCCAAAAACATTCTAGTGCCGAACGACTTGAAAGTGTTGATCGATATTTATTTGCTGAGATACAGAGACCTTCTTGTCAACGACTCTCACTACATGGCTGCAGACACCAAGACTGTTTTGGAGTTGAGCGACTGCTACAGGCCCCTTTTTCCTTCGGTGAGAGCCAACAAAGACGAAGGTGTGACACTAGGTGCAACTAGAGTGCCTGTTTACCAGATGGGTTCCTCTGCTATCACCTCTAGCCTGACGTCCTGCTTCAGAAAAAGCCAAGTAAACATTCCCATGAAGCGTCTTACTCCCACTTGCATTCGCGGTTCGATAGCCACTTACTTTGCCAACAACAGCAAAGAAGATCGCGAGCGGTTTGCTACACTCTACATGAAGCACAGCAGACACACAATGGATAGCTTTTATGTGTCCCAGTGGAACGCTGCAGAGGAGTTGCGCTTTGCCCTGGGCATCGGACAGTCCTTCGGAGTCATAGAGTCTTTGACTGTTGAAAAGTCGGAGAGACCACCAAAGGAGGAGAAGGATGTGATGGACTGGCTCCGAACTAATGCAGAGGAGTACGGTTTTCATGATGTTGAGGACATTTTTGAGGAAGATTCAGACTCCGGTTCTGACTCTGAAGAATGTGCTGCTACTTTCGGTTGTACCACAGTGGTTCCATTTTCTCCAGCTGTAGAAAACAATGCTCCTTTAGAGGACAGCAACGAACACGTTGTAGATTTCTTGTGTGAACCTACCTCAACTCCTGTTTCGTCTGTTCCTTCTGAACAAACAATCGCTGGTCCAGTTCTTGAACTATCCTCTGCTCTTGCACAACTAGTTCCTAATGAACAAGCTGTTTGTATGGATGTAGATCAGACTCTAGATGTTCCTGTTGGCACAGCTTGTTCTCCTCTTGCATTAACATTATTTCCTGATGAACCGGATTTTATTGAACACCATGCACAACTTTCTCCAGTTTACTTTAGTGAGCAAGTGGTTGCCAAACCTGTTTCTGCTGCTCCTGCTCAACAAGTTGCTTTCAGTCCTTCAAAAGAGGTTTTTTCTGTTCTGCTGGAAACAGTGTCTAATGTTGCTTCACAGCAAGATAATCTTATGGCTGTCACACGTGTTTTCCATGCTCCTCCTGAAGCTGCTCTTCTTGAACCTGCTCTTCTTGAACCTGCTCTTCTTGAACCTGCTCTTCTTGAACCTGCTCTTCTTGAACCTGCTCTTCTAGAACCTGCTCATAAGCAAGTGGTTGCCAAACCTGTTCATGTTGCTCCTTCTCTGCAAGTTGTTTTTAATCCTTCAAAAGAGGTCTTTTCTGTTCCTCTGGCTCCTAATCTTGTTGCTCGTCAGCAAACGATGGCCAAACCCAGTTTGTTTCTTTCAGCTGTTCCAGTCCAACAGGCTGGTACTGTTCTTGAAAAACAGCCCTCAACTGGTGCTGTTCAATCTGTTGGTAGTCTATTTAGCCAAAGTCTTGCTTGTACATCCAGAGGTAAATTCTTTTTGATTTTTGATTTTTATGCAAATCTCAACACGCTTTCAAAAAATAAAAATGCCCAAATTAACTCCTTGCCCTATTGTTATTGTTAAAGCTGTAAAAAAAAAAAAGAAAAGAAAAACAATAAAAAAAACAAAAAAAAAACAAAAAAAACAACACAGAAGTGTGTATGTATTTGTTGCAGGTCTAATTCTGTGATTGCTTAAATGTTTACACAAGTGAATGATACTAAAACTGATTATGTTTTAGAAGTAAAAGATCCAAGAAGAAAAAAAATCAAGTTGGAAATGCCATCTTTCACTCAAGAACTCATCGGTAATGTAAAACCTAATTTATACAAACATATATAAACACAAACCTCTTCTTGCACAATTTCAGATGGTTAACTGTTAACAAAAACTAGCCATCATTGCTAAGTGCACTTTTAGAAAGTTGTGTCTACCCGATTTCTAATGATGAAGTTAGAAACATGACCGTTAGAAATCATGCACAGCTTGTTATCATCTCTAACACTTAGAAACTGTTGATGGTTTTTTTATGAATTAGAAAAATGAACATGGTTTTATTTTATTTCAGGATCAACTCAGCCAAGAACAAAGGAAAACAAAGCAGAAGTTAGCCAATGCCAATTAGGTAATCTTTCAAAAACTAGTTGTTGCTATCAGTGCAAACAATAAGGTCAACAAAAAAAAACAAATAAAAAAACAAAATTAATCTTGTCATGCTTCAGAACCAAATGAATATTCGATTTAATCTCTTTGTGTTATGACTTGAGTTTGTAAAATTTTAGATGAAATAGTTGAAAAGCTGAATGCTTGCCCTGGCCACAACGAATGGTTCAACACCAGAAGTTTTCCACGATGTGCAGCTTTGGTGTTGGCATACATCTTGCAAGACGTGTTTACAGATGTAAGCTCAAGTTGCTCGTACAAAGATTACCTTGGCATCTTGGCAAATCATAGCAGTGACAAGCTCATTCATGTCTTGCAAAAGTACTCCTACCGAAGCCATATTAAAGACAAAATTAAAAACATGAAGCTAAAAATTCAAAAAGAGGGTAGTTTAGAAAAGTTTGTTCAATATGGCAATATAGTGAGACCATTTATGTAGTTTAGATAAGTTTGTTCAGTTTGGCAATAAAGATGGGCCTTTTGTGTTGTTTGTTTTCTCTATGCTTTTGCAAATATATTTATCTGTTTCGCTAAATACATAATAAACAAGAAGTTCTGTTAAACTGTTCTCACATTTCTTATTTAAAGATAGTTCAAACTTTTTTTATCTTTAAAAAAAAAAAAAGTCGTTTTGTTATTCTGTTAACACTTTTAATAGAGTTGCATTTAGAATTATTTCTGATGTTTTTAAGAGTTTGTTAAAAAGCAAATTAATATTTTCTGTGATGTTAAACTGCATAAGTGAAATTTAAAAAAGGAAAACTGCTCCAAACATTTTTCGGAAAAAGAAATCAAAAAGTTCCTTATTTTAAAAGATCTAGACATCCATTTCTTCTTCAGCAAAATAGCGAGGCTTTTTTTATGAACTCTTACTCTCTATTTTTTCATATAATTACACAAAGGATTTTATTTAGTTCAATGTAAACATACATAGAAGTATATTATGTTTTTTTTTTATTTTTTTTTTTTTTATGGTGTCTAACTTTTGTTTCACTTCTATTTTATTTTACGTTTATCTTGTATTTTATCATGCCTTATTGGTTTTTGCGTTTTGTGATGTCAAGCTGCGTAAGCTAAACTTAAAAGAGGAAAACTACGCTAACTTTTCTTTGAAAAAATATTCAAAAAGTACCTTAAAAGAGAAAGCACACGAATTTAAAAAGTTGTATCTTGCCATCCAATTCTTCTTCTGCAAAGTAGTGAGGCTTTTGCTCTCTAACTTATCTCTATTTACGCAAAGGGTTTTATTTCAATGTAAACACGTATAAAAGAATACTTTGTTAAAAATAATGTTAAAGGAGTTGCGTAAAAAAAACGTCTGAATAAACTTTCTTTACAAAAAAAAACAACTAAGAAACAAGCGCGCCTAAGAAAAACCAGATCGCGATTCACTAAGTCAATAGACGAAAGAAACAAACTTTAAAAAGTCTTTCTAGACAACAAATTCTATTTTTGGCAATGCAGTTTTTGTATTTATGCAACCTATCTTTTGTTTCACTTCTACTTTATTTTACGTTTACCTTGTATTTTGTCTTGCCTTTTTGCGTTTTGTGATGTCAAGCTACATAATCTAAACTTAAAAGAGGAAAACTAGGCTAGTAGAATATTATGTTGTTGGTTTTATATGCAGCCTAACTTTAGTTTCATCTATATTTTATTTTGCGTTTATCTTATATTTTATCTTGTCTTTTTGAGTTTTGTGTTTTGTGATGTCAAGCTACATAAGCTAAACTTTAAAGAGGAAAACTACGCTAACCTTTTTTTGAAAAACTATTCAAAAACTACCTTTAACAAAGTAGCGAGGCTTTTTATGCACTTTTACTCTCTAACATACCTATATTTGCGCAGAGGATTTTATTTAACTCAATGTAAATATACATAGAAGAGTATTGTTACCCGTTTATTTTATGCAGCCTAACTTTAGTTTCATCTATATTTTATATTGCGTTTACCTTATATTTTGTATTGCCTTTGTTAGTTTTGTGTTTTGTTATGTCAAGCTTCATAATCCAATCTTAAAAGAGGAAAACTGCGCTAACTTCTCATTGAAAAAGTACTCAAAAAGGACCTAAATCGATATAGATAGCTCACGATTTTAAAAAGTTGCATATAGTCATCTTCTTCTTCAGCAAAGTATCGAGGCTTTTTATGGACTTTTAATCTCTTATTTACCCAAATTTGCGCAAAGGACTTTACTTAATTCAACTTAAACATGTCTAGTAGATTATTAAGTTGTTTGTTTTTTATGCAGCCTAACTTTAGTTTCATTTATATTTTATTTTACGTTTATCTGATATTTTATCTTGTCTTTTTGTGTGTTGTTTTGTCAAGCTACATAAGCTAAACTTAAAAGTGGAAAACTACGCTAACCTTTCTTTGAAAATCTATTCAAAAACTGCCTTAGACATAAGGTAGATTTAAAAGAGGAAGACTGCGCTATTTTTGCTTTAAAAAAACTTTCGAAAAATACCTTAATCCATTGAGATAGTACACGAATTTACAAAGTTGTATCTAGTCATCCACTTCTTCTATAGCAAATCAGCGAGGCTTTTTATGCACTTTTGCGTTCTAATTTATCTCTGTTTACGCAAATGGTTTTTGTTTATTTCTGTGTAATGATATACAAAAGAGTATTTTGTTAAAGATTATGCTGCAGGAGCTGCGTAAAAAAACTCTGGTGACCTTTCCTTAAGAAAAAAGCAACTGAGAGGCATGTGCGCCTTAGAAAATTCAAATCGCGATTCTCCAAATTAAAAGACGAAAAGAACGAACTTTAAAAGCTCTTACTAGACGTTTGTGTTTATGATAGGCAATGCAGTTTTAGATTTTATGCAGCCTAACATTTGTTTCATCTATATCTTATTTTACGTTTATCTTATACTTTATCTTGCCTTTTTGAGTTTAGTATTTTGTGATGTCATGCTAAATAAGCTAAACTTTGCTAATTTTTATTTGAAAAAATATTAAAAAACTACCTGAATTATAAGCTAGATCTAAAAGAGGAAAACTGCGCTAACTTTTCTTTGAAAAATTATTTAAAAACTACCTTAAAACATGATTTAGATTTAAAAGATGAAAGCTACGCTAACATTTCTTTGAAAAAATATTTTAAAACTACCTTTAAACATGATTTAGATTTAAAAGATGAAAACTACGCTAACATTTCTTTGAAAAAATATTTAAAAACTACCTTAAACATAACCTAGATCTAAAAGAGGAAAACTACGCTAACTTTCCTTTGAAAAAATATTCAAAAACTACCTTAAACATAAGCTAGATCTGAAAGAGAAAAACTACGCTAACTTTTCTTTGAAAAAATATTCAAAAACTACCTTTAAACATGATTTAGATATAAAAGATGAAAGCTACGCTAACATTTCTTTGAAAAAATATTTAAAAACTACCTTTACACATGATTTAGATTCAAAAGATGAAAACTACGCTAACATTTCTTTGAAAAAATATTTAAAAACTACCTTAAAAATAAGCTAGATCTGAAAGGGGAAAACTACGCTAACTTTTCTTTGAAAAAATATTCAAAAACTACCTTAAACATAAGCTAGATCTGAAAGAGAAAAACTACGCTAACATTTCTTTGAAAAAATATTTAAAAACTACCTTAAACATAAGCTAGATCTGAAAGAGAAAAACTACGCTAACTTTTCTTTGAAAAAATATTCAAAAAGTACCTTAATCGAAAGAGATAGCACACGAAATTAAAAAGTTGCATCTAGTCATCCGTTTCTTCTTCATCAAAGTAGCGAGGCGTTTATGCACTTTTTATTCTCTAATTTATCTCTACTTACGCAAATGGCTTTTGTTTATTTCAATGTAAAACTTTTCAAAAGAGTATTTTGTTAAAGATTATGCTGCAGGGGCTGTGTAAGAAAACTCTGGTGACCTTTCTTTAAGAAAAAGCAACTAAAGTAGATGTGCGCCTAAGAAAATCCAAATTGCGATTCACTAAATTAAAAGACATATACAACAAACTTTAAAAGTGAAACTATTTTTACAAGCGTATTTGGTAAAGATGAAATGTTCTTATGACATTTTAACGTTACGAAAAGGATTTTCTTCTGTTCAAATATTTATTACAATTTAAAGTGTTAAATAATGTTACAGAAACGACCTAAAACGCCTGTTGTATTAATTTAAACGAACAAAATAGATAAAAAAAAAGAAAAACTATCATTAAAAAAAAAAAAGAAAAAAAGAAAAGAAATAGAAGTTGAGGAAAAATAAAAATAAGAACTTCTAACAAAGAGCTCTTCTTTTTATTTTTCAGATTTTAGATGCTTAATTCCTTGAATGAAAAGTTGAACTGATGACCCACTACTAAGGTTGTTCCAAGCCTTCCGTTCTCAAACTAGGCCATTCTGAGAGGCTGTTTGATTAAGTACCGTTGATAGTAGTATCGCACGTAAGAGACTTCTAAAACTCTGATTATTAATTCCTTGAATGAAGAGATGACTTCATACTCACTAACGAGGTTGTTCTTAGCCATCCGTTCTTAAACTAAGCAAAACAGTGAAGTTGTTTGATTAAGTATCACAGTTTGCTGATTTGCACATGCACCATTGCCGAAACTGTGATGCTTGGTTCCTTGATTGGATTGAAGAAGCTCATCACCATGCTTTTTACAAGCTGTCCGTTGTTATGTTTTGCAATTCAGTGGTTCTGTTTTGCAATTCATTTTCTGTTTGTTTAAGTATCATCGATGGTGGTGTCGTGCATGCAAACTTTCCGAAACTCTGATGCTTGTTTTTCTTGAATGGAGAGATGAGCTTATACTTTAGGTGACTTTTAAAACTGCAGTAATTAGTGCCTCGAATGGAAAAACGAACTCATACATTACAGACCAAGGTTGTTCCTGGCCATCCGTTAACATATTAGGCAACAGTACAGCGAGGCTGTTTGATTTACAAGCTTTTGTCGTTTCGAGAAATCACTACATTAAGCATTCGATGGTGATACACGACTGATGGCCAGGTTCTGATTTTCGAATGAAAAGAAGAGTCGCATCCGACCACCGGTCGGCTTTCGACGCAAAACAGCTGTACACACTCGTCCAACGTCCAGTGACTAACTGTTGCAACGAGAAAGTTAGCTTTATTTGTCGTGCAGATTGTCCGCTTTGACGTAAAATGCTAGAAATTTGCTGAACGCTCGGTTTGCGCCGCCCAAGAGTCATTCTGTTTCTGCGTTGCCAGCGTCTGTCGGCTAAATACAACTGTAGACTCCGCGCAAGCTTTTTCACCGCAAAAGTTGTACAGAGCCACACCGAAGGCTAAAATCGACTTTAAGGTCGAAGGTTAAAATCGACCCTAGAGGTTTGAAAACGACGTCACGAAATTTTCAAGACATCATCGAAGAAAATTACGGCGGCCAGATGCAACTCTTAGTACTAACTCTACTAATCTTAGTACGTTAAGCATTCCAGTCGAGAGATCAGACGTTTTTTCGTCACCTAAGAGACCGGCCGATGCGTTTGCGACGCTGCGGAAAGAAAGAAGATGGCAAACCACAGGGTTGTTACCGTAACAAACCTCCGTGAGTACCTCCATCTCGAGTGGCTTTTGAAGAAACGTTCGTTTTAAACTCAAAGGGATGGTTGTTAAAGCTCACAAACGCCTGGTTAACGATTTTCTAACGGCAGACACCGTGTTTACAATGGATACAGACCGATTAACTGAGCCCAAAGCGCAAGATCTATCAGAAAACTCCTCTAGGTCGATGCAACGAGACGACTAGACACGTGCGTCTAAAGGCATTTTACAATTGAAGGACGCCCCTCGTGGGCCCTAACCCTTTAACCTTAACACTAAACTCCTGCTTGATATCCTCGTCCCCAGGTTTCCAAACCGTAACCCCAACCCCCTCTAATCCTAACCCCCTTACCCTCTAACTCTCCCCCCTCAAAAAAACAAAAAACATAAAAAAGCAAACAAAACGAAAAAAAACTTGCTTCCCTCCTCCCTTTTAGCTCTAGGATGCAATACCTTTTTGCCGCCCTCCGCTAGAAGGGAGTAGGGAGTAACGAAAGCTTGACATCAAAGTAGCGTTTCGTATGAGATTTGTTTGCCAAAATTTGAGCGTTTTTAAAAAAGCCAAGACTTCGTCAGAGGGGTTTCTTCTTTTCTCCTAAAGCTATCGATCGATTAAAAAGCTCAAAGCAAAGAAATTCAAAACAAAATACAAAAACGGGAAGTTTTAGTTTCTGCACCACAAGCCAAGCACTAGTTCAAACTGGAGATAATAAAAGGAAATCGAATGATCTCACTTCTCAAACCACTGAGCTGCCATTGGTTGGCTGTTTAATCGTTGCGATTGGTCGGCAGTTTTATCGTTGGAGACCATTGAGAGATATAAAAAGAATTTTTTTTTTGAGCACAACATTAAACGTTAAATCGTTAGATGTTGTTATAAAGGCACCATTAGAATGCGATGTCCTCAAATATTTTCCTCGATATTTTAATAAGTAAAAAAAAACAAAACAAAGTCTTGCAACTGGCGAAAACTTTCAATAAGCAAACAAAGCAACAACTTTCCTTTCGAGTTTTTTACATTTTAAACAAAAGACAAACAAAGAAAAAAAACAAACAAAAACAAAAACAAAAAAACAAAACAGAAAAGGGAGAATGAGTGAGTCGACTGATTTCGCTCAACTGTCTTAAACGAGAAGTCATAAACGTTTGCTTGTGCCAGCAAGTTGCAAATTAAGTTGTAAATGAACTGCACCGCAAAAACTTAACCACAGTTTATTAAGCATATTAAGCCTTTGCTGACATGTTAAGACATTTTAAGCCTTTGCTATTATCATGAGGCTTTTGCTCCACGAGCCAAAAAAATACGCTAGAGTTGACAAACTGCATCGCGGTCGAAAAGTGTAATTACGCCAACACTTTAATCCGTTTTAAGCATTTCGTTTTCGCACGAACAACAATTAAAGCAGCTCGTTGAGCTTAACGACGTTCGTATTTTTTTTCAAAGCCAAAACTTCGGCTATAAGTAGAGTAAAGAGGCACTTCGAAAAACAACAAAGCTGTTCGCAGTCGATAGCAACGAGCGACAACATCTCTGCGAGTCTGGCATCAAGGTAAACAGTTTTTTTACATTTCCATTTGTTAGTGCCACTTTTGTGTACATTATGTATTCAAAAATTTCTTGCGGACGCTAGATTTTTCGTTTTCAATGAACAACAGTTGCAACCTCTAGCCGTTTGCTAAAACAGCTTGCTAGGACAACCAAATCAATCATATGTTGTGAAAATTTCTTTTTGTTCAACTGACTAAGGAAGATCGAGCGAACGCTTTTTTTTTATATAACTTGTTTGTATCATATTGCTATTAAGAAAACAGCGTTGTGTATACTAAACGTGACATAATTGGCAATTATCCGTAACTAAAAATAAGATAGAAATTACAAACTTGATACCATATTTTAATTACTGTAACAAAACTAGACGTCATCGCGTGAGAAAATAAATGTTTATGACACATAACCTATTTTTTTGTTTTTTTTTTTCTTCTCTTTTTTCCTTTTAATCTCTTTTCTTTCGTCCAAAAAGCGTTTTGATTTTTGCCTCGCCACAAGCGATGAAATCGATAAAAAAACCTGCTCGGACATTCTCCATTCTCAACAACAAAAGCAATCGAAGTTCTAGCTCTCGAGCACGTGCGCCAACAGGTTGATGAAACCGTTCAAATATGCTCGATCGCTAGAATTTAAAAAAAAGAAACAAGCCAGAAACAAACCAAAATAAAAAAAACAAAAACAAAAATGAACATCTTTAGAACGCTTAAATTTTATAAAATATTTTCCTCTGCGTTTTTAACCAGCTAAACTGTCGTAAAGTTTTTTCGGTGCAGTTCATTTAAAAAACTTAGTTTTCAACTTTTAAACGTTTTAGACTTCTCGTTTAAGGCAGTCGAAAGAAATGAGTCGACTCACTCTCTCTCTCTCTCTCTCCCTTTTCGGTTTTGTTTTTGTTTACTTGTTTTTGTTTTTTCTTCGTTTGCCTTCGTTTGCCTTTGTTTGCTTTTGGAAAAGTTGTCGCCATGCGAGACTTAGTTTTTTTTTGGCTCAATTTGTGATTAAGTGAAGTTCTAGTCTTGAAAGTGTGCAAAGTGTGGGCCAATCTGGTGGCTGGAGTGATGACACGTGAATGCTGGAAATTCCAGACTTTGAGCGGATTCAGCGTACATAGAAAGAAAATGTAACATTCACGTGGGTCTCTCCTAAGCTTGCCATTGGTCGGTCTGCTGGCCTTAAGTACCCCCCCCCCCCCCCCCTCAACGTCACGTTTGCTCAACTTTCTCGGTCTTTGGCGCCCAAAGAAAGCTCGAGGAAGGATAAAAATGGCGAGGTTTCGGTACTGCGTTTTCTATTTTTCCTATTTGTTTTTGTTTGTTTGTTTGTTTCGTTTGTTTGTTTATTTATTTAATTGTATTTTTGTTTGTTTCGTTCGTTTGTTTGTTTGTTTGTTTCGTTTGCTTCGTTTGTTTCGTGATGTTTTGTTTTCCCTTCTTGATGGCACAAAACAGAAGCAAACAAGACTTTCGGTTATGTTCGGTTATATTCGGTTCAATAAAAGTTTGTTGGTTTCTGCACAACAACAACAACAAAAGTCCCTCTGTCCCTCAAAAGCAGTTTCTCCTCTGTCCAAAAGAAGAGCCTCTTTGTAATCGATCTTGTCTGAATGCAGCTCTCCTTTTGCCTACAGGTTTTTATTCCAACCCTTTTGTTGTTGTTAGTGCCATGTTGTTGTTATTGTTATACTCTGTAAAAGCAGTTGTTGCTGTTGTACTTGTTTGTTGTTTCTAAAGACACTGTTGTTGCTGCTGTTAGCGCTGTTAGTAATCACCCACTTGGCTTGTATTTTTGTTTCTTGTTTTTGTTTTTTGTTTTATTTATAAACACTCTCTGAGTAAGTGATGCTGTTGCTGTTGTTGTTGTTATAGTTGCAATGAGTGTTTGTTAATGTTCCCCCACTTGGCTTGTATTTTTGTTTTCTGTTTTGTTTGTTTTTTTGTTTTTTTGTTTTTTTTTTCTCAACACTCTCTGAGTAAGTGATGCTGTTGCTGTAGTCGTTGTTATAGTTGCAATGAGTGTTTGTTAATGTTCACCAACTTGGCATGTTTATAATCTATTTTATTTTATCAACACTCTCTGAGTCAGTGATGGTGTTGCTGTTGCTGTTGTCGTTATTATGCTTGCAATGGGAGTTGTTACTGTTCACCCACTTTGCTTGTTTTGTTTTTATTTCTTTATTTTATCAACACCCTTTGAGCCAGTGATGCTGTTGCTGTTGTTTTTGTTATAGCTGCAATGAGTGTTGTTAATGTTCACCCACTTTGCTTGTTTTGTTTTTGTTTATTTATTTTACCAACACCCTTTGAGCCAGTGATGCTGTTGCTGTTGTTTTTGTTATAGCTGCAATGAGTGTTGTTAATGTTCACCCACTTTGCTTGTTTTGTTTTTATTTCTTTATTTTATCAACACCCTTTGAGCCAGTGATGCTGTTGCTGTTGTTTTTGTTATAGCTGCAATGAGTGTTGTTAATGTTCACCCACTTTGCTTGTTTTGTTTTTATTTATTTATTTATTTTACCAACACCTTTTGAGCCAGTGATGCTGTTGCTGTTGTTTTTGTTATAGCTGCAATGAGTGTTGTTAATGTTCACCCACTTTGCTTGTTTTGTTTTTATTTCTTTATTTTACCAACACCCTTTGAGCCAGTGATGCTGTTGCTGTTGTTTTTGTTATAGCTGCAATGAGTGTTGTTAATGTTCACCCACTTTGCTTGTTTTGTTTTTATTTCTTTATTTTATCAACACCCTTTGAGCCAGTGATGCTGTTGCTGTTGTTTTTGTTATAGCTGCAATGAGTGTTGTTAATGTTCAGCCACTTTGCTTGTTTTGTTTTTATTTCTTTATTTTATCAACACCCTTTGAGCCAGTAATGCTGTTGCTGTTGTTTTTGTTATAGCTGCAATGAGTGTTGTTAATGTTCACCCACTTTGCTTGTTTTGTTTTTATTTATTTATTTATTTTACCAACACCTTTTGAGCCAGTGATGCTGTTGCTGTTGTTTTTGTTATAGCTGCAATGAGTGTTGTTAATGTTCACCCACTTTGCTTGTTTTGTTTTTATTTCTTTATTTTATCAACACCCTTTGAGCCAGTGATGCTGTTGCTGTTGTTTTTGTTATAGCTGCAATGAGTGTTGTTAATGTTCACCCACTTTGCTTGTTTTGTTTTTATTTCTTTATTTTATCAACACCCTTTGAGCCAGTGATGCTGTTGCTGTTGTTTTTGTTATAGCTGCAATGAGTGTTGTTAATGTTCACCCACTTTGCTTGTTTTGTTTTTATTTCTTTATTTTATCAACACCCTTTGAGCCAGTGATGCTGTTGCTGTTGTTTTTGTTATAGCTGCAATGAGTGTTGTTAATGTTCACCCACTTTGCTTGTTTTGTTTTTATTTCTTTATTTTACCAACACCCTTTGAGCCAGTGATGCTGTTTCTGTTGTCGTTGTTATAGTTGCAATGAGTCTTATTAATGTTCACCCACTTTGCTTGCTTTGTTTGTGTTTTTGTTTTTGTTTATTAACACCCATTGAGTCAGTGATGCTGTTGCTTTTGTTGTTATTATAGTTGCAATGAGTGTTTGTTAATGCTCACCGACTTGGCTTGCTTTGTTTGTTTTTTGTTTTTTTTTTATCAAAACCTTGTGAGTCAGTGATGCTGCTTTTGTTATTTTACTTGTAATTAGAGTTGTTACTGTTCAGCCGCTTTGGTTGTTTTTTAATCTATCTTATTTTATCACCACTCTCTGATTCGGTGATGATGTTGCTGATGCTGTTGTTGTTGTTTTACTTGCAATGATAGTTGTTACTGTTCAGCAACTTTGCTTTTATTCGTTTTTGTTTGTGTGTTTGTTAGTTGTTTCTTTTTTATCAATATCCTCTGAGTCAGTGATGCTGTTGCTAATGCTGCTGTTGCTGTAGTTGGTTTTTATGCTTGCAATGAGAGTTGTTACTGTTCACCCACTTTGCTTGTTTATAATCTATTTTATTTTGTTAACACTCTCTGAGTCAGTGATGTTGTTGTTGTTATTATGCTTGCAATGAGAGTTGTTACTGTTCACCCAGTTTGCTTGTTTTGTTTTTTTATTTGTTTTGTTTTTTTTTGTTTTTGTTTTGTTTGTTTTTTTTTATCAATACCCTCTGATTAAGTGATGCTGTTGCTGTTGTTATACATGCAATGGTTGTTGTTACTGTTCAGCCACTTTGCTTGTTTTTTTTTAATCTGTTTTGTTTTTTCAACACTCTCTGAGTCAGTGATGCTGATGCTGTTGTTGTCATTATGCTTGCAATGAGAGTTGTTACTGTTGTAGTTATGTCTGTCATTTGTCCTTGTTAGCAAGTTCTATTTGCCCTCTCTTGCCTTTTTTCAACACAGTTTCTTTCTTTGAGTCATATGGTTGCGAGATCCTCTCAAACTCCATCTCTTTATTTATTTGTTTCTTTTTTTTTTCTCATTCTCCTTCTCATAATAGCAATCACTGTTGCCACCATGCATGTAATGCTAGTTGCTCTCGTTCTTCTTCTTTTGCTAGTGCAAGCTTTGTTTCTTCTTGTTGCTCTCTTTACTTTCTTCTTGCTCTTTTGCAGAGGACTCGAAAAAACACAGCTCTTCGCTGTAGTTGTGTTTCTCATCAATCCACGCAACATTCCAGGATTGGATACAGGCAGAAGAAAAAAAACTCTCGCTGACTGTTTTCTTTTTTTTTTTAGCTTAAACCGTTGCAAACAAACACCTGAACATGTCTTCTTCACAAGAAAACAACTCTGTTGTTGCTTCTTCTCCAAACTCTAAAGCAAAAAAAAAGAAAAGAAAGCAGTCACAAGAACAGAGAGACTTAAAGCTCAAAAAGAAAGTCAGGGCCGCATTAGTTGCAGCGTGTGGCTCCGTAAACAGGGTTGTACCTTTCTATGGTACCAAGAAGAGGTACGCTGTTAGCTGTCCGATGCCTTTGTGCAAACATTCCTCCACAAGCATTAAAAGACACTTGACTAAAAAAGATCATTCTTGGACTTTGGATGAAGCTTCCATCTTTTACTCTGCAATGGTCAGGAAGTTTCAGCATGCTCGTCTCGAACGCAAGTCCGGCTGTCCAAAACCTTACCCCTGTTTGCAATGTTGGAAATATTACGACCGACTGGACATACACTTGAAAGAGACTCATTTCTACGATTCCAAGATGATCAAACAAAAGATTGCAGAGGCAAAGCGATACGACAACGAGAAGCTCTATGTCCCTCAATTTATTCGACCTGCCTTCTTTGGTATTAAGCCAGTAGCTGAATAAGCGTCTGCATCAGGCTCTGCATCCTCTGCTCCTGGGCCTTCCTCCTCTTTTTCTTCTCCGGTTCTTTCCTCTGATCCTCTTTTAAGCTTGCCCTCACCAGTTGCTGGTTCGTCCGAGGCTCCTTCTGCAAACCAATGCACCTCTGTAGAAAACAAAGAGCTGAACACCGAATCCGTCCTTGACTCTGATTTCGATTCCTTAGAGCACTTGGTTTCCAGCTCCTATGTCTTGACCGAAGAAAAGAGACTCTTGTTTCAGCTGGACAAAGATGCTTTTCACTTTTATTACCAGTCAGCAGATGAGCTCTTCAGAGACTTTGAAAAGTGGCTTGTGGTAGCCAACAACAACACTTGGTCACAAGCAAAGATCTACAAAAATGCAGTTGTGGAAATATTGACTTGTTGTGACAGCACGTTGACGCTGCACCCAAACGCCCTCACCAATTCCAATGTTTTGGAGGATAGATACTTCTCCTTGCACTTTAAGAAAATTCAGCTCAATTCCAAGCTGAGTGAACTTGACCAAACAAAAGCCATGTCTTGTCACACGTTGTACAACCGCCTTGTCTCCCTTTGTCTCCTGTTTCGTTTCAGTGAAGCCAGAAACGTCTATTTCGGACTTTCTCATGAGGCCATCCGACGTTTGCGCTGCAAGGTGGATGAGTTGCGAAAAGTGCTGAGGCCCTTTCGTTCTTTGAGGAGGAGCCTTGTGAAAAGAAGAAAAAGCATCAACATCATCAATGTCAGTTTGCTGACCGAATATGGCAAGTCTGCATACATAAGAGACTTAGTGGAATCGATTAGAAAGGCGTCTCTTCCGCTGACTAGAGACAATGCTGTGTCTCTACGAAACCATCTTCTGCTCTCTGTCACTGTAATTAACAGTTTAAGAAAATCTAACATTGCTCTTTTAAACATTAGAGACTACATGGCTGCTGAGAAGAGTGAGTGTGGATATTGCATTGTGCAAGAGCGCTACAAAACAGCATACAAGTACGGAGCCAAAAACATTCTAGTGCCGAACGACTTGAAAGTGTTGATCGATATTTATTTGCTGAGATACAGAGACCTTCTTGTCAACGACTCTCACTACATGGCTGCAGACACCAAGACTGTTTTGGAGTTGAGCGACTGCTACAGGCCCCTTTTTCCTTCGGTGAGAGCCAACAAAGACGAAGGTGTGACACTAGGTGCAACTAGAGTGCCTGTTTACCAGATGGGTTCCTCTGCTATCACCTCTAGCCTGACGTCCTGCTTCAGAAAAAGCCAAGTAAACATTCCCATGAAGCGTCTTACTCCCACTTGCATTCGCGGTTCGATAGCCACTTACTTTGCCAACAACAGCAAAGAAGATCGCGAGCGGTTTGCTACACTCTACATGAAGCACAGCAGACACACAATGGATAGCTTTTATGTGTCCCAGTGGAACGCTGCAGAGGAGTTGCGCTTTGCCCTGGGCATCGGACAGTCCTTCGGAGTCATAGAGTCTTTGACTGTTGAAAAGTCGGAGAGACCACCAAAGGAGGAGAAGGATGTGATGGACTGGCTCCGAACTAATGCAGAGGAGTACGGTTTTCATGATGTTGAGGACATTTTTGAGGAAGATTCAGACTCCGGTTCTGACTCTGAAGAATGTGCTGCTACTTTCGGTTGTACCACAGTGGTTCCATTTTCTCCAGCTGTAGAAAACAATGCTCCTTTAGAGGACAGCAACGAACACGTTGTAGATTTCTTGTGTGAACCTACCTCAACTCCTGTTTCGTCTGTTCCTTCTGAACAAACAATCGCTGGTCCAGTTCTTGAACTATCCTCTGCTCTTGCACAACTAGTTCCTAATGAACAAGCTGTTTGTATGGATGTAGATCAGACTCTAGATGTTCCTGTTGGCACAGCTTGTTCTCCTCTTGCATTAACATTATTTCCTGATGAACCGGATTTTATTGAACACCATGCACAACTTTCTCCAGTTTACTTTAGTGAGCAAGTGGTTGCCAAACCTGTTTCTGCTGCTCCTGCTCAACAAGTTGCTTTCAGTCCTTCAAAAGAGGTTTTTTCTGTTCTGCTGGAAACAGTGTCTAATGTTGCTTCACAGCAAGATAATCTTATGGCTGTCACACGTGTTTTCCATGCTCCTCCTGAAGCTGCTCTTCTTGAACCTGCTCTTCTTGAACCTGCTCTTCTTGAACCTGCTCTTCTTGAACCTGCTCTTCTTGAACCTGCTCTTCTAGAACCTGCTCATAAGCAAGTGGTTGCCAAACCTGTTCATGTTGCTCCTTCTCTGCAAGTTGTTTTTAATCCTTCAAAAGAGGTCTTTTCTGTTCCTCTGGCTCCTAATCTTGTTGCTCGTCAGCAAACGATGGCCAAACCCAGTTTGTTTCTTTCAGCTGTTCCAGTCCAACAGGCTGGTACTGTTCTTGAAAAACAGCCCTCAACTGGTGCTGTTCAATCTGTTGGTAGTCTATTTAGCCAAAGTCTTGCTTGTACATCCAGAGGTAAATTCTTTTTGATTTTTGATTTTTATGCAAATCTCAACACGCTTTCAAAAAATAAAAATGCCCAAATTAACTCCTTGCCCTATTGTTATTGTTAAAGCTGTAAAAAAAAAAAAGAAAAGAAAAACAATAAAAAAAACAAAAAAAAAACAAAAAAAACAACACAGAAGTGTGTATGTATTTGTTGCAGGTCTAATTCTGTGATTGCTTAAATGTTTACACAAGTGAATGATACTAAAACTGATTATGTTTTAGAAGTAAAAGATCCAAGAAGAAAAAAAATCAAGTTGGAAATGCCATCTTTCACTCAAGAACTCATCGGTAATGTAAAACCTAATTTATACAAACATATATAAACACAAACCTCTTCTTGCACAATTTCAGATGGTTAACTGTTAACAAAAACTAGCCATCATTGCTAAGTGCACTTTTAGAAAGTTGTGTCTACCCGATTTCTAATGATGAAGTTAGAAACATGACCGTTAGAAATCATGCACAGCTTGTTATCATCTCTAACACTTAGAAACTGTTGATGGTTTTTTTATGAATTAGAAAAATGAACATGGTTTTATTTTATTTCAGGATCAACTCAGCCAAGAACAAAGGAAAACAAAGCAGAAGTTAGCCAATGCCAATTAGGTAATCTTTCAAAAACCAGTTGTTGCTATCAGTGCAAACAATAAGGTCAACAAAAAAAAACAAATAAAAAAACAAAATTAATCTTGTCATGCTTCAGAACCAAATGAATATTCGATTTAATCTCTTTGTGTTATGACTTGAGTTTGTAAAATTTTAGATGAAATAGTTGAAAAGCTGAATGCTTGCCCTGGCCACAACGAATGGTTCAACACCAGAAGTTTTCCACGATGTGCAGCTTTGGTGTTGGCATACATCTTGCAAGACGTGTTTACAGATGTAAGCTCAAGTTGCTCGTACAAAGATTACCTTGGCATCTTGGCAAATCATAGCAGTGACAAGCTCATTCATGTCTTGCAAAAGTACTCCTACCGAAGCCATATTAAAGACAAAATTAAAAACATGAAGCTAAAAATTCAAAAAGAGGGTAGTTTAGAAAAGTTTGTTCAATATGGCAATATAGTGAGACCATTTATGTAGTTTAGATAAGTTTGTTCAGTTTGGCAATAAAGATGGGCCTTTTGTGTTGTTTGTTTTCTCTATGCTTTTGCAAATATATTTATCTGTTTCGCTAAATACATAATAAACAAGAAGTTCTGTTAAACTGTTCTCACATTTCTTATTTAAAGATAGTTCAAACTTTTTTTATCTTTAAAAAAAAAAAAAGTCGTTTTGTTATTCTGTTAACACTTTTAATAGAGTTGCATTTAGAATTATTTCTGATGTTTTTAAGAGTTTGTTAAAAAGCAAATTAATATTTTCTGTGATGTTAAACTGCATAAGTGAAATTTAAAAAAGGAAAACTGCTCCAAACATTTTTCGGAAAAAGAAATCAAAAAGTTCCTTATTTTAAAAGATCTAGACATCCATTTCTTCTTCAGCAAAATAGCGAGGCTTTTTTTATGAACTCTTACTCTCTATTTTTTCATATAATTACACAAAGGATTTTATTTAGTTCAATGTAAACATACATAGAAGTATATTATGTTTTTTTTTTATTTTTTTTTTTTTTATGGTGTCTAACTTTTGTTTCACTTCTATTTTATTTTACGTTTATCTTGTATTTTATCATGCCTTATTGGTTTTTGCGTTTTGTGATGTCAAGCTGCGTAAGCTAAACTTAAAAGAGGAAAACTACGCTAACTTTTCTTTGAAAAAATATTCAAAAAGTACCTTAAAAGAGAAAGCACACGAATTTAAAAAGTTGTATCTTGCCATCCAATTCTTCTTCTGCAAAGTAGTGAGGCTTTTGCTCTCTAACTTATCTCTATTTACGCAAAGGGTTTTATTTCAATGTAAACACGTATAAAAGAATACTTTGTTAAAAATAATGTTAAAGGAGTTGCGTAAAAAAAACGTCTGAATAAACTTTCTTTACAAAAAAAAACAACTAAGAAACAAGCGCGCCTAAGAAAAACCAGATCGCGATTCACTAAGTCAATAGACGAAAGAAACAAACTTTAAAAAGTCTTTCTAGACAACAAATTCTATTTTTGGCAATGCAGTTTTTGTATTTATGCAACCTATCTTTTGTTTCACTTCTACTTTATTTTACGTTTACCTTGTATTTTGTCTTGCCTTTTTGCGTTTTGTGATGTCAAGCTACATAATCTAAACTTAAAAGAGGAAAACTAGGCTAGTAGAATATTATGTTGTTGGTTTTATATGCAGCCTAACTTTAGTTTCATCTATATTTTATTTTGCGTTTATCTTATATTTTATCTTGTCTTTTTGAGTTTTGTGTTTTGTGATGTCAAGCTACATAAGCTAAACTTTAAAGAGGAAAACTACGCTAACCTTTTTTTGAAAAACTATTCAAAAACTACCTTTAACAAAGTAGCGAGGCTTTTTATGCACTTTTACTCTCTAACATACCTATATTTGCGCAGAGGATTTTATTTAACTCAATGTAAATATACATAGAAGAGTATTGTTACCCGTTTATTTTATGCAGCCTAACTTTAGTTTCATCTATATTTTATATTGCGTTTACCTTATATTTTGTATTGCCTTTGTTAGTTTTGTGTTTTGTTATGTCAAGCTTCATAATCCAATCTTAAAAGAGGAAAACTGCGCTAACTTCTCATTGAAAAAGTACTCAAAAAGGACCTAAATCGATATAGATAGCTCACGATTTTAAAAAGTTGCATATAGTCATCTTCTTCTTCAGCAAAGTATCGAGGCTTTTTATGGACTTTTAATCTCTTATTTACCCAAATTTGCGCAAAGGACTTTACTTAATTCAACTTAAACATGTCTAGTAGATTATTAAGTTGTTTGTTTTTTATGCAGCCTAACTTTAGTTTCATTTATATTTTATTTTACGTTTATCTGATATTTTATCTTGTCTTTTTGTGTGTTGTTTTGTCAAGCTACATAAGCTAAACTTAAAAGTGGAAAACTACGCTAACCTTTCTTTGAAAATCTATTCAAAAACTGCCTTAGACATAAGGTAGATTTAAAAGAGGAAGACTGCGCTATTTTTGCTTTAAAAAAACTTTCGAAAAATACCTTAATCCATTGAGATAGTACACGAATTTACAAAGTTGTATCTAGTCATCCACTTCTTCTATAGCAAATCAGCGAGGCTTTTTATGCACTTTTGCGTTCTAATTTATCTCTGTTTACGCAAATGGTTTTTGTTTATTTCTGTGTAATGATATACAAAAGAGTATTTTGTTAAAGATTATGCTGCAGGAGCTGCGTAAAAAAACTCTGGTGACCTTTCCTTAAGAAAAAAGCAACTGAGAGGCATGTGCGCCTTAGAAAATTCAAATCGCGATTCTCCAAATTAAAAGACGAAAAGAACGAACTTTAAAAGCTCTTACTAGACGTTTGTGTTTATGATAGGCAATGCAGTTTTAGATTTTATGCAGCCTAACATTTGTTTCATCTATATCTTATTTTACGTTTATCTTATACTTTATCTTGCCTTTTTGAGTTTAGTATTTTGTGATGTCATGCTAAATAAGCTAAACTTTGCTAATTTTTATTTGAAAAAATATTAAAAAACTACCTGAATTATAAGCTAGATCTAAAAGAGGAAAACTGCGCTAACTTTTCTTTGAAAAATTATTTAAAAACTACCTTAAAACATGATTTAGATTTAAAAGATGAAAGCTACGCTAACATTTCTTTGAAAAAATATTTTAAAACTACCTTTAAACATGATTTAGATTTAAAAGATGAAAACTACGCTAACATTTCTTTGAAAAAATATTTAAAAACTACCTTAAACATAACCTAGATCTAAAAGAGGAAAACTACGCTAACTTTCCTTTGAAAAAATATTCAAAAACTACCTTAAACATAAGCTAGATCTGAAAGAGAAAAACTACGCTAACTTTTCTTTGAAAAAATATTCAAAAACTACCTTTAAACATGATTTAGATATAAAAGATGAAAGCTACGCTAACATTTCTTTGAAAAAATATTTAAAAACTACCTTTACACATGATTTAGATTCAAAAGATGAAAACTACGCTAACATTTCTTTGAAAAAATATTTAAAAACTACCTTAAAAATAAGCTAGATCTGAAAGGGGAAAACTACGCTAACTTTTCTTTGAAAAAATATTCAAAAACTACCTTAAACATAAGCTAGATCTGAAAGAGAAAAACTACGCTAACATTTCTTTGAAAAAATATTTAAAAACTACCTTAAACATAAGCTAGATCTGAAAGAGAAAAACTACGCTAACTTTTCTTTGAAAAAATATTCAAAAAGTACCTTAATCGAAAGAGATAGCACACGAAATTAAAAAGTTGCATCTAGTCATCCGTTTCTTCTTCATCAAAGTAGCGAGGCGTTTATGCACTTTTTATTCTCTAATTTATCTCTACTTACGCAAATGGCTTTTGTTTATTTCAATGTAAAACTTTTCAAAAGAGTATTTTGTTAAAGATTATGCTGCAGGGGCTGTGTAAGAAAACTCTGGTGACCTTTCTTTAAGAAAAAGCAACTAAAGTAGATGTGCGCCTAAGAAAATCCAAATTGCGATTCACTAAATTAAAAGACATATACAACAAACTTTAAAAGTGAAACTATTTTTACAAGCGTATTTGGTAAAGATGAAATGTTCTTATGACATTTTAACGTTACGAAAGGGATTTTCTTCTGTTCAAATATTTATTACAATTTAAAGTGTTAAATAATGTTACAGAAACGACCTAAAACGCCTGTTGTATTAATTTAAACGAACAAAATAGATAAAAAAAAAGAAAAACTATCATTAAAAAAAAAAAAGAAAAAAAGAAAAGAAATAGAAGTTGAGGAAAAATAAAAATAAGAACTTCTAACAAAGAGCTCTTCTTTTTATTTTTCAGATTTTAGATGCTTAATTCCTTGAATGAAAAGTTGAACTGATGACCCACTACTAAGGTTGTTCCAAGCCTTCCGTTCTCAAACTAGGCCATTCTGAGAGGCTGTTTGATTAAGTACCGTTGATAGTAGTATCGCACGTAAGAGACTTCTAAAACTCTGATTATTAATTCCTTGAATGAAGAGATGACTTCATACTCACTAACGAGGTTGTTCTTAGCCATCCGTTCTTAAACTAAGCAAAACAGTGAAGTTGTTTGATTAAGTATCACAGTTTGCTGATTTGCACATGCACCATTGCCGAAACTGTGATGCTTGGTTCCTTGATTGGATTGAAGAAGCTCATCACCATGCTTTTTACAAGCTGTCCGTTGTTATGTTTTGCAATTCAGTGGTTCTGTTTTGCAATTCATTTTCTGTTTGTTTAAGTATCATCGATGGTGGTGTCGTGCATGCAAACTTTCCGAAACTCTGATGCTTGTTTTTCTTGAATGGAGAGATGAGCTTATACTTTAGGTGACTTTTAAAACTGCAGTAATTAGTGCCTCGAATGGAAAAACGAACTCATACATTACAGACCAAGGTTGTTCCTGGCCATCCGTTAACATATTAGGCAACAGTACAGCGAGGCTGTTTGATTTACAAGCTTTTGTCGTTTCGAGAAATCACTACATTAAGCATTCGATGGTGATACACGACTGATGGCCAGGTTCTGATTTTCGAATGAAAAGAAGAGTCGCATCCGACCACCGGTCGGCTTTCGACGCAAAACAGCTGTACACACTCGTCCAACGTCCAGTGACTAACTGTTGCAACGAGAAAGTTAGCTTTATTTGTCGTGCAGATTGTCCGCTTTGACGTAAAATGCTAGAAATTTGCTGAACGCTCGGTTTGCGCCGCCCAAGATTCATTCTGTTTCTGCGTTGCCAGCGTCTGTCGGCTAAATACAACTGTAGACTCCGCGCAAGCTTTTTCACCGCAAAAGTTGTACAGAGCCACACCGAAGGCTAAAATCGACTTTAAGGTCGAAGGTTAAAATCGACCCTAGAGGTTTGAAAACGACGTCACGAAATTTTCAAGACATCATCGAAAGAAAATTACGGCGGCCAGATGCAACTCTTAGTACTAACTCTACTAATCTTAGTACGTTAAGCATTCCAGTCGAGAGATCAGACGTTTTTTCGTCACCTAAGAGACCGGCCGATGCGTTTGCGACGCTGCGGAAAGAAAGAAGATGGCAAACCACAGGGTTGTTACCGTAACAAACCTCCGTGAGTACCTCCATCTCGAGTGGCTTTTGAAGAAACGTTCGTTTTAAACTCAAAGGGATGGTTGTTAAAGCTCACAAACGCCTGGTCAACGATTTTCTAACGGCAGACACCGTGTTTACAATGGATACAGACCGATTAACTGAGCCCAAAGCGCAAGATCTATCAGAAAACTCCTCTAGGTCGATGCAACGAAACTAATAGACGCGTGCACCTAGCGGCACGTTACAACCGAAAGACGACCCTCGTGGACATCGACCCTGGAGCTTTTAAAGCCACGTCACGAAATTTGCAAGACGTCATCGAAGAAAATTACGACGGCCAGATGCGCCTCTTTGTACTAAATCTACAAATCTCAGCAGGTCAAGCGTTCGAGTCGAGAGATCAGACGTTTTTTCGTAAGCTAAGAAACCGGCCAATCCGTTTGCGACGCTGCGGAAAGAAAGAAGACGGCAAACGACAGGGTTGTTACCGTAACAAACCTCCTGGGGTACCACCTTCTCGAGTGGCTTTTGGGGAAACGTTCGCTTTAAACTCAAATCGAGGATTGTTAAAGCTCGCAAACGCCTGCTTAATTATTTTCTAACGGCAGAGACCGTGTTTTCATTGGATGCAGGGCCCAAAGCGCAAGACCTATCGGAAAACTCCTCTAGGTTGTTGCAACGAGACGACTAGACACGTGCACCTAGCCGCACTTTACAATCGAAGGACGCCCCTCGTAAGCCCTAACCCTAACCATAACCCTAACGGTGCAACTAGAGTACCTATTTACCAGATGGGTTCCTCTGCTATCACCTCTTGCCTGACGTCCTGCTTCAGAAAAAGCCAAGTAAACATTCCCATGAAGTGTCTTACTCCCACTTGCATTCGCGGTTCAATAGCCACTTACTTTGCCAACAACAGCAAAGAAGACCGCGAGCGGTTTGCTACACTCTACACGAAGCACAGCAGGAACACAATGGATTCCTTTTATGTGTCCCAGTGGAATGCTGCAGAGGAGTTACGCTTTGCCCTCGGCATTGGGCAGTCCTTCGGAGTCATAGACTCTTTGACTGTTGAAAAGTCTGAGAGACCACCAAAAAAGGAGAAGGATGTGATGGACTGGCTCCAAACTAATGCAGAGGAGTATGGTTTTCATGAGGTTGAGGACATCTTTGAGGAAGATTTAGACTCTGGTTCAGACTCTGAAGAATGTGCTGCTACTTTCAGCTGTACCACAGTGGTTCCATTTTCTCCAGCTGTAGAAAGCAATGTTCCTTTAGAGGACAGCAATGAACACGTTGTAGATTTCTTGTATGAACCTAGCTCACTTGCTCTTTCGTCTGTTCCATCTAAACAAACAATCGCTGGTCCAGTTCTTGAACTATCCCCTGCTCTTGCACAACTAGTTCCTAATGAACAAACTGTTTGTATGGATGTAGATCAGACTCTAGCTGTTCCTGTTGGCACAGCTTGTTCTCCTCTTGCATTAACATTATTTCCTGATGAACCGGATTTTATTGAACACCATGCAAATCTTTCTCCAGTTTACTTTAGTGAGTAAGTGGTTGCCAAACCTGTTTCTGCTTCTCCTTCTCAGCAAGTCGCTTTCTGTCCTTCAAAAGAGGTCTTTTCTGTTCCTCTGGAAACAGAGTCTAACGTTGCTTCACAGCAAGATAATCTTATGGCTGTCACACGTGTTTTCCATGCTCCTGAACCTGCTCTTCTTGAAACTGCTCATCAGCAAGTGGTTGCCAAACCTGTTCCTGTTGCTCCTTCTCTGCATGTTGTTTGCAATCCTTCGAAAGAGGTCTTTTCAGTTCCTCTGGCTCCTAATCTTGTTGCTCGTCAGTAAACGATGGGCAAACCCAGTTTGTTTCTTTCAGCTGTTTTAGTCCAACAGGCAGGTATTGTTCTTGCAAAACAGCCCTCACCTGGTGCTGTTCAATCTGTTGGTAGTCTATATAGCTAATGTCTTGCTTGCACATCCAGAGGTGAATTCTTTTTGATTTTTAATTTTTATTCAAATCTTAACTTGCTTTCAAAAACTGAAAATGCCCAAAACAACTCCTTGCTATAATGTTATTGTTAAAGCTGTAAAACATAAAAAAAAAAGAAAAACAAAACAAAACAGATGTGTGCATGTAATTGTTGCAGGACTAATTCTGTGGTTGCTTAAATTTTTACAAGTGAATGATGCTAAAACTGATTTTGTTTTAGTTTTAGAAGTAAAAGTTCCAAGAACAAAAAAAATCAAGTTGGAGAAGCCATCTTTCATTCAAGAAAACATGGTTAACGTAAATTCTAATTTGTACTAAGGTATATAAACACAGACCTCTTCTTGCACAATTTCAGATAGTTAACTGTTAATAAAAACTAGCCGTTATTGCTAAGTGCACTTTTAGAAAGTTTTGTCTACCAGATTTCTAATGGTGAAGTTAGAAACATCACCATTAGAAATCATGCACAGCTTGTTATCATCTCTAACACTTAGAAACTGTTGATGGTTTTTGGGAATTAGAAAAATGAACATGGTTTTATTTTATTTCAGGATCAACTCAGCCAAGAACGAAGGAAAATGAAGCAGAAGTTAGCCAATTGCAATTAGGTAACCAGTTTTTGCTATCAGTGCGAACAATAAGGTCAACAAAAAATAAATAAATAAATAAGTAAACAAAATAAATCTTGTCATGCTTCAGAACCAAGTGAATATTCGATTTAATCTCTTTGTGTTATGGCTTGAGTTTGTAAAACTTTAGATGAAATAGTTGAAAAGCTGAATGCATGCCCTGGCCACAACGAATGGTTCAACACCAGAAGTTTCCCTCGCTGTGCAGCTTTAGTCTTGACATACATCTTGCAAGACTTGTATACAGATGTAAGCTCAAGGTGCTCGTACAAAGATTACATTGGCATCTTGGCAAGTCATAGCAGTGACAAGCTCGTTTACGTCTTGCAAAAGTACTTGTACCGAAGCCATATTAAAGATAAAATTAAAAACATGAAGCTTAAAATTCAAAAAGAGGGTAGTTTAGAAAAGTTTGTTCTATACGGCAATATAGTGAGGCCGTTTATGTAGTTTTGATGAAATCGTTCAGTTTGGCAATAAAGATCGGCCTTTTATGTAGTTTGTTTTATCTATGCTTTTTGCAAATAATTTTAACTGTTTCGCTAAATACATAATAAACGAGAAGTTCTGTTAAACTGTTCTCGCTTTTCTTATTTAAAGACAGTTCAAACTTTTTATCTTTGCAAAAAGAAGTCGTTTTGTTATTCTGTTAAAAGTTTTAAGAGTTGCATTTAGAATTACTTCTGATTTTTCTGAGTTTGTTAAATAGCAAAACAATATATCCTGTGTTGTTAAACTGCATAAGTGAAATTTAAAAAAGGAAAACTACTCCAACCATTTTTTTTGGAAATAAAAAAATCAAAAAGTTCGTTATTTTAAAAGATCTAGACAACCATTTCTTCTTCAACAAAATAGCGAGGCTTTTTACGAACATTTACTCTCTAGTTTACCTATATTTACACAAAAGGTTTTATTTAGTTCAATGTAAACATACGTAGAAGTTTATTATGTTATGTTTTCTTTTGTTATGTTACGTTTTCTTTGCAGCCTAACTTTTGTTTCACTTGTATTTTATTTTACGTTTATGTTGTATTCTATTATGACTTTTTGGTTTTTGCGTTTTGTGATGTCAAGCTACATAAGCTAAACTTAAAAGAGCAAAACTACGCTAACTTTTCTTTGAAAAAAATACTCAAAAAGTACCTTAAACGAAAGAGAAGGGACACGAATTTAAAAAGTTGTATCTTGCAATCAATTTCTTTTTTTGCGCAATGTAGCGACGCTTTTTATGTACTTTTACTCTCTAACTTATCTCTATTTACGCAAAGGCTTTGATTTATTTCAATGTAAACATGTATAAAAGAATATTTTGTTACAGATTATGTTAAAGGAGTTGCGTAAAAAAATGTCTGATAAACTTACTTTTTTTTAAAAAAAAAAAAGCAACTAAGAAACAAGTGCGCCCTAACCCTAACCCTTACCCTAAAAAAGGAAACGGCAAACGACAGGGTAGTTACCGTAACAATCTTCCGTGCGTACCTACATCTCGAGGGGCATTTGGGGAAACGTTTGCTTCAATCTCAAACGGATGGTTTTTATAGCTCACAAACGCCGGGTTAACGTTTTTTTAACGGCAGAGACCGTGTTTACAATGGATTCAGGCCGTTTAACTAATACCAAAGCGCAAGACCTTTCGGAAAACTCTTCTTAGGTCGATGCAACAAGACGACTAGACCCTTTCACCTAGCGACACGTTTCAATCAAAGGACGCCCCTCGTGGACATCAACCCTTGAGCTGTTAAAGCCAAGTCACGAATTTTGCGAGACATCATCGAAGAAAATTACGGCCGCCAGATGCATCTCTTTTCAATAACTCTACAAATCTTAGCCGGTTAAGCGTTTGAGTCGAGAGATCAGACGTTTTTTCGTAATCTAAAAGACCGGCCTATCCGTTTGCGACGCTACGGTAAGAAAGAAGACGGCAAATGACACGGTTGATCCAACAAGACAGCTAGACACGTGCACCTTGCGGCACTTTACAATTGAAGGTCGCCCCTCGTGTACTCTATAAACCTTACCCTTTTCCTAACCCTAAGCTTATTCCTATTTATAAACTCTCCCTCTAACCAAATGCTTTACTTTATTCTAACTTTATTCCTTTCTATCTTTGCAATTATCTTGTCCTGGATTTTTATTAGATTTTCGTAATGAAAAGATTTTTTATGAAATTCTTTATTACAAGATCTTTTATGTCACAGTTTGTTGAGCTCCTCATCTTATATCCAAATTGCTTGCAACCTTAACGAGTATAAAATTGTAAAACAATTAGAGAGATTAAAAGCTTTTTTAGCATAACATAAATTAAAAGAGAAAAAAAAGGATTTGCTGAAGAGAAAATTTATTTTACCAATTCAGTTTGATTCTTTAAACCATCTCAATGTTTTCTTTAACTCTCGTTTTCTGATTTTTTTTGTAAACTTTGTATGTTATTATAGATATGATAATTATAGCAACAAAGCATGAAGCTGCTGTAGCAATTATAGTTAAGTTCGTATATGAACTTTCTTTTAAGACTAAAAAAAAAAAAAGAAGAAATAGAATTGTGGCATTAAAAAGTCTCGTCTTTCTCATAAAATGGATATCAAAAGTTGAATTGTCATTTCAAACTAAAATGAGAGTAATTCTTCCAATAATATGAAACTTTTACGCTTTGTTTTTTTAATTTCTAAAAACATATTTATGACATATTTCTTTGCAAAAGTTTAATATATCCTTTATATTGACGAGATAACTGCTGATTGGATAATAAGATGAACTAAAAACTTTTTAAAAATGCATATTGTCTGACCCTCCAAGTTTTCATATCTATATAAAATAAATTCAGGGAAAAGCTAATCTATCATGTAAATATAACTCCAATGTGTGCCATGAAGATAGAGATCCAAAATACATTTATTAAACTCCTTAATAGACTTATAAGATGAGTTGCCTGAACAAAACGTTGCTTAAGTTTTCTATAGAATATTTTTAATATGGAGTTATTTAAAAAACCATTAGCTCTTTAGAATTGCTGGGGACATAAATTCTTTAATTTTTATTAAACTTATTTAGAAGGTATCAATACTTATAGCAATTTAAAAAACATTTATAACTTTATAGAACAACTTAAGTTGATTTAGAACTGCTATTGAAATTTTAAAATGAGTTTGTATAATATTTATAAAAAGTTTCTAATTATCCTTAGAAAGTCGACGAAATATTTTCAAATTTTTTGAAAATTTTCTAACTAATCTTTTTTGAATATTATTATAAAATATTATATGTTCGTATTTAGTTCTATTCAATAGTTCATAGCACTTTTATAGCAAATTGTGCAGATACGCTATAGAAAATCTGATGCAGTTAGATTTTCACAGCTTTTAAAAATGCATTTAACATCGAATATTTATTCATACAGTTATCTATACACTTTAAATGAGTTGCAAAAAAGTGCATTACCCTAAGTTTAGCAAGGTCGTTTTATTTAAAAGTTTATGAAATGTATGCAAACAATTCAGATTTATTTTTATTTTTTTTAGTTTAAGATTTATTTGTATTTTTTTAATGTATTATTTAATTTTTTATTTATATCAACTGCAAAAAGAAAAGTTCTTTCTTAATACTTTATTTACTTTTTAATTTTAAAAAATAATTAAAATGAGAATACTTTATTGATCACATTCAGCTCTACTAATACTCAACTATTATCTTTGATTTAAACTTAATACTTTGCAATTTGAATTTAAAATCAATTGAAAAAATATACCTTATCAGTTATTACAGCATACAGGACATCATAATAACAACATACAAGACATCATAGCAACAACATTCAGGACATTATAATAACGAAATACAGGACATCATAATAACTTAATCATGAAGAGGATCGATTTTCTACTTATAAAAAGTAAATTTAAATAAAAAAAACTCTCTGCGCTGGTTCAAAGGTCTGGTTTCAACAATTGTTTGTATTAAAGAATTGTAGATAATACGCTGCTGTTTGATTCTAGTCTATTTCTCGTTATTGGGAATATACTTGATGTTTTATAAGTAATTAAACAACTAAGGATTTACTTGGCAGATTAGAAAATTATGAATAAAAATCTTGAAAGATGTTTTTAATTTTCTTAGACCTATAAAAACTTAAAATAATGTTTGTTACCGACCTTTACAATTATTCCATTCGTCATTTAGTTGATATCCACTGACGCATGAACATAAATAACTGCCAATAGTGTTTACACATATGCTTTGATTCGAATTGCATGTCAATTTACATTCATTAATATCTTAACATAAAAAAAAACTATTTATAAGATCAGAAAAAGAACAGTGAGCACTAAATCTTAAGACCATAATAGAAAAGAGAAATCAATAAAACAACAAACCATTACCTTCGCAAGTGGAATTAACACCAAGCGAACCAATTAGTGAATAGCCTGGCAAGCACTCGCAAACAAAGCTACCAAAAGTATTTTTACATGCAGATGATGATGAGCACACAGAAACAGCGGTTTTCAATTGACATTCATCTACATCTGTAAAGAAATGATATTAAAATATTTTAAGTATGACATTAAAATAAGTAAAGTATCATTACGACCTTATAATAAACTTTAAGTTTTTTCTAGTTTGTGAAATGGTATTGTGATTTTATATAAGATTATAAAAGTAGCCAAGAAATCATGCTAGGAGATAAAAAATTATTCAAGTAGACACAATAACTATGTAAGCTCATTTAACTCAATGCTATCTCTCTAACTCAATTCTGATGTGGAAAAATAAAAGTTTTAACTAGAGAGTTATTTAAATAATGGAAAATTGACTATTTTAAAAAATTCCGGTCAAAGTAACAAATAGAAATGAAAAAAACAAACAAACAAACAAACAAACAAAAAACAACAAAGTGTAATGATTCTTAGATTTAAATGCAATATTGATGATATGTTTTAAACTTTTACATTTTTAACATAAATTCAGTAATTGTAAATTGTCTTTTATGAGCTTGTAAATCCATGTCAATAACTCAACTCATGTGTTTAAGAGCAATTTTCAAATCACCTCAAAAGTTAGAATAAGGACTTCAATTCTCTAGTACAGTGATGCCATGCATCGGCTCGTTCAAACTCGTTTTTGTAGCATCGTAAGAAAAATCAACTTGCTCATCACCGAATTCCTTTCTAGTTTCAATCGCATCATATCCAGAAACTTCTGCGATGATGTCTTTATCTGATAACTTGTTGGCAATATAAACAACGAACTCCGTATACTAACTCGTCGGCTGTGAAATTAAAGTCTGCATTGCATTTACTTTTACTTAAATCTGTCGAGCCATCCATCCGAAGCTTAAAATTTTTCGAAGTTTAGCTCTTTCATAAAATATAAAGCTTTTTCTTTCACCAGCAAATTACTAAATGGTATATTATCAACTCTCATTCGTTTAAACCTATAAAGAATAGCTTTGTTGACATAATAATGCATATTACCTTTTACCTGTTAAACCAGATTTTCTTGACAAAAAGCGTCAAAGATTTTTTTCTTCTATGCTGAAATAATGTTTGCTGAAAAGTCATAGATTTTTGAAACCTCTTTTTATGTTTTTCCTTCCTCTTTTTCCGGTAGAGCCTCGTATTTACGCTTTAAGTAGAATTCTTTGATGCCATGATTTTTTTAAACAGGAGAAAATTGTTCAAGTAAACCGTTTTTCAAAAAATTAAAATATTCGAAGCTTGAAAAAGAGGATGATGTACAACGCGCTTTTTACACGTCAGAATTCAAAAAAGTTATATTTACAGAGCGAATTTTACTAAAGGGTCTAAAAAATCCATTCAAGTTATTGAGGTTTTCGAATAATATTGAATTTCGAATCAAAGAAAGTAAAACGCAACAGCTTCTTAAGCGCTTTTCTCGGTGACTTGATATGTCATCGAACTATAAAGTTAAAACGATAAAAGATTGCATATGAGCAAATCTGATTAGTTAAGTAAATTTGCTGATCATAAACTTTTACAGCAATCTGAATATATTCTAAAGAATCTACTCTAGTTTCCGTACCTTTTTATTACAAATAATGGTAACTTTACTTTTAGAGTATCATGAACTGTTGATACACAGCTTAACTACAGTACATTAGCAATGCTGTAAATAAATGCTGATATGATCATGATTAAAAGCAAATATGTCTTGTATGGACATCTATTACTAACTGCAGTATGCAATCGTTTTGGGAAATATCTTTTAAAACTTTTAAGAAAACTGAATAACGTATAATAATCGTTATTACCAATTTTTTAATTGATGTTTTCTTAAATTTTTATTTCTCAGTAACTTTTCGATATAAGAAACTCCTGATGTTTCAAGATCATCTTTTTACAATAAGTGATCTAAAATGTTTACTAAAAGTTTCTTTTTCTAGTATATCACTTAATATATAAGTGATATTTTTTTTCTCATTGAAATAGTTTTTCGAGGAGCAGTTTTTTAAAATAAGCCTTAAATCGTTTAAACCAGAAATCTTTTTACTAATTTCTCCCGGAGAAATTAATGAGCAAAAAAGTGATAACTGGAGATACTTATACAAAATGCACAGGAAAGATTTTGTCAATGAATCAGAAGGTACTGAAGAACTTTTATTTGTAGTAATAGCTAAAAAAGGAGCTTTAGATTTAATATAGTGTTTGGACAGAATAGGGATGAACAAATTGTCGTAGACAAGGAAGCTGTGTCAACAACATTGGATATAAGTCAGGCTTAACTCTTAAAGTTATCACAATTAAGTTGGTAAACTCAAACCGCTCTATAACCATCTGATCATAAAGCATTGAATGCTTCTAGAAAGGTATGGTTGACTACTTAGGAATTTTTTTGGGAGGTATTAATGATAGAAAATGTCTCTCAACTAGTCTCATTGGATAAATAGAACCTCCAGACTTGAAGTTGGTGCTCTTGGTAATGTTATTTGAAAACATATAATCAATATTTCTTTGGCGAAATGATATTGATGCTTTTGTAAATCCAAGCTCTTTGCCAATACAGTAAGCATAATGAACAGATTTGCTTATTAGATCCATAAAGTATTTTTTATACCATTACTTGACCCTTTTACGCTCTCAATTGTAAGTTGTTAACATTTTTTCACTTTAATCAACATCAGCAATATATAGATCTACAGCAGCAGGTATTACCTTTACTTAACCAGGTCAAGCTACTTCTGTTATACTATTTTTAATGCCTGTTCTTAATAAATAAATGTCTTTTTATCTCTCCATTTAGAACATATAGTACAAGTGCTTTCTTCAAATTGAACTAACATCTCATCTCGTTGTAATTTCTATAAAGTTATTCCAGTTGGAAGACCTTTCCGAAATTTTCTTACTGTAGCAACACAATCAGTTTTATTTACTAAAAGATTATGACAAAGTTCAACAGAAGTGTTCCAATTATCAATAAATACACAATAACCTTTGTTAGAAAGATTATCCACAAATGTCATGAAAATATGTGTGGCTTCATTATTAAAATTATTATTGTTTATCTTTCCCATCTTTCCTAAGTATAATAAACCATTCAAAATATTACCTGTTTTAGATTCTGCTAGAATAAAAGACTTTACACCAAACCTTGCTCCTTTACTTGGGATATATTGCTTCCAACTCAGTTGTCCTTTCCAAAATAGTAAAGATTCATCAATTGCAACATTGTGCTGAGGTATATAAGCTTTACGAAAAAGTGTAAACAGATAGTCAAATAAATTTTGTTTTTGCGCACTTTTGAACATTTTCTGCTATGTTAGAATTATCAACGAAGTGAATAAATGTATCAATAAGTCTAAACCTATCATACTTAACAACTTTACGCGCTACTGATGTAGTAAATGTCACTTTTGTTGTATGATATAACTCATACGTTGGTTTCCAAATAATACCACGGTATAGAATCAACCCAATATATATACAAATTTCATCTCTTGTTACTAGAGTCCACGTTTTAAACCTAGACTTTGGCTTCAACTGCTTTTCTTTTAGAGTTTGAAAGGCATACAAGTTTGCTTGTTCAACTACGTAATTACAAATGTCATCGGTAACGAAGAATTCAAACAGTTGATGTGGTTCAAAGAAACTTGCATCAGGGTGTAATCCTGGGATACCAGTAAACTCATAATTATAACAGCAACCTAAAATTTCATCATGAATTCACAAACAGTTTATATTATCAATCTTTTTTCGTTTATTTTTTTGAACTGTCTTCTGAAGACAGCTTATTATTTTCAATATTAGAATGTAACTGGAGGACATGAACTTCTACATCTGAATCACTGTCTGATTCGGTATATTTTGATTCACTAGAACAAAAAAAACTCTTCGTCTGACTAAGAAAAATCTTCGCTGTCACTTTCCATCAATAAATGAAGGACTTCTTCTGCAGTAAACGTCTTTTTTGAAAGCTTAAAGTTGAGAAAGAATTTTTGTTTTGCATGTGCCTTTTTTTTAAGTTGAATTTTTACTTCGGATAAAAATTTAATGTACTGCGAGAAAAAAATATGTTCACACAAAAGACAGATCGTAAAATTTAACTATTTCAAGATCTTTTAGTGAAAAAATAAAAAAGAATTATGCAATTTTACTTGAGATACTGGTCTTTAAAAAAAGCATTCTAAATGATGGCTATATCCGTCGTCCACACATAAGTATCACTTTACCTTCGACATATATAACCGTCATTCACTGTTAAGGGGTTAAGAGATTCAAAGTTGTAACAAATATGATTATAAAACTTTAAACTTTCTCATCATATAAAGTTGTTGGAATATAGGTATCACATTATATTTAAGTATGTAGATTGTTTTATCAAAGTGTTCATAAGAGTAATGAATGATCACTTTCAATTCTGTTTTGAAACTTTTTCTATGAAGTGATCATGAGATATCTGTGATACTCAACAATTTGAAATAAAAATTGCCATTCAGTTTTTATTCAATATAAGCTCTGTATTAATGTCTGCTGATAACTTAACAGCATGCTCAGCACAATTGTGACTTTTATGTTTGTAAAAAAAAAGCATTGAAAGAAATATTGAGTGAGATTTTTTTCTTTCATTTTTTCTGAAATTGTGCAGCTAATTTGAATTAACTCTTCAGAGTTCAATTTTCATTAGTGGTAACTACAGAGCAAAACTATGGCCTCTTTCTCACAAACTCAAAAAATAACGCCAGTTCAGTCAAATCTTAGCTTAAATACCACATTCGTCCTCTTTTTTTTCTTAATCGCAATATCTGTGGGCTGTTTGTTGAAAGCACTATTTGACTCCAGAGTTCGAAACAAACATATTTCATTTTGTAATATATTAGTATTATTTGAGGCTTTAAACCAGACTTTCTTTTAAATGGTTAAATGAAAAAAAAAAAAAACAAAAAAAAAACAAGAACACCCAATAATTCAATTGTCTAAAGAACAAATCAATTTTAAGACAATATATCCTTTTAGCATATGCTTGGCACGATATAGGCACCTGCAGGGCTGAAATAAGTAAAATCATTGTTTTCATTAAATGTGATTAGCGTTAGTCTGAAGAGCTCCAGGTAATCCTTTCGGGGTTGAATGCTTTTGATGAGTTGATGCCTATAAAAATCTGAAACACTTCTCTTCATCTAGCTTAGGCATACACACTCAGAAACTGCAAATTAAGGCTTCGCTTCAATAACAGGGACCTTAATTGCACTTAGTTATATATATATATATATATACTTCTGTGATCAAAAAGGTGAATTTTTAATTTAAACTTCCCGCCTTATTCGATTTGTCCAATCTTTTTTATTTTTAAGTTGGTAGGAATGTCATTAACATTTGCGCCAAATTATATGTCAAACTCATAATTATTTTTTTTTGTTTACGCTTGTTTCTGAAGTACCAAAAGTGCATTCGGCGATTTTCACGATGTCTAATTTTGTTGAGCAAAGAAGTGCTATTTAATTTTGTTTGCAGAATGATATTTCTGCTGCTGAAACGTATCGAATATTGCAAAAGGCCTTCGGTGAATAAACTACGTCTCAAAAAAATGTTTACAAGTCGTACAAAGACTTCAAAGAAGGCCGAGAACGTGTTGATGACTTGGATAGATGATCGCCACATCAACAAAATCAAAGAATTGGTGCTTGCAAATTGTCGGTTAACCATTCGAGACCTTGTTGACATGGTTGGAATATCATTTGGGTCGGTGCAAGCGATTTTGAAGGATCATTTTGGCCTCAGAAGACTCAAATCACGTTTGGTGCCGAAATTTCTCAATTTCTTTGAAAAAGAGCGTCGCGTTAAAGCGTCGTGTGAAGTAATGCTTTCTGACTATCAAGACGCCTAAAAAAAATTATTACTGGCGATGAGACTTGGGTCTACGCATACGACCCTGAAACAACCGACCAATCGAGTGAATACCGTGAAAAAGACGAGCCGAGACCGAAGCAACCACTTCAAAGTTGCTCAAAAATCAAGGTCATGTTGACTGTTTTCTTTGATTATTGTGGTGTCGTGTACTACGAATTCCTTCCAACTGGCCAAACTGTCAACAAGGAATATTATTTAAGCGTTATGCGACGTTTGCGTGAAGCTATTCGCAAAAAGAGACCGGAATTATGGGCCAATAACTCTTGGATTTTGCACCACGATAATGCGCCATCGCACACAGCACTGGTTTTTCGTGAGTTTTTTGCCAAAAACTCTACCCATGTTGCTCCACAACCACCGTATTCGCCCGACTTAGCACCGTGTGACTTCTGGCTGCTCCCAAAGCTCAAGAGACCACTCCGGGGAAATCGTTTTGAGTCCATTGAAGAGATCCAACGTGAATCGGCACGCGCATTGAAGGCTATCCCTACCGAGGACTTTTCGGCATGCTTCGAAGACTGGAAAAAACGTTGGCAAAAGTGCATAGGGGCCGGGGGGGGGAATTATTTTGAGGGGGACGCTACAGATTTGGAAGAATAAATAAAGATTTTTCATTTTATAAAAAAATTCACCTTACTTTTTGATCACAGTAGTATATATATATATATATATATATATATATATATATATATATATATATATATATATTTATAATAGTATAACAACTTTATATAATGTTATATTATGTGGGGATTTGTATAGTCAAGTCCCTTTACAGAATTATAACTGTAAGAGCGCCTGTACAACAATATAACATCCTATAAAGGTATAATATTTTTATTATTAAACATATGCTCTTCTTCACAATGTTTTTTAAAAAGTTATATGTCTTATGAAGTATTACGTTCATAGTTTATACCGTCGTTTTAACAGCTTTTTAAAAATTTAGTCAAAATGGATATTCCAATTATTCTAGCTGCACATGGACAAGATCAAATAAGACTTTTATCAACTGGGAGTTTTCAAGCAGTAATTGGTAAGAATTATTAGTCAATGCCAAGAAGATTAGCTGTAATCTGATGATTCTTTATTGTCAAATATGCTTTTAATTAATGGATTGTTACAAATGCAGCTTAAATGTGGTGCTATATAAAGGGTTTTCATTCAACCTGGAATACCTAGCAAACCTAGAGGTAGCAAAAATCCCATTGAAAACTTAAAAAAGCTTTGTTTAAAAAATATATATTTTTTCATTTTTGTACCATAAATTATGTTTTTTTAAAGAATGGCTTGTCAATGCAGATAACAATGAATTTGCAAGATACAACGTTTTAAAACTTTTAGCTTGTTAGTATAAACAACGTTTGAATACGTATAAATAAAATCTTTGGAATAACCTGGAAATGTTGAGAAGTTCAGGGAGTTTCAAAAGTTAAACTCAGGGGAAAACATTCTTTACTAAGGGCAAATTTAGGGAAAAAGTTTTAAAATTGGATAGACAAACCAGTTATTAGACTCATCACGTTTGCTTACTTAAAACTATCTGTATTCCTTTTTCAGTTTGTTAATTGTTAAGAAATAAAATTAAATTTCTTTTTTCTTTATATTTAAATATGATGCTTCTTTATTTTATTGCAAAAATCAAACTAACCCTAATTGTTTTAACTAGCAAAATAGATTTTGTCAAAAGATTCATATTTATACTGCACCCTTCTACTGTACCTAAATTGTGATTTTATATTTTTGCAGACTTTTGGTTAGGTGATTTTATTTTTCAAATTACTTAGAGTTTAACCTTGTCAAAGTTCACTTTTCTCTCAGATAACTAACTTGCTTTGTTTAATTAAAATATAATAGTCCATATGCATATCTTGTTCACATGTTGTTTCAAGTAAACTTAGGTGACACCCCTCGTGTAAGTCAATCAAGCTGCAGTTACATACTTTGTCAGTTTTGCAAATTTTTTATTCCGCACCATCATCACCTACTCAGATAGAATGATAGTCCAGAGGAGATGGCTGAAACAAAGAGAAACTACTTTCAATTATTTGGAGTTAAAGGTCTTCTAGGAATAATAGATTGTATGATGATACAATCAAAGGAGTTACTATGGCTGATGAGTCAGCATACATTTGCAGGTAAACTCATCATTTTAATTTTATATATCATGATTTTGATTATATTGCTTTAGGTCATTAGTCAAAAAGTTTAAAATGTACTCTGCTTGGCCTACTTACACAGGCAAAGTTAACATAAGAAACTTAAAAAACCTTTTGTTTCACAGATTTATTCTGTCTATGTTTGCATAAAATGCATACAAGGTTCAAAAAAAAGTATTTCTGTTCTATTATTCTTTATAAAAAAAACTATTTACTATTTCTTTGTTTTAAGGTCCTACTGCCTTTTAATGCTGTATTTTTCTTCACATTATTACGTTATTATAAAGAGCTTCATGTGTTAATAATATGTAAAAAAAAATATTTTATTTAAGAAAAGAAAATACTTCAACTTCACAAAGTGCGACATGTTTATTACAAAAGTCGAAGTTTTTTTAATATTTAAAATAGCTCATTATAGTTCTTTAAAGTTTGAAAACATCAAGTCATTTAACGTAAGTGCTAAACTTAAAACAATATTATTACGAGGTGATAAAGTTTTTGATAAAAGATCACATAAAAAAACAATTTTTTGTTTCGGCTAAGGTGAACAGGTAATTTAGCATGATGTCAATGTTTCCCAATAATATTTTAGCTGCTCTCAGGATTTTTAAACATTTTAACATTTTGAAGACTTCTCACATCCTTTTTTTTAGAAAAGGATATCCTGCTTTGAACTGTCAGGTTGCCATTAATGCTAATTGAAAGTTTAGAGATGTTGTTGCAAAGTATCCTAAATCATGCCATGATGCCTTTATCTTTTCTAGTTCCGCATTTTTTACTCGCACTTTACTGGAAAACTGTTGGACTTCCTTAGAGTTAGAAATCAAATGTCCCAAATGACATTAAATTTGAGAACAATTGTGAAGATGATGCGCATGGTGTTCAACCTGAGTTACTCAAACCAACCAAATTCGACTTGATATCATTATGATTTGCAAATACAAAGAAGCGATTGGAGTTTGAGAACAAGAATACACCCACAAGTTTGCCCCACTACACCAAATGTCAGGGTAATGAGTTAATAAAATAGCATTAACATCAAGAATGACAATATCCTTCTTTGTTTGTAAATGATTAACTATGTAATAACATATATATATGTATATAACTATGTAATAACATACATATATATATATAACTATGTAATAACATTTGGAATAATTGATTTTCAATTGGTTTTCACATTTGGAATAATTGAGGATATTTAAGCTTGGCTTTTGAAAATAACAAAAACACATTACATGGAAGTTTTTTACAAAAAATATCAGTGGCCCGAAATACAGTCAGTGATAATAATCTTTGGCCCAAAATGATATTCAATAGATAAACATTTTATGGGTTCTTAGAGCAGTGATAATTTTTTATTGAAGCTTAAAAGTCTGCAAAAAATAAGTTAAACTTTTTATTAGTCTTTTTCCCAAATTCTTGTTCAAATTCTTATTTACTTCTTAAAATTAATGTAAAACATGACTAACCTATAATTGCTCAGTAAAATAAGTCAACAGCTTAAGAAAAAAAATATGCTTCTAGCAAAAATGTTTTAATAGAAGATAATTTTTAATGTGGTAAAATTTATTTTGTCTGCTGGAATACTAGTGACATAAAATTATTTTTAAATACTGCTGAAAGCTGCTAATACAAAATAAATTAAATCTAAAGTCGAATATATATCTATTGATGTTAAAAGCGTATACTTTTTGGTCAGAAAGTAAGAACGTTCACCCATTAATAATTTTTAAGTAAAACCTACCAACACAACTGTTTCCATCATCATTAAGCTTATATCCTTTTACGCAAGAGCAAATATAACTGCTGAGAGTGTTTAAACAATTGCTTTGATTCCAATTGCATTTGAATTTACATTCATCAATATCTTTTCAAAAATAAATAGAAACATTGAATAACAACCTAATTCAAATGCTAAGACAAAAATTACTTTTAAAAAGAGAATAACAAAGGAGCTTGAATACTAATAATTTAACATAGAAATACTGGTGTATTTCATTTTTTATCATGTAATATTAAAAAATCAACATAAGAAAACTCCTAGGAAAAGATATTTTAAACAAGTTTTTTTTTTTATTTTTAACGAGTTCTTACCATCACAAATAGTGTTTATTCCAAGTAAGCCATTTTGTGAATAGCCAGGCAAGCACTCACATACAAAACTACCCACAGTGTTTTTACACGCAGATGATGCAGAACAAATAGTGTTTTTTGCTTCCATTCCGCATTCATCTACATCTGAAAAAAAGAGAGAATACTAAGTACTAACCGGGTTGGTTTTTAATATCAAGGCTTTTTGGTCAAAGATAAGAAAAATTTAAAACTGCAATCCGATGTTTAAGTTTTACAATTTTTACAGATCAAAGTTTCCATTAATTACTAGCCTTTAAAAAAAACCCTTTCAAATGTAACATATATTTTTCATATACAAAAATCATCAGTTTTAAGGTTTAAACATTCATATTAAAAAGCTCTTAGGAAAAGTACATTAATAGAAAAGTAAACACCAACCTTCACAAGCTGTTTTGCTACCAAGCGAACCATTTTGTGAATAGCCTGTCAAGCATTCACAAACAAAACTACCAATAGTATTTTTGCATACAGATGATGCAGAGCAAACAGTCTCTCTGTCATTAATTAGACACTCGTCTACATCTGAAATGAATAAGAATGAAAATATAATGCGGAAATAAGAAGAACTCATTATTCTGAATAATTTTTCTGGGTGATGGTAACAATCAAATCAGTAATTCAATTAATTTCAGGTAATGGTTCTTTAATCAATAAATTTATTAATATTTTTAAAACCTTTTTAATAAAGTAACGCTTACCATTGCAAACAGTATTGATACCAAGTGAGCCATTTTGTGAATAGCCTGGTAAACATGCGCAAACAAAGCCACCATAGGTATTTTTACATACAGATGATGCAGAGCAAAGACTGTCAGAGAATATTGTTTGGCATTCATCTATATCTAGAGATCAGGAAAAAGTTTTATATGGAAACATAAAGAAATAAAAATTTTTTGGGAATCTAAATATCAATGTACAAAAAAAAAAAAAAAAACTTGCAAAAACATTTACCTTCACACAGCATATCTCTGTTGCATTCTTTTGTCTCGAAAATTAGACCATTGCAAGGACCAAGCAAATTGTCACATGATTTATAGCGAGAAGTGGTAGGAGGTTTACTTTCAGACCAACAAGATGCAGAGCATTGATCCCAAGCACTCCATTCATTAAAAGTACCTATTACAACATTTTTCAAACTTAAACTTTTTTTAAAACATCCTAGTTTAATAAATTGTAAAATAGTATTTGGTTAAACATACTGCAAGATATGTTGCATATCCTAAGTTCATATTTTGCAATAAAACTTTCACTTGTATCACAATCCTCTTGGATAAGTGAAGTAAACGGGTTATAACATCCTCGGTTTCGCAACTGAGAACCTAATGCACCACAGATAATAGAGCAAGTGCTCCATTGTCCCCATTCTGCCCATTGCCCTCTAGCTAGAAAATAGATTCAAACCTTAGCTTATTAATGTCAATGTTAGCGTTAAACTTCTATTAATAGTAAAAAATTTTAAAGCAGTAGTGTTTCTTAGTAAGAAAAAAACACATGAATTCAAAATATAGCATAAATTTGAACAGGTAAAATTAAAATTTATGACAAGTTTTTCAACAATAAGAAAATGGTATTTACTTTTAGTAATACATTTGCAAGATATTATGCATATCTAAAACTAATTTTTTTCAAACCCTTTTTAATACAAACTTATCAAGTATGTTTTAATATGTTTTAAGTAATATTTTTTTAACAGTTTGTTAGTTACATTTTAATGATTTAAGTGTTAGTTTCATGTTTCAATCTATTGCAGATAAACATTTAAAATATAAGTATATTTTGCAAAAACTAATGTTTAAAAGTAATTTTCATTAGCAAAAAAAAAAAAGAAGCAAATAACAATTGAGTAAATATTTGTTCATCAAGTGAGAAGAGCATAGTAAAGTGCAAATCAAATCGTTGGCATCTAGCATCATTAACATTAGTGAATTAAAAAATAAACATCAAACTTACGAAAAATATTTTGACAAGCAAAGATTGGACTGTTGAAAAAACAAACAGACAACTTCGGAGAAAATCAAAGTAAAAAAAGAAAATTTCATAATTTTGAAAGAATATTAATTGCTCATTTTTTCAAGGACGAAAAATTTAACAATAAGGATACGGTGATTTAAATCATTTCGTATATTTGCTTTATTATCGTAAAAAATGCATGAGTTTGAATTGGAAGACCATTACTTATTATTTTCTATAATAAATAATACTCTTTAAGTTTCATAAATGTCATCGTTTTATGTATTAACAAACAGTATATATACAAGGGTTTATTATTTAGTTTTGAAGATTTTTACTAGAATTTGTATCAATTTTTGAATATTTAAAATTCTTTTTATTCACAATTTAGTCTATCATGTTGGTAAACTTTTATTGGTGCAATTGTTTAATTATGCTAATTTAAATCTAAGATTTTTTTTTAATAACTTTTTTTGCTTTAATACAGTCTGTAATACTTATACTTCAATTTGAAAATATCAAAAGTTTAAATGTGTAAGGCAAAAGAAAGGTTTAGTTTATTAAATCGCGTCTTAATAATAGACCCACTTAATGATTTTCAAACTATAAATTTAAAACTGTTCTTCAATATCACTGTTGTCATTTTAAATAACTGCATTTCTATATATCTAATACAAATCAGGTTTGGTTGTAATTATCAAAATATAAAACAGGAAAATTAGTTTCATAAGTAGTACACAAACGATTTCTCAGAATTGAAGCTACGCTAATAACATTGAGCGTGTTAAAAACTCTATAAAACCACAGTCTGTTCGGAAAACTAAATTTTATTGCATCCCGGTATTTTATAATATTCGCTACTCTAACTAACATGTTTTAGCACGAGGCGATACACCTTGCTAAAACATTTTATACCACCAAAACATTTCAGAACTTTTTAAGACAACACTAAAATCAAAATATTAAAAGCATCAGAACTGTAGCTTTAGAGCTTCAAATTCTCCAGAATGTCGCAAGGTAAAATGGACATTTCAAGTTTTTAATATAAAAAGCAAAAAGAAAAACAATTTTACTTTCACAAAGTTTCAACAAAACAAATGGATTTTCTGGTCTCATTGCTGAAAGCTCCGTGAAACTCTTCGCATATTGATATGAATAAATAACAGAGTTATTTATAACATACATTGATATTCTCTGAATTTCATATAGGTTTATATGAATACCAACTGCTCCAATATATATTATTGCTTCATTTTTCATGAGACCCTCGGTTTGTAACTTTAAATTAAAATCCTGTTCAACATTTTCTTGATTATTTGTGAGAAATATAACAACAGGTAACACATTTAGTCTCTGACATCCCTTGTAGGCCTCTCTTGCTTTTATAAGAGCATTATTAATACCTGTTGTACCATTTATCTTTCTCAAACTATCTATTACCGAATTGAACTGAGATTTGGAAGTAATTTGACCACAAGTAGAAGCAACTTCAGCAGTGCTACCATAATTCACCACAGCAACTTGGAGATTGGGATTTTCGCCCAATTCTGATTTTCCGATGAAACCCTTTAAAAATTCTTTTTCTTGAGTCCATTGGTTGTCGAACAGAGTAGATAGAACATGAGATGATGAATCCACCACCAAAACAAAACTTATGTTTAAATTCGAACACGATTTAACTAAAAAAAAAAAATTCTTTTAAGAACTTTTAATTTTATCTTGTCCATGCGAAAATCAATAGGGATCAAAAAAACTCTTTTTTTCATTATTTTGCTCTGTTACTCGGGATAAATTTGTAACTCGGCAATAGTTGATGGAACATTTAAAGTAAATAGCCATCACTACTTGTTAAGCTATTTGAAATTTTTTAAGACATTTAACAGAAACTTCGTTGGTCACTATTGTACCTTAATTAAACTTTCATGCTTCTTTTGTTCTTGTAATAATTTAGCAACTTCATTTGAATAAAATTAAGTTCAGTTATATAAATTGTTATACTGCAAAATAGGAAAACCAAAATACATCTTAAAGCATCTAGAAATCTTTATTTCTCAAATTGTTAAAGTTTTAGAATGCCAAATGGTTTAGTATATTTCAGTTGCAGATAGACAGGTCAAATTTATAATAATAACAGTAATCTTGTTCAATTTATGTTTCATGAAATAGTTGCTAAAGGTATGCTTCCTAATGCAATCCATGAAATAGTCTCAAAGCTATCAACAGTAAATTAGCTCAAGGAAACTTTCTCAGAAAAAAATATAATTAGTGGCTTCCTAGAAATCAACGTAATTTTTTAAAATCTTTTTTAAACATAATAAAGGATGTATGTGATAAAAATCCATAATCAGTACTTAAAAATACTAACTACAAAAATAGAACCATTTTTAACAAATAATACCTACTTACTGAGCAGAGTGTTTTAATATATATATATATATATATATATATATGTATGTATTTAATAAAGTCAAATTAAGTCTAACAACCTATGGAACAGGAATCTATGTTGCAAGCCTGATAACTTATTAATTCTTCAGGCTTGCATTGATATGAAGACAAAGCATTGCTTAGACAGTAATTACGTCTTCGATAGCGAACTGGATTGGTAAAAGATACTTTGCATGATGCTGAGCAAGCACTCCAATTTTCCCATTCCGCTTGTCTGTATTCTGAAACACATTATTAAAAAATGAAAGTTTCGTAATTAAAAATGAATCTAAATATGTTAAAACTTAACACTTCATTAGATATTTAAAATCCTCATACCAGGGCATGCAATCTGAAGATTACATGGTATAGTATCTACAACATCTACACTTTGGCAAAGATTTGCAGGTGAGCATAAACGAGTTCTTGTACGGATAGGATGACCATCGTTACAAGATGCAGAGCAGTCACTAAACGCCGACCATTCAGTAAGAACTTGAACTAAAAAAATTAAACAGCAAGCTCAGTCCTTGAGATTTCAAGTGAACTTAAATGTTAATTTAACTGCAACCAATAGATTTTTATCAATTAAATGGATTCTTTTTTTTCAAGTGTACCTAAAGTTTCAAATGACATATTAAAAATTAGGCTTTAAAGATTTTAATCACAAGAGAGTGTAGAAAAATGGAGAATATAAGGAAGACGTTTACTAAGTTCAAATTAAGATATGAGGAAACCACTGCTAATAATGGCTTGTTTATTAAATAATCTCTTTATAATATCTATTTTAAGCCTTTTTTGTAAAATAGTTACTTGTTCTTTTTCTGGATGAGTAAATTGTTTTTTATCAGCATGAGTTTGTAGGTCGGATAAATCAAATTAAGAAATTTTCTTTAGCATTCTATAATTTAACGAGTTGAGTTCGTGCAAGTTCTTTTAAAAACAAATATTAATTGATTTATCTACAAATTTATACAAAATACTTTATAGCATAAACTAGATTTTACTAAAAGTTTTATTAAAATGATTTAATTGTTTGTATGCATAGGAAGTTTTGAGATTGCTCATTTTAGTTAGTACAGGAAAAATGTAATCACAACTGATATCTCATGATGTAGTGATAGAATCTTTAATTGCTTTACACTTTTTTATAATGAATAGTCAAAAAAGAAAGTTATTTTGTGCCATTTGCGTTAAAAACGGTCTCTTAACACTGCCCGTCACTTTGTAGCTTTGCGGCCACCCAGAACTTCTGTGGGAAACTTTACGCATTTGTTTCAGTGGTCTTCAGCTTTTGAAAGGACCAAAGCAGGTGGCTCAAAAAGTATTGAATTGTAATTATCAAAGAATTCTTTAGTGTCTACATGCCAATTTGTAGAATGGAGTAATACTGCGGCGATTTTTATCGTTTAAATTAAAATACAGTGGTAAGCTTTCATTCATTCAATGATGTGTACATTGTGTTACCTGTTTATGTTTGACATTAACTTTAAAAGTAGCTTTTCACCCACAACACACTATTAATGGTATCTTTTTCAATAAAGTCTTATTTTTTCTATAAGACTTAATCAACACAAGGAGTTTGAATGTATATACTGATTGTTAACTTTTTCAAAAGACAAGCCAGGTTTCATTGCCACGTTTTTAATTGGGCATGGAGCCACGGGTATTCCCAAGCCTCTCTGTTATGTCAATCAATGCATCCTTTCATTATTCCCATTTCTAAAAGTGTTTTAAACAGCTCGGTATCTTAGTGCATATCCCATTCCGTTTTATGAAAGTTGTAATCAAAACGAGTTTGCACTGGTAAATAGAATTTCAGAAGGAGGTTCAATTGACTAAAATGTTGAAAATTTTTTTTCTCTAATGACTGAACAACTGTTTTCGCTCATTCTTTAGTGGTATTTATGCAGTTAAGGTAGAGAAAACAAAACTTGGGTTAGATAACAGACGGAAATCTTCTATACTCTTTTGACTATCTTTTGGCTAAGACAGTCTTTTAACAAAGAGATCACAGTGAGATGAATCAAAATGCAAGTATTACATTCAGCTGCAACTCCTTTTACTTCCTTTCCGGTGACGTCAAAACCAACAAAACCACAAAATTCCATAGCATTCAAAACTACTGCAGGTGTTGTATGTAGCTGTTAAAGCCTCTTAAGCTTCAAGTTTCAAAGTTACTTTGCTGACTTGTATTTAAAGCTGGTGTTTTGTCTATTTCATTAAAAAGCACTTCGGTTCAACAGTAATCTTTTTACTAGTTGGCATTCTTGATTCAACTACATTTAGGATGTAATCTTCCTTAGCTTATCAAATATTAGAGGCCTTCTTTGTATTTGCATTTCTCAGCACCTTCATCACGTGTAGATTCAAATCGAAGTCAACTAAACTGCGCTGCGAGATTTTAAAATGATTTAAATTGAATTCCAATTCAAACTCATCTTCAAGCCTTCAATCATGCATTTTAGCAATATTAAGATGTATTTTATTATTCTTCAATTAAAGCCGTACATTTTCAATTATTTGGGAACCTTTTTAACCATGAAACCTTTAGTTAACGAACTTGATTTACACTATACGGTAATAAATGTATTTGGTACAATACTTTTTACACATATTGCAGGACTGCGAATTTTAAAAGCTCGTTAATGACTTTATGCACCATTTCAAATGTTCTTATTGGTGATAGGTTCATCCCAAAAAAGATCATTTCTACATGCCAGTCATTACCATCCAGCTTACTGGCAGATTAAATGTTCAATTGTCGCAGATTGAGAATTCTTTCTCACCTTCAACGGTATTTTAACAGCTGATATTTAACAGCCTTTTCTCCAACAAAGCTCTTTCATTAATGAGTTTTCTTGTTAAAGAATGTATTTTAGTATTGAGCTCACCATCACTGGTACCAAACGTAACCCTTTATTGGTCGAATATTAAAAAAAGCTATTACAGAAATTATTTAAATATATTTTTTAATGAATATTACAAAGATATGAAAAAAAATGTATATATATTTTATCAAATACGGTAACACCTAAATTTTAATTGTTGTCGTTTGGCAACATTGAACAATAAAGGTAATAGACAAAAAGTTTTAAAAAGAGTGCTTTCATGTTATTATGTTTAAATATGCTAGCAAACAAATTTTGCACTTATTAAATAAAACTCTTTCACATTACATGATATTTTCAATGATAGAATAATCACTATACCGAGAAATATACTTAGCTCAACAAGGAGTATCAGTGAGGGGGTGGTAGGGGTGGAGGGTGCAGAGGTCAATATGGCTATGTAAAAATCAAAGGAGCTTTTTTATTTTTAAAACTGTTATATAAAAAGAGAACCTAATCTAAGTTTTAACAATGACATCTTTTGACCTTAAAAATTCTGTGCTTAACATTCTTTTTTATAAAATTCTTGAAAACAGTTTTTCCCGCCTGTCAAACATAAACATAATTTGCACTTGGTGCAGTATACACGACTGTAACCAGTCAAACAATATCTCTAGTGATTCTTATTTTTGTAGAACTCCGGCCAATGATTCAACAAATCACAGAGTACATCACTAATTGGTATTGGCACAAAAAGCTGAATGACTAAAAAATACAGCCGCTATTGTTTAATGTTGCCGTACGGCAACAATTTTATTTGCCCAAGTTATACTCCAAGTCTGCTTTATACACAGAGCCTAACTTTGACATACTTAAAACACCTATACACTTGTAATAAATCAAAATGAAAAGGAGGAAAGAATTTCAATTGATTATCAGTTGAGTAGGGCTAAAGGTTGCATGTATTTTTTGCTCACAAAAGTAACCCAAAAGTATGGTAAATTTACCCCAATTTCAATTGGTGCAACAACCACAACACTAACTAGAAGAAGAAAAACAATGTTGGATATATGTAAAGTCATCACTGTATTGATAACTTAAGGAACAGGAATCAATTAGAATCAATTCAATGTTTTTGTTGCCATATGGCAACAGTGAACAATAAAGGGTTAAAACAAAGCCTAACCACATAATAGGATAAACATAATAGGATATTGCTGTTTTTTACAATAAACAGTTTCAAAAAGCCGAATTTCATTTGTACGCCTAACTTTTAAGAATTATCATCAAAGGTGAACTACTTCATTAACTTCACTGATAAGTTTTCAATCCATTATTGCATTATTTATAGATCAGCATCTGTTGTGGACACTTTAACGATGTAGAGCTTACGATAATCAGAAACAGGTCTTATATAGTTTTTAATAGTAGGTAAAATGTGCGTAAGCCTTTGGCTTTTCCCATTCGATTTAATCAAAACTGCATTAATAAAACCAAAGTATTCATTAGTTTTCTATTTATTTGATGATGTAGCCTTTGCTTCATTTAACAGCAATAACTTCATTTTAGCGCATAGGATCACTCAGCTTTGTAAATAATGCAATAAACATTTCAATTTCTTGCTGCTTGGTTACCAAATGATTGATTGGTTGCCAAATGATTACCAAATGATTGGTTTGGTAACCATGGGATATTACCATCCAGTGGCTACAACTCCGTTTCTTTTCTTTTGTGTATGATGAAGCTAGTTATTGGTATAACAATTTACGATAAGTTTTGGAATTCTTAACGCTAACTCTTCTATTGTTTTGATGGGGCTTCTTTCCGCATGTTTGTGAGGGCAACCTAAGCATAATGAACAACAATCATGCATAAAGTATAAAAAAGCCCCATACTTACAGCAGCCTTTGTTGTTCTGCCTTCAATTTTAACCAGTTGTTTAATTTTTATTAATTACGAACTTGAAATCAACTTTTCTTTTATAGATGATCTATGAGTTTGAGCATCAAAACTCATTGTTTCTACCTCCCAAGCGCACTGCGCAGAATCACGTCTTTGTTTAAATCAATAACAAATTGGTTACTTGACGTTATCGTTCTGGAAACCAAAACATATATTTTTGTGATGATTGGAAAATTTGTTGCCCGAACATCAGCACCGACTGTCTATTGCCTCAAAACGTTTATCTTAACTCATACAACTCAAGTAGCGATGTTTCTTTCAAAATATTTCGAAATTAGTAATTAATTTTTATAAGGAACATTACTAAAACTTTCGGAACTAGTCTTCCGCGTTTTTTCTTGAACCAAATTACAGCCTAAAGATAGGCGGTCAGTTGTTCTAACGATGTGTTCTAGCAGTGTGTTGTTCTGGCTCATTAGTCATTCTTCATCACAAACATTAAGGTGGGCTGAAAAAACTGTCTTGAAAACTAGGAAACGGCAGGGCGTGCAATAGTTGCTCCATGACCTTGTTAGTTATCGTGCAAAATATTTTGAATTTTGGAAATCAGCTTGTGGTGTGCCAGGGAGTGCCTATTTTATGACTGCCAAATGGCCCAGTTTGGTTTTAAAATAGTATAGCTTCCAATGAAGTACTACCAAAAGCAACCATAATTATAATTAAGGGCAGTGAAACAGAGTCATATAGGTAATGCAACAGACTATTGTGAATATTCTATGCTTTCTCTATTATCACTATTTTCTCCATTATCATACTATACAATTAACTTAATGTACTTTTCAGCAAAACAAAGAGTGTCGGAAGTTATTATGACACCCAGTAGCAAACCAAAGAATCTGACTAATGCTCAGGTAAGCAGTACGACTATATTTATTACGTTATTTCATTATTACATAACCGTAACCCTATTATTGTTACGTGACAGAACTAAGCAAATCATGCTAACTTGAGAAGAGTTAGGGTTAAAGTTAAAGTTGGGGTTAGGGTTAAGGTTTACATGCATCAGTCGCTTCTCAGCAATAACTGAGTTCGTGTTGTTTATGTTTTCAGAAAACGGAAAAGTGCAATACTACACCCCGCAGCGCATCGAAGAAGCCGACAAGAAAGTTCCAATGCTGTCCAGTTTTCGGTTATCTGTCCAGAGCCAAAGAGACCCAGCAGCCAATAAATTCGGATACAATGCGAACTTTTTTGCAGATATAACGAGAGATGAAAGTGACAGACAGTGCTCCGAATCCTGCAGTTTCCACAGCCGCAGAAAGAACAGCGCAACATATCGAGTATATATGGATCAAAGCGTCAAACCCGGTATTATCACACAAGTTAATTGTAGAGAATATCAGAATGCTCCACAGCAATTACAGAAACTTGCTAAAACCATATGAATCCCGGCAATGTGATCCAGCATACACCGAGCGACTTAAAAGATTTGCTACCGAAACAGATCTGCAACTATTTGATATTGCAATCTGCAAATGTATCGATTTTCTAAGTTGCAGATGCAAACTTGAGCATAAGGTGCCGCCTGCGGAGAGAAGCTTCTTGATGGACCAACGAAATCTACGAAAAATGATGATCGGCGGCGTTGATGAAAGAACTACAAAGAAATTCGTGTTACGACAAAAACGCCAAAGACGAGATGATGATTTCACGGAAAAACATCGCAAATGTATCAAAATTGATGAACAAGTTGACAATGTAAATGTTTTCGAAAACGTCTGATGAGGACAACTCAAGAATGGATGAAATGGATCCGGATTTCAGTGTTACCACTTGCACTACTGACAGTAAAGTATTGGATATTGATAACAAGTAGCGCAAGAAACAAATGCGACTATAGCTACCAAATATAGCTAAGATGTGCGACAGATACAAAGTTTCAGGTCCTTGTCCAGCAGCTATTGTCAGTGCAACATTGTAAGATGTGGGTCTTATACACAAGGTGGACACATCAATGGTAATAGATAAGAATAAACTTGGCAGAGAACAGCGAAAGTTCAGAAAGCGATTACAAACCCAGGCATTCCAGGAAAAACTGAATGAACTCTATTTCGATAGCCGCAAAGATAAGACCAGAGTGCAAACTAGAAAAGGTAACAAAAACCATGGACGGATTATTGTAGAAGAACATGTGTGTCTAGTTCGCGAACCAAATTTCGAGTACCTAGGCCACATTACACCTTCAAGTGGAGGAGCCGAGAACATAACTACAGGTATCTGGGACTTTCTAAAGGAGAATAAAATCAAAACAGAGGATCTAATGGCTATTAGGTGTGATGGCACTAATGTCAATACCGGCACACATCGAGGTGTGATCCATTTGCTCTAAAAGCGCCTTAGTAGACCGCATCAGTGGTTCATCTGCTTATTGCATGCAAATGAATAACCGATGAGGCATCTGATTACTCATCTTGATGGAGTTACGAGTGGTCCAAAATTGTTTTCTGGACCCATTGGAAGTTTACTCCCGACATTTGAAGAATCGCCCGTTTTACAATTGGTGGCTATAAAGTTTGACAACTGTCCTCCTGTGGATTGTACTGACTTGAGCACGGATCAAAAATATTTGTTCAACATGTGTAAAGCAGTGAGACTGGGCAATGTCTTGAAGATCTGGCGTTGCAAAAGCCCAGGCCGGTGGTACATTCAAGATGGTTGACTACCGTTAACAGTCTGCTTCGGTTATTTTAGCGACAGCTATTCCTTCTGAGAGTCTTATGGAACTTGTCACGTATGTCATGACTGTGTATGCACCGTTATGGTTCCACATTAAATTCAGGTCGACGTGCACGGAAGGATCGCGACATATGTGGAGACTAATACAGTTTTCCAGATACATGAAACCGGAACTCAAAGTGATTGTTGATCCCGTAAATGCCAGAAACGTTTACTTTTGCCATTCTGAGAACATCTTGTTGGAAATGCTAGCTGATGGAAGAAACCACATCAGAGAGCTGGGCTGCTGACGGATACTTGCTGCACGGAAGGAGAACGTATCAGAAGCACTGCAACAATTTCGAGCTCCTAGTTTAAACTTCAATGCCAGATATTACATTGACCTGGTAAACTGGAACAACGAAGACCGCTGCGAACCTCCGATGACGAAACACCTGGCTGAAGCAGAGCTACAAGACTGCGTTAAGAACAGGATCAACCAGCTTGTTAGAAGCCTGCCAAAATTTCCCTGCCATACCCATCGGCGGCAGTTTACACTGAACAACGAGACGGATTTATACGTTCTGGTATTGAATCCAGAAAGAAAATGAAAACGTTTGACAATAAAGCACATTATATAGACTTTAACATTTTATTTGCATGTGTAGTGTGTACTTGCGGACTGTGTAGTACAAGTATTTTAAGTAACTAAATTAAACATTGCATAGTTGTATGTAAAATGTCAGAAAATTACAAAATTGCATAAAATTGGTGATATCTTTAGAGTGTTGGGGCACTCCAAGACCAACAAATTTATGAGCTCTACTTTTTTGTTTTCACAAATGCAACTATGGAGCAACTATTCCACCCCTTGCCAATTATAGATTTGCAAATTTTTTTTTTACAATACTTTCAGCCCACCTTATCAAACCTGTCATGTAAAATACTTGTTTGTATTGCGCCATTACAAAAACAGCTTTACTCTATATACACTTGATGTAACAATTGAGCATAAAAACAAGCACAATGCGTGTCCACACAACTGGAGATTTTTTTTCAGTATTTGAGAATCATTATCTTTTGTTTACTTGTTAAACCAAAGTCATAAGAAATAGATAGTCTGGCCACTTATGGTATTCCTTTGATCAACTCTTTATTTGCATTTTTTTAGTGTCCAGTCGGCTTCAGAGTGCACAAAATGTGTTTTTATGGATTGTTTATCTACGAACTGCTGGTAAAAATTACATCTTTTTTATCCAATACCTTGAATTCCTGGTGCTAATTGTTCTATTTATGGATGCAGTACTTCTAGTAGGTTTAAGGGAATCTCAATATTTAAAGTTCTTGCAACTAACGACAGTTTTAATACTTCTTGGAGGGAAAGTCTGGTTGCAATTTTTCTTACAGATCGTTATTAAGATTTAAGTTTGAAGACTCATATAGAAAATAAGCGTCTGTTTATTTGTGAAAAGCATTATCTTCCAGAAATAATACTTTATAACGACAAAAAAAAGACATTAAAAGCTAGACCATTACCGACTCTGAGCAAACCAAAAATTCTTTCACACCATCAATTCCTATACAAAGAAAATCATTGCTAAAAAAGATGCTTTAACGACTTTAAACAATATTACTGTCTTTAAGCATGTATATAAATCATTTGAAGGGTTCTTAAATCTTATTAGCGAATTAAAAATCAGTAACTGGACCATGAGCGTGAATCTTGTGGTGGCAGAGTTTAAATTTTATGATACAATCTACACATGTCCTCGATATGAAATATAAGTTGGTGATAGTCTTGCTTTCACCATTCGTGTGTATTCTTAGCTCATTCCAGATGATCATTTAATATATACAAAATACAGAAGATCTATGCGACATCTTTCAACATCAAATCTTTTATCTATTATTACTCCTTTTAGGTTCTGAAGTTCTTTTATTTTCTGGAATAACTGATGTCTCTGAATTAAAATGAAATCTTTAAATTAAACATTGTATTTAAAAAAGATTTGATTTATTTTCATCGAGCAACAAGTTTCCTTTGATGAAATAAGAATTCAAGAAAAAATTGTTTGGGGCAAACATTCTAGAGAATTAATTGGCTATGTTGATTTGGGTGATCCTGGTGTTAATTTCGCAATGTTACAACAAGCTGATAAGTTTGCTTCTCATGTTTTAGTTTTTTTAATCAGAAGTATTGTAAATGCTTTTAAATACAGTTTTAAAAAATTTGCCAATACAAATATTACATCAGTGCAATTGCTTTCTCTATTTTAGAAAGCTGCAGGAATATCAGAAAACTCTATTGGTTTAAAAGTAGTTGGTGTTACTTGTGATGGAGCACCATCGAATAAAAAATTTTTTAAACTGCATTTTTACATAAGAACTTTTTTTATATCTCTAATGAATTAAATTTTAGTTAAATTTTGCAGACCTTTTTTATATTTACTTTTGTTACAATATAAACAGGCACCTTTTATAACTTTTATGAAACCTCTACAAGTATTCACTTCCTCCCCCCCTCCCCCAAAGTACTAGTGATTTCACAGGGAGATCTAAGTAAAGATTAGTTGAAGTATGTATGCATGTGTATATATATATATATATATATATATATATATATATATATATACATATATATATATGCAATTTAATTAACCATTATGCTTCCCTAATTGATTATTCGTAATATTTTTTCATAAGGTTATCAACGTCAAAAAAAATAAAGAAAATATTGTTTTTCGTCATAAAAAGTGATTTTTTTAAATCGTACTATAATTCAAATATGTTTTTATTTAGATGTCTGTATGGGTTAACCATAATTTTATTTTAAATTTGTAAGTGTTAGGTGTATAATATAATATATCATTTATATTTGGCTGCAATTTATACAGTAGATATTGCTATCAATATGTTACCTATACCTATTGGGGTACATTGATCTTTGACTATGCGAGGCCCATTGATCGGAGGATCAAAGTGCCCCATAGAAGACTAATTGCCCCATGTTTTTGTTTATAAGCAATACAGTTAAACGAATGGAATTGTATTTATAATTTAAAAAAAAACTATATATAAACAAACAATAGCTTTTAGCATTTCATTTTTTAAATCTACTTATGTTATAAGCCAGTAATAATAATACTATTATTTTATAATATCAAAAGAATAATATTTAACATAATAATTAAAAAATATTTAACATAATATTATTATGTTAAACATTAGCATTTATTAAAAAAATATGTTTTTATTGATATATTTTTTTACAGACCTTAAAATGGTTAGAAATAGAATTAAAAAAACAAATAAAGTTGCTATACCAAGTGAAACAATGAAAGTAGCTGTTAATAAAGTTTTAGAAGGAACACAACTGAATGTTGTAGCACGTCAGTTTAACATAGATAGAATGACTTTAAAAAGATATTGTCGTAAAAAGAGGCTTAATCCAAATGAAGCTTTCAAGCCTAACTACAACAATAGACAAGTTTTTACAGCAGAAGATGAAAAAAGTTTATCAAGTTATTTACTAATTGCATCAAAAATGAACTATGGCATTTCAACTAGGTCAACGCGATTATTGGCATATGAATTTGCTTTAAAAAACAATAAGATATGCCCATCATCATGGATCAAAAATAAAATTGCAGGCATTGATTGGTTGCAAGGTTTTATGAAAAGACAACCAGAGTTGTCTCTACGAACACCTGAAGCAACGAGCTTCGCTCGATCAACAGCTTTTAACAAACACACTGTAAGAGAGTTCTTTCAAAATCTTAAAACGGTAAGAAATCGATATAAATATAATCCTAACTGTATATATAATGTTGATGAAACTGGTTTAACAACCGTTCAAAAGCCGGTAAAGGTTTTAGCTGGTAGAAGAAGCAAACAAGTTGGAAGAATCACATCTGCAGAACGAGGAACATTGGTAACTGCATGTTGTGCCTCTAATGCTATTGGAAATTCCATTCCTCCATTATTTATTTTTCCTAGGGTAAAGTTTCATGATTACATGATTAAGGAAGGACCTCCTGGATGTGTGGGATTTGCAAATCCTTCTGCTTGGATGAACTCAGAAATTTTCATAGAATGGATTAAACATTTTGTTAAATATTCAAACTGTTCTCAGGAATCTCCAGTTTTGTTACTTCTCGACAGTCATGAAAGTCATATTTCTGTTAAAGGCTTGGAGCTTGCAATTCAACACGGAATTACAATGATAAGTTTTCCTCCCCATTGCAGCCATAAATTGCAGCCATTAGATAGAACTGTTTTTGGACCATTGAAAAGGTTTTACAATTCTGCATGTGATAATTGGATGGTTTCAAACCCAAGACCAATGACCATTTATGATATTGTTTCAATAGTTCGAGAACCGTATACAAAAGCTTTCTCACCATCTAATATACAGACAGGATTTAGAGTAGCTGGCATTGAGCCATTCAATTCTGAAATTTTCAAAGATGACGAATATCTACCATCATCAGTTACAGATAGAGCTGCTCCAGATACAGCTACTATCACTCCTGTCAACAACATGGAATCTGAAATGATACCAGCACATGTTAATCACATAGAGTCTGAAATAACTATAGTAAATATTGAAACAAGTATTTTAAACAAAGTGTCAACAAGTGTTGCTTCTATAATCTCACCTGAGGTTTTAAAACCTTACTCAAAAGCATCTGCCAGAAAAAAAAAAGTTAAAAGTAGGCAGTTAAAAACAAGGATCTTGACTGATACTCCTGTCAGAAATGAAATTCGTTTGTCAAAAGAAAAGAAAATTTTGAAGCAAACCAAAAATCAACAAAAAGTCTCCACAAAAGATAAGAAAGAAACTAAGAATTACTTGCTTAGGAATAAAAAACAATGTAAACCAAAAGCTGCTTCACAACTTCACTTTCACAAATGATGAAATATTCCTAATCAAAATATTGTACTTTTATCAAGTTTTGTAAACTTAAAAGTTGTATTCTTATTTCAGTCTTTATATTTCAGTTCTTATAAATTTCAAGTTGTTGTAAAGTTTTAAACGTATATAAAGCGGGTAGCTTATAGCTGCTGTGATTTATACATTTTTTAATTAAAAAATAGACTAGTGGGTTTAACTGCTATTTTAAAAAATAATTAAAAAATTTAGATGTATTATATGTTATACAATATTACCCTTTGACTAAATTATTTACAAGATTTAGTTATAGAAGTGTTAAACGTTTAGATAATATTACGCATATAAGATCAATGTGCCCCAAGTCGGAGATCATAGTACCCCATTGTTTGGAGTACATTGATCTTTTGAGAGGGTTGTTTAAAAGTTAAAATTATTCATGTTTATCATTTTTTTAAATCAAAATATTTATATATTCCTAAAACCAGATAGTTCTACATGTGTTTCGTAGTTAATAAGTTTTTACATCTCTTTCAGGTTCTGCGCAATTTTCAAAACACTGCTACGGCGATCAATGCGCCCCCATCTCCCCTATATATGTATTAGGGGAAGAATTGATCTTTGAGTTGTTTTTGATCTGTGAGTTACTTGTTGTTTATTATAAATATAAAGCTAGTTCGTATAGTTCATTTTGGACTTCATTATTAATTATTCTTTGTTTTCTTTTAGATAAGGGAGGGTCTCATACGAAGCTCTTATACCTATTAACAAATAACAATAATTTTTAAAATTACTCTCTTTTATGACAAATAATTGCTAAAATTACAATGCCAAGCATGGTTTCATGAGATTTGTGGCTATGAAAATAATCGTTTTTAAGTATAATATTCTACTAAACTATTATAATCCAATTAATTTTTTTTTCATTTTTGAGCGGAGGAATTTTGATTTCGTTTGATTCTCTTTGATTTTGTGGATACTTAGTTTTCTTTTGCATATGAAAAAGATCTTACTCTAACATAAAGTGTAATCAAATGATAAAATACCTTTAAAGACTGTTCTTTGGAAACTTGATTTGTGCAAAGACTACGAAGTTCAGATATGTTAGCCAAAACTTCACTATTTTTTAAAGCATCAGCTACAATGAACACTAAACCAATTTTTTTTTTTACAAAACTTTTACTTTGACGGCGAAAGAGAAACTCAACTTTTGTAAAAATTTTTAAAACTGGAGGAGACACTTTCCATAAACCACCACAATTTTTAGCATTCACAAGTTTATCATAAGCTTCACTGCATGTTTCTGGATTCTCAAAAAATTGTTCTTTTTTACCAACATTAAGAAGTGAAAGGCAGTCTGTACTTAGCTTTTGCTGCCATAATCGAGAGCAGCGAGTTATGCATTAAAATGTGCTAAATATATATCCACAGACAAAAGATAATTTCTTTTTCTCTATCAGAAAATTCAACAGATGATAAACCATTTAAACTTAAAAAAGAAGTATTGTAAAGTGAGTTTGTAAGAAATGCTAAAACATGATTGCGAAGTTCAATGCCAAGAAGTCTAGTTGATTTTTTAGTCAGATAGCCAAAAAAAAATTCCTTGAATGACATTTTGTAAAATTCAGGATAAAATCTTTCAGCATCACCATCAGCTTTAAAAGAAGCTGTTCCTGTCTCGAAGAGAGATAGAGTTTGTTGCCTAAAATCATTGCATGGTTTATCCTTAAATCATTTCTATACAAATTAGGAAAGCATTTGTCGTTGATTAAAGTAATAATGCTTTTATCTAGCAGATTTTTAAATTCATCAAGAAGAATAAATGGTTTAGGACTTTGTACTGTTAAATCTAAAGGATTACTTTGATGCTTTGAACTGGTATGCCTTTTAAGTCCTCTTTGAGATATGCACTTCTTAGAACAAATCGTGCAAGATTATGTGCTATTAACTTGTTCACTAGACAACTCCAACATCAAATCATCTATATCTTTAAGAAAATTTTCGTCTTCAAAAGAATAACATTTTACAAAGAAAAGAATACTGCTTTTTTATCATTTTCACCATTTTTTTTTTCCTTTTTTTGTGCACTCAGTTTCTGGCCGTCCGACAAATTTCAAGTGTTTCGTATGATTATTAGAAAAATTTAGATATTACGGCCCAAGTGACCTGACTATCTATTTCTTATGACTATGGTTGAACATTATCACTCTTTGTCAATCCAAAAATTGTTTAGCCGGATAAAAAACAAGAAGTTCATTTATAATAGAGGGTTGCGTTAATAAACGAAATTGTTGCAAATGCAGTGAGAATTTCTTTCAAGACGGTTCATCATAGTTCATTTCAAATTGAAAAAGGTAGAAACAAATGTTAATATCAAAGCTGACTGTTTGAGAACTTATACTAATAGATTATTTGTTAAGAACTTTAGTAACAGACTTAATTTTATTTGAAATTGACGTGGAAGATGATGTTACGTGCTATACAGTGAAACTCATGATAACATGATTTGTAAACTTTCTTCTATGGATATATAATAAATCACAGGATAATAAACAGTAGTTTCACATATTTGCATCCATCTTTTGGAGCTTTTGAAATTAAAAATAAAATCAAGTAATTTTGAAACAAGATATCATATGCTTAGAAAAAAGGTCTGAAACTGCACTCATCAAATGCACGTTATTAGAGCTGATTGTGGTGAGGATGTGCTGAAAAGTATTCTGAAATAATAAATACTATCAATGTTTAAAATAAAAATAAAAATTTTGAATGAAACTTAATATATATTTGTTTCATTGAAGACTAAAGTATACAAAATATATATTGATTGAACATATTGAAAAAAATCAATATGTTCAATAAACATATATTTTAAATAAATTTCTAGCAATAAGGGGGGAACTTGTACCCTTGACTCGTATGCACCTTTGTGTATAAAATCTTTGTGTTTGTTTGTGTTTAAAAAGGAGATCTTTATAATAAAGGTCTTTGTAAAAGTTTATTCTACAATTTATGAACCGACAAGAGGTTAATGCAGTTTTTGATGGCCAAACAGTTTCTTGTGTATCTAAGGAAAGGGGAATAAATTTAATAACCCTGAATAGGTAGTTAGGAAATGTCGATGAAGCCCTAATACGATATGGAAACCTAACTTTGTTACAACGCAAATCTTTAGCATAAAGAAGAAACATCTTAATCAGACTATCTTTTAACGGCTTCAAAACTTCATTATGGTTTGTCAACCAAAACAACATCAAAACTGGCTTATGATATTGCAATGACTCTTTCTAAACGTATTCCTAAGTCGTGGAATAGGTCAAAAATAGCTGGGAAACATTGACTTCGTGGTTTAATGTAACGCTCGAAAGAATTATTTTTATATTATCTTTACGAAATCCAGAAGCTACCAATTTTACACGAGCAATCACTTCTAATCGTGATACAGTTGGAGAACTTTTCACCAGCCAAGGAGAGGTTCGTCTGCGAGTCATGTTTCAGCCATAAAACATTTATAATGTTGATGACACAGGTCTCACAACTATACAAAAACCAGTCAAAGTAAGTGCTGGTAAAGTAGACAACCAAGCTGGCTGAAGAACTTCACCAGAAAGTGGGATGTTGGTAATAGTTTGTTGTGCGGTTAATGCAATAGGAATTTCAATCCCTCCTTTTTTTATTTTTCCAAGAAATTTTTTCAAAGGAAGCTTAATAAATGGTGGTCCACCTGATTGTCTTGGGGTTGCAAATCCTTCTTGTCAACCACGAGAACTGTGTTTTAATTTCGTATTAAGATTTAGCAAAACAAAAAAGGTATTACAATGCTGTCCTTTCCACCACATTGTAGCCACACGCTGCAACCATTGGATCGGTCAATCTATTTATAATATCGAATCTATATATCTATGGGCCCTGAAACGTTATCACAATGCAGCCTGTGATGATTGGATTGTATCTAATCCAAAACCAATGACCATATATGATATCGCTGCAGTTGCTAGAAAGCTTATGCACAAGCCTTCACTCCATCTAACATTACTGCAAGATTTACTGTGGCAGGAATGGAACCCTTTAATCTAAACATATTTTCTGATAATGAATTTTTGGCTGGATTAAGAAAGTCTGCTAAAATACATAAGCGTCAGCGCACCCTAATACTCACAAACACTCTTGTTCAAAATGAACAAAGTAGACTTAAAGAAATAAAAAAAAATTTAAGCCAAAAAAGAAAAAAATCACAAAGCTTTATCCCCCCAAAAAAATCTTCATGACAAGAAGAAGAAAACTTGATGTCAAAAATTATAAAAGTAAAAATGATAATATCTGGAACTGATAAAACAATGACAATTAAGTAGTTAAAAACCTCGATTTTGGGCCAAAAATTCAGGATTTTGTTTTCAGCCACGAGCAAACCATGTTTAATAATGAAATCAGAAAAAATTGTATTTTGTTTCAAATTTTTTCAACCAATATCAAAATCAAACTTTCTGATATTCATTGTTTTATTTTGGAGTTCATTATTTTTGACAAACTCATCAACTCTTTTCCCGTAAAATATTGGGGAAACCCGGGTTTTATTCCAAAATTTCTCAACCAATATCAAAACCATTCTTTCTGATATTCATTGTTTTTTAGAATTCTTCATTTTTAAGTAACTTCCGATGGGTTTTTTCAACCTATATCATAACCATACTTTCGGATCCAAAAAGTTACAAACATAGTTTTATACTTTTATGTAGGTTTTATACAACTGCATAAAAGGTAAGCTTGTCCTTACAATAAATAAAAAGTTCCCGATCGTAATGGTTAAATAAGGGGGTTGTAGCTACTACTCCCACCCTTTATCATTAGGTTTTTCAAGCAATTTATTGTCTTCATGATTAACATGCTTTTCTATAAAGATTCATACAATCAGATTGACTATTTTTGCAAACTTATCAACTCATTATTATCATCCCATAAGTTGGATGACTCAGGATACCCTTACTACTATATAAATGGTTGTTTTTTTGTTTTTTTGTTTACAAATGACTTTTTCAGTTCTATATACTTTTTGATTAGTTTTTTGTAGTTCATGTTTATAAGAGTTCCTTGTATTTCTTCACCATTATTTTTAGTTATTTTATACGTTGGTGGGTCTGTGTACTGAATCTGTGACACAGTAAAAACCTCCGCAGTCCATTTTGGTGTGAATCCTTTTTCAAAATTTCCCTTCTTTTTAGTTATCCTGACTCTATCCCTAATTGAATATTTTGGTTTAACTGTCTCTGTACCACTCTATTTAGATTTAACCAAACAATATTCAGTAAAAATAAACAGTAGCATCTAATAATGTTGAAAAATTAATAAATTACTTGAATAATAAGAAAAATTGTATAATTCACAAAGAAAACCTTAAACTGTATGAAAGATAAGACTTAAAGATTACAAAAATCCATAGAGGTATAAAATTTGAAGAAAGAGCTAAGTGAATTAAGAGAAAGAGTTAAGTGAATAAATTAAACAAATTACAAATCTCAGAACTAAAACAACTAATGATTTTGAAAAGTTTTTTTAAGCTAATGAATAATTCAGTGTTTGGTAAAGTAATGGAAAATATTGAAAACAGAGTTGATATCAGGTTAGTAACAAACAGAGATGAAGCTGTTAAAATAGCATTAAACCAAACTATGAAAGTTGAACAATATTTGATGAAAACTTAAAAGCAATACATATGAAAAGAACAAAATTACTTTATAACAAACCAATTTACTTAAGTATGTGTATATTAGGTTTAAGAAAAATACTAATGTATCAATTTCACTGTGATTGCATAAAAAATAAATATTCTGATAGAGCAAAACTGTTATTAACAGATACAGATTCTAAAGTATACGAAATAAAAACAGAAGACTTTTATGCAGATATTTCTAATGATGTTGAAATCAAAATTGATACGAGTGAATATAGCCAAAATCATCCAGCAATTAAAGTAGGTTTTAAAGTTGGTGCTAATAAGAAAGTAATAGCAATGTTTAAAGATGAATCATTAGGAGCACAAACTGAAGCATTTGTAGGACTCAGATCAAAGTCGATTTATATAAAAAATGTGTAGAAGATATCATAAAATATAAGTTAGAAAATAAAAATGTGGTTGAAAAAAAAAAATGTAAAGGAATAAAAAAGAACATTGTTAAAAAATATATAACTCATAAAAATTACAAAGATTGTTCATTAAATAAATTAGATGAGAAAGATGAGAAAGATGAGAAAGATGAGAAAGATGAGAAAGATGAGAAAGATGAGAAAGATGAGAAAGATGAGAAAGATGAGAAAGATGAGAAAGATGAGAAAGATGAGAAAGATGAGAAAGATGAGAAAGATGAGAAAGATGAGAAAGATGAGAAAGATGAGAAAGATGAGAAAGATGAGAAAGATGAGAAAGATGAGAAAGATGAGAAAGATGAGAAAGATGAGAAAGATGAGAAAGATGAGAAAGATGAGAAAATGTACGTGTACGGAATAGATGGAATGTTATAAGAAGAGTGACTTGAGAAAGATGAATTTAATAAGATTCTACTCACATGAAACTTACACAGAAGTGGTCAATAAAACAACATTAAGTGCAGAAGACGAATAAAGAGTTATTTTAGAAGACGGCATTCACACATTAACATATGGGCACTACAAACTGAAAAAACATTAATTTATAAGTAAAATGGAAAAGATTAGTAACAATTACATAAATTTATCAATGATGAAGGATTAATTTTACCAAATGAGCCACTAACAAATTTTCAATTGTTAAAAGAAGTAAAAAACCAAAAAGATTAAAGTATTTTAAAAGTGTATTTTTTAGGGATGAATTACCTAAAAATAAACAAAAAAAGGAATGTAGAATATTAAATATTGGAGATTCTAATACAAAAGAATTTCATTGAACTTGGTGGTACAAAGACGGAGATAAAAAACTATATTTTGACTTTAATGCACAACCTCCACCAGTCGAAGTTGCTGACTATTTAAAAAGTCTTGTTTATTATAATAATAAAAGAGTTCAATTTCGAAACACTTTATTTTGTGGACACATGTGCCTATACGTTTTAAAAAAGCTTGACGAAGGATGTGAGTTTCTTAATATAATTAATAATCTTTGCTAAATTTTTAAAAAAAGAAATCTATAAAACAATGATTGATAAATTCGGACGTGCAGAAAATAGTAATTCAGTAACAAATATCTTAACAGCAACTCAAGCTAATAACTTGTTTATTAGGAGAGATGGAGAAAATAATGCAACTAGTGATATTGACATAAACACACATAAATTGATAAATGTAGCAATACCTACTAGCTCATCCAATGCTGCTTCAAAAAATTACGTTGATTGTTTATCAAATAATGTATCTAATTTCTTAGGAATAAGGAAAAATAAAAAGTTTATTATAAACTGGTTTTAAATCTCAGGTAATACCAGCAAGCACAGCAGATGCATCTTTAGTTTACAACTATTCAAGTATTTCAGGAATTCTAAAAAAACTATGGTTAGAATTTATGATACGTCTACTGGAAGTATGAGCGTACCAGGTGATGTATTTATTAGAATATTTGCTGATAATATACTTTGCGTAGGAAATTATTTTACTACTACAGAAGGTATAAGAGAAACGATACAGCTTTAGCTTGTTATTGATTTTCTCTACATGGCGGTCCATTTTATGCAAACTCTTTGCAAGGGTGTTATCAATATAATTTAAGTCTTGTTAGGGCTAGGGTTATACAATTACACAATAAAACAGATGATCCACTAACATACCGGGTTCAACCATTTTAAGAACATCAGCAATTCACTATACTAACTCAATAATACCAACATCAGTTTCTTCTATTAAGGTGGTCCTATACCATTAAAAATGGATAATTTCAAATTTTTTTTTTTACATAATTTTGTGCAAAATTTATACTAGTTTAAGTTTTTTTAATAATTTTAAATAAATTCAGTACACAAGTTGGTATATTTTTAATTTTAAACAAAGTGCTGAAATTGTTTTGCGTAGTTACGCCCCTAGCAACGTAATTTTTAAAATTAAAAAAGTTTCCTCTGATCTTTTTTACCCACTGCTAAAATGAATGTTTGAAAATGTTAACGCTGCATTTTTAAAGTATAGTTTGCCAACTTTCAAACTCATTTTTTGGCTATACTTTGCAAGAACAAAACTATATTAACCTTGTGCTTCATTTAATTTGTTTGAATTTAGTAAATTGGTACTGCAGTTAAAATTTTGTTATGGGTCGAATAAAGTCAGGTTACAAACCTTTAAAAAGAGTATTTCATGGATATATTTATAGCATGAAAAAAGCCATTATTGCAGTTTTGCTTCATTGTAGTGAGTCGGGCACTAAAGCTCAAAGACATCTATATTGTCCAAGAACCAATGATAGTTGGTGCAAATGGTACAAGCTAAATGAAGTGAAAAGGCTAAATTATGAACCTAAGTTGTCACTGCCCGCTGCTATTAGAGATGTTTTAAAACCAATTTTTATGGACCTAAGTACCGATAGTTTATTGATTAAATGTTTGCATGGAATGACCCAGAATGTCAATGAATCACTTAATGCAATGATTTGGTCTCGATGCCCTAAAAATCAATATTGTTGTCAAAAAATAATTAAAATTGGTGTTTGTTCAGCAGTTATTCATTTTAATGATGGATTTAATGGATTTCATAATGTATTTAAATTTTTAAACATTACTCCTGGAGCTTCATTTTGCATAAATGGTCCAAAACGAGATTTATGTAGAATAAAAAAAGCTAACAAGAAGTCAAGTAGTTCCTATTAAAAGCAAAGAAAAGTTTTAAGCGCTAAAAGAAAGGGTTTTATTGATGAACAGACAAACACAAATGACTATGAGTCTTATATAACTGGAGCATATTGATTTTTTTATGTGTGATGTTATTTTGATACTTGTTATTTTCTATTTATTTTCTTATTTTTGTTTATCTCAGTTTTTGATTTTTGCCTATTTTTAGTCACCGTTTCCAGAATAAAATCTCCTAGGTTTTACAATTTGACCTAAAAATTTCCCAAGTTATTCATTTAAGTTTGATCTACAACCTGAACTAAAATGAAAATTTTTTACTTTGTATTTTTTGAAATTTTGATATAAGAACTAACATAACTATAGTCACTTTTTGATATAAATGGTCTTTTATCTATAAAATATAAACTACTCAATAAATTTTATTGATTTTAGTTCAAATTGTTCTTCATAGTAATAAAAAACTTTTTGTAAAATTTTATTTAATAAGTAAATATGGTTTAAAAGTTATTAAGGAAACAGTAATTGGGGTATTTCGGGTCCCAACATGGTTTATTAACCCCGTAAAAAAACTTTTTCAAATTTTTTTGGTTTTTTTTCTTTTTTTATACCTGGGCATCCTATTATATGCAGTAAAAAGTGTTTTAAGGTCAAACGTTAGCGACACAAGTTTGATGGTATAGGACCCCCTTAAATTGTACTCTATGCCTAGCGTTTCTAGTGGTAAAGAATTGTAGTTACATTAAACTCTGGAGATGGTGAAATTGGTCAATCTGGAACTTTTTATTTATTGTTAGGACAAGTTTACTATAACGCAAAATACATAAAGCTATAAAAACTTCATAAGTTTGCAAAAGAAGTCAATCTGATTGAATGGTTCTTTATAGAAAAGCATGTTGATCATGAAGACAATAAATCGCTCGAAAAACTTAATGGTAAAGGGTGGGAGTAGTAGCTACAACCCCCTTATTTAACCATCACAATCGGGAACTTTTTATTTATTGTAGGACAAGCTTACCTTTTATGCAATTGTTTAAAACCTACATAAAAATATAAAACTATGTTTGTAACTTTTTGGATCCTAAAGTATGGTTTTGATATGTTGAAAAAACTCATCAGAAGTTACTTAAAAATGAAGAATTCTAAAAAACAACGAATATCAGAAAGAATAGTTTCGATATTGGTTGAGAAATTTTGGAATAAAATCCGGGTTTCCCCAGTTTTTTAGGAGAAAAGCGTGGATGAAATTGTTAAAAATAACGAACTCTAAAAAAAAAAATAATGAATATCAGAAAGTTTGGCTTTGATATTGGTTGAAAAAATTTGAAACAAAATATGTTTTTTTTCTGATTTCATTATTAAACATGTTTGCTCATGGTTGAAAACAAAATTCTGAATTTTTTGGCCCAGAATCAGTGTTTTATACTACTCACTGATATATAGTTATTACAGTTTTTTAATGAATTGTCTTGTAGATCTACTTAAGGCGTAGATCTACAAGACAATTCATTAAAAAGATGAGTAAAGAAGTAATTTGATACTTTCACAACTGAGGAAACGTTGAGCCTCAGTAAACAAATTATACTTCCTGCTTTGATTTTTCTTTTTTAGGTGTATTATTATTATTATTATTATTATTTTTATTAATTTTGTTTTGTTTTCTTCTTTTAAGAGGAGTAAATTTGTAGTAAAATTTATAAAAAATTAAATGGTTTTCAATATGGACATTGTTTGAATGACTTAAAATCAGTTTTTACACATTCACGGTATAAGTTTGGATTCGGATCAAGTATACAAAAATAAGATCAAGGATGCATATTTGTAGGATTAAGAGAGTATACTGGTGTGCACCCTTGATCCTAATTCAAAATTATTAACTTTTATCATTTCTAGTTTATTATAAATATTTTGGTCAGTAAATGATCATTAAGTTGTAATAAAATATGAAGTTTGCTATTAACTGCTAATTTAGAGGCCGAAGTGAAAACATATATTCAGTAAATTGGCCGGATAGATATTTAGGATCATTGGTGCATACTCTCCCCTACACTTTATTAAGTAAATATTAAAAAGAAAAAAAAAAAACACAAAAAAACGTGCAAAGACTATTAGGGTAATACATAAATAAAACTAACCAACCTACATGGAGTTTGACATAGAGTATTTGTATTGCACTCCCGTGTCTCTGAGTAGAGACCGACACAAGCCAGACGAAGATTATTGCATGATCTAGTCCGATTGGTAGTAGGGGGATAATCATCTTGCCTGCAACTTGCAGAGCATGGAGTCCATGAACTCCAATCACTAAATGTGCCTAAAAAAAAAGCAAATCAGCTTTTTATGCTTTTTACATATGATAACGAAAAATAATAGTTTAGCTTAAATTAACAAGATTTAAATAGTGTGAGAGATAATGAAAGCAAATAAAGTATTAAAGCTGAGAAAGTTTGGAGATAAAAACGTGGGAAATTTATAAAGAATACTTAATTGAGTTTAGTTTTTTCAACAATATATGAAGAGTTTTACTAATTTTTTTGTAGTTTGACCAATATTGTCGGCAAAAACTGCTCACAAATGAATTTGGAAAATTATTTTTTAATACCAAAAGAATTAAAATTTGATTTTAATGCTTTAAAAATATTTAAAGATTTTACAATAATTTTGCATGAAAATATAAGTTTTTGTATAAAATTCAAGTTTTATGCAAAACGAGTGACCTATTATGTAATGCGCTTGAACTTTAACATTAATTTAAAAAATTTCTTGTGAAATTAATTTTTAATTTGCCTATTGAAAAGATTTTAAAAGTGCATCTTTTTTAGTAGAACTGTTTTATGATTTATTAAATCTGAATAAAACATTTTAATTTACATTATTAAATAGTTAGGTACACTCTTTGAACATACATTATAGCACAATTTGACAAATTTTTGCTCTAAAAAAATAAATTTTATAAAGTAATGTTTATTGTTACATGGTTCAGTACAAACTCTTAGCTCCTTATATGCTATAAAGCCATCAGCGTCACAGTTATCTTTTAAAGTTGTTGTATTATAACGATAAACGCAACTACGTGAGCGAAGTTGAATGCCAGTAGATCCACAAAAATTAGACTGACAGTCACCCCATGGCAGCCATGACTCCCACACACCTGTGGCTGAAATTAAAATATGACATTTTTACAAAGAAGAGTAAACTTTTGGTTAAGAAAATTATTCAGAGAAGTCCAAAGCAATACAGAAAAAATAATAGTAATAGCATTTTGTATTTACCCCATATGTAATATTAAAGTTAAAGCTACTTGAATACTAAAAGCAAGCTTTAGTTGGTATCAATACTAAAAGTAACTTAAAGTTTTTCATTACTTTTGTTGTTTCTAATGTTTTTCTTGAAATCCCCATTATCATTATTTTTAGTATTAATACTTTTATCATTAATATTATTTGTGTTAGTAATAGCTTTAATAATATTATTATCAGAGCAGTTATTAAAAGTAGTATTTAAATTATTGTTAGTGTTGTTATTATTATTACAGTTAATAATACTACTATTACTATTACCATGACAGTTATTTTCATCACTAATACAGTTACTATAATTATTGTTATTAATATCGCTGGGAAACAAAAAATTTTTTTTCTCTGTTACCTAACATTTTATAACTGATTCTAGTTATATTTTTGAAGCAGGTTCCAATGATTCCTTAACTTATTACTATCAGCTCAAGTTTTTGAGATATTCAAGTTTTTCGAATCCAACTGTTCTATCATTGCATTATGCCAACAGACCATAATTTGACAGAATATTTTTTCTTCATTGCATGCATTTTTGTTTAAACTTATTTATGAAAAATTTGGTCTTTTGTATTTTAGATGTTGTGATACGTTAAAAGTTAGATGTTAAAAGTTTTTCATATGGCATCATCACAAAAATTCAAAAATTATCCTAGTGAATTCTGTTTGATCTGCGGTGAATACACGTTCCACCAGAATCAAAAATATTTTACAATATTCGTTAAAAAATTGTATTTTGCTTATTTTAAAGTTAAATTAGGAGACCAAGATCTGCGTCAGAAGACAAACGGGGAAAAAAAGTGCATGAAATTTGGTACCGCGATGGTGTGGAGAGAGCAACTTGACCACAGTGATAATTGTTTCTTTTGTTCATTTGATGTTCAGGGGATCAACAGAAGCAACGGTAATAAATGGATATACCCTGAGGTCATTCATTCGGAATGAAGGAAGAACATGTAACAATAGCCTCTGTACTAGATAAGATATTGTACCACAATCATCAATGAGTCATTTGTGTGGATTTGAAAATGGGTACTTTTCATTTTAGTCGGCAATGCGGATATACCAAAAACCAATGTTTTTTATGTCTTGGGACAGTCGAAATAAACAACAACACTGGATAAGACAGTTGCGACCGAGGGAAACCATGGCAACGGGCAAAAAAAAATGTTATTGCAGTGCCATTGGATGACCGAGAAAAGATAATATTACCGCCACTGCACGTTAAACTGGGTTTGATGAAACAATTTGTTAAAGCATTGAATAAAGATGGTTCCTGTTTTAGGTACATATGTCAAAAATTTCCATTACTGACCATGGAGAGCCTTAAAGCAGGTATACTCGATGGAGTACAAATCCGAGAAATTCTGAAGGATCAGCGATTTCAGAATTCCATGGATATAAACGAGGGAGCAGCTTGGTCCTCATTTCGCTTGTTTGTCAGTAATTTCCTTCAGAATCATAAAGCGCCTAAGTAAAACTTGTGATGAATATGCTCACCTTTCCTACTTTTGGTTGCTGAATAAGCATCAAAGTTCATTATCTCCACAATCATTTAGATAGGTTTCTAACTTGCCTCAGTAATGTTAGCGATGAGCAGGGTGAGAGATTTCACCAAGAAATAAGGGTGTTGGAAAAAAGGTACCTTGCACGATGGGATACACGTATGATAAAAGACTTCTGTCACAGACGAGTATACATTAAGAATGTCCACGAACATTTCATCACAAGAATTCCGAAAAGCGTGCTTTCAGCGACATGAGTGGCTGAGTTTTCTATAATATATATACATATGTATATACATATGTATATATATTATAGAAAACTTTTCTATAATATATATACATATGTATATACATATGTATATATATTATGATGTCAAAAAAAATTTAATCTTTTATTTTCATCTTCCAATTCAATTGTGTATTTGATGGCATGATGTCAAAAAAAATTTAATCTTTTATTTTCATCTTCCAATTCAATTGTGTATTTGATGGCATGATGTCAAATACACAATTGAATTGGAAGATGAAAATAAAAGATTAAATTTTTTAGACATCCAAATAACGAATAATCAAAAAGGTAAATATGATTTTAACATACATCGAAAAAAAGCAATAACAAATATTCAGGTTAAGCCCAATTCAAACCACGATCCAAAAATCTTGGAAGGAATATTTAAAGGATTTATTCATAGAGCTTTATCAATTTGCTCTGAAAAATTTTTAAATAAAGAAATCGATTTCCTAATAAATGTGTTTGCTGAAAATGGATACGAAAAGAAGAAATTACAAGACCTTGCAAATATTGTTATAAAAAAACGACACTCAAATAATGAAATAGTTTTATCTAACAACAAAGCAACTATGCCAACTATATCACTACCGTGGATCCCAGTATTATCACCAAAACTTCGAAAAATCTTTAGGAAAGCAGGTTACAGGGCAGTCTTTAAATCCAGTGCAAATCTTAAATCTTTACTAACTTTGCGCAACAAAACAAAACTACCATCAAATAGCCATCCCGGAGTATACCTATTAGAATGCGAGTGTAAACAAAAATACATCGGTGAAACAAAAATGAAAATAGCAACAAGAACAAAACAACACCAAAAAAATGTTTTTGAAGAAAAATTAGAACAATATGCAATTGGCCATCATAAAATTAAATGTTCAGGTAATATAAAATGGGATCAAGTAAAGACGCTAAAAGTAGAACCCAAAAAATTTGAAAGAAAAGTTCGAGAGGCAATCGAAATTCAGTTCAACAAATGCGGACCTAAAAATGGAGGTATGAATTTAGATGACGGTCAATATGTAAAAACGCAATTCTGGACGCCATACTTTTTATACCTACGAAATATTAAAGAAGCCCAACTAAAGCGAAGTTTAAAGAAGCCATTAAAACGTGACATTACCGTTAATATTTGTTTGTAATTTAATTTAATAATATTTGTAATTAAAGCTGAAGATGCTAGTATTAATAATCTAGCGAAAATTTCTTAGATAAAATAAAATACTAGTATTGAGAGAATTCGTATTTATTGAAGTTCATATATTAAATATATATATATATATATATATATATATATATATATATATATATATATATATATATATATATATATATATATATATATATATATATATATATATATATATATATATATATATATATATATATATATATAGGTATATATGTATATATAACTGACCATTTTTGTCTCATAAATAGATATAGCTAATAGTATTGTAATACTTAAATATGACATCAAGTAACATGCACCTTGTTTCCGTAATATGATCTGATAGAAAAAAGTTGATGTCCTTTTTGAAATCAACAAACCCTATTTTCTCTTAAAAAGGTCTGACATCTTTCACACTAAACACTGTGTTCCTCAGTGCATTTATTGTCATCATTAAAGTTATTTTCATGAATACTATCAGATATTTTTAAGGTCAAATAAATTTTATACAATGAGATTTAAGTATTCCATGTTTAAAAAGTTATTGGAGCGCATTTTTTGAGATTTTTGCGAGCAATTTATAAATAATTGTTTCAAAAAATTACTAGCTAGCTGATGTGATATTTTTAACAAATCACTAAAAAGTAAACTAAACTACTAAAAGGTTAGGAAAATGAAAATTCATGCATCAGTACCGTAATGAAATATATTGATTTTTCATAAAGTTTGCTAAATAAGAAGGATCCTTATCTCTATGTCTGTGAGTGATAGACAAAAACTAAACAAAATAAAATTTTTGAATACTGATCAAAATAATAAAACTTAACCAGAACAAATTCGAATGTTTCAAAAATAAGTGTTAGTCATAAAAGTTAATGAAGAATTTTATATTTTTGTTATTTTCTAAAATTTGAGAACATAAATTTCAATTCATAACTGGTAAAAGAAGTTTCTACCAGAAAAGCTAAAAGTTTTCTAAAGCCGCTTCTAGTACTTAAGAAATAAATAATAATTACTTTGAAGTTGTCTCTAGGCGGCATTAATTTTCTGATTTAGCTTTTGAATGTCATATTTGGTATAATAATGAAACTGATTTCTGTTGTGATCAAGGCAAACAAAGGTGGTGAGTTGAAAACGTGTAAGGCTTGTTTTGAAGCAAATAACGATAAAAAAAGTTATAAAGAAAACAACAGCAGAAATGCTGATGGAGACTTTGCATAACCACTTCTAGTATAAAATGTCAGTCAAAACTTTAGTTCCAAATGGTCCGGCCAGCACCAAATGTATAACGTCTGATTCTAATTGGATGGAACATAAAAGATATATTTATTGTTTAAAAAAAGTATTCATACCAGAATGCAAACTATGGTATTTGTATTTTACATCAAGAAATAAGGATCACGTTAGTTTGGCAGTAGTATTGCTATATTATAAAAAAGGTATAGTTTTGCTTCACTATGAACTCATTTGTCTCATATCCTACAGCAGTTTTATGATTAGATGTGAAAGGCAGTTCTTAACAAATACTTGGAAGATACATAATGTAAGAATTTAGAATAAAGAAAATTTTCCTCTGCTACTGAAAAAGATAGCATGTTGGTTTTCAAAATACTAGTTTATTTCCATTTAACTAATATAGCATCAATCAATTGATCATTTTAAACAAAATTAACGAAGCAACTCAATTTAGCTGAAAGAAAACAACTAATAAATGTTAAACCAAGTGTAAACTCTCATTTTAACCGCAAAACCTTGCTGAAAAAGAAGAAGCTGAGAATCAGAATATACCAGCCGCAGCCAAAAGAAGTTAAGTGCAAATAAGTATAGATAATAACTCATTGAGACATAATGTCATGCAAAAATCTAAATGGTAACATATGGCCCTGGAACAAAGCATGTTTGTAAAAAGAGATTTGTGACAGATTCCATATATTTTTGATATGATAAAAGTAAAATCTTGTATATAATACCTTTTAGATTGTTGTATATTAGAAAAAATTCTTAATGTGTTTAGTTTTATCCACTTTAACAAACTTTGTGCCAAAGTAATGATTTTTTTTCTTTTTTTTTCGTTATCATGTTTTCAGATGCTATATTAATACTTTTAAGACATTTTTAAAAATACTGAATGGTGTTTAACATATATCTTATCTAAAAATAAATAACTTATTAACTTTTCATTGTTTAGCGATAAGTTCGCACCGACTCAAGATAGTTGTAATCAGTCTGAAATGATTATCCAGAAAAAAGTATTTGTAATTGTGATGATCAAAAAAAGTTACGTATTGTGTTTCATAGTTACTTTAAACCAGGCATAATGTAATATAAATTGCAAAATAAGCTTCAATTCTTAAAAATATATAACTTTTTGCTATCTTCCTATTAGCACTCTTGATCAACTATTTTCATAACGAGTTCTGTAATGATTATGCAGGTTCGGTAGTTTTGTTAACAAACGAATGGCAAAGTTTGCTAATTACTTACATAGAATTTGAATGTTTAGGATTAGACATTTGGAACTCGTGTTTTTATTAAATTTGGAATACTTTGGTACTTTTTGATAAAAGTGAATGACGCTGCAGGTACTACGTCTTTTGTGGGTATAAACTTTGTGAAATTTATACGTTTATTTAAGCAGAATCTTTGGTCCTAAAATCTACAGCTAATTCCTCAATAAAAAGAAAATGCACTAAATAGTTTTTCATACCACTTACAACTTTTTATTTTGAAAGTATATAAATGAAAATGAATTAAAAAGTTGGTTTTAATGAAATATCATCATTTTATTGTTAAAGTATTTTTAAAACCCCGAAAAAAAGAAACATAAACTGAGTTGCTGAAGTGACTTCAAGTATTTTTTTAATAAAGTATCAAAACAAGTTGTACTAATATTTCAGACTATAAAAATAGACATAATTTTAGATTATGAAAATTGAGAGATGATTTTAACTAGATGTCGTTTTAAATATTTCCAAATTTATATATAGAACTTTTTATTTTAACAAGTAAAGCGTATTTTAACTATCTTAGAATAATTTTTAGTTAATCTTTTCTTAAATAAAATAATATTTATGGCATAATATGCAACCTTTATCATAAATAGAGAGAAGATTTACAAATGAGATTAAACAAAATTGCGTCTTTTTAATCAACAACGATGAAAATTTTCATCTTCCAAAATCGAGTAAACGAATTTTATTTTTTTCAAAAAAGTGTCATTTCATAATTTGTAATTTACAATCATATTCTAATTAACGGAATTAATTGTAAGATTTAATCTTAATAAGTTGTACCTTGCTTCAGTTATGAAACTTCCGTTAATAAATTGCGTTAAAGTTTGTAAATAGCAATACGGGTCTTTTTATAAATGGCGTTTTTTTAAATGATTTGTTAACAAAATTGTGCTCCACATAACTATATCAGCTCGCATTTTAAAAAGAGTTTTTTTTTTTTTTTTTACTGATAGTTACTTTATTAGTATTTTCAAGTTTACTACGTTCATTGCGATATTAATAATGATTAGGATGATTCATATATGACAAATTTTTGAAAATCAAGTTGGTCCTACCTGGAATTGTTGACCACCAATATAAAAATAATTTTAAGCCCAAAAATTTTAATGTCACATGACTTTAGAGGTCCTCGCCAGTCAAATTTGTGCATAAAAACATTGCAAACTTCAAGGGTCTGGCGGGGACCTTTAAAATCAACACAAAATATACCACATAGAACAAAAGTCAACTTTTCTTCTATGTGGTATATTTTGGAGTACTTATTTATAATAGGGTAGGCATAGCCGCCGAGAGGGTGGTGGAGGGGTGGACGGGGAAGTTTCCCGGGGCCACTTGTTTGTGCAAATAATTTTTTAAAGAAGTTTTTAAAAGATTTAAGCAGTTTTGACTTTTAAAAGATTTAGTAACACTTTTATTTTTAATTTTAAATGACCAGAACACACTTCTTTTGGTCCTGGGTATATAATTGATCATAACGAGGGCCGCTTAAGAAAGCTTCCCCGAGGCCCAAAATTTCTCTCGGCTGCTATGAGGGTAGGACTAAAACGAAATACGATGGTATTTATTTCACATGATGTGGAGAAAGTGGCGAAAACGTTTTTTTTTTTTTTTACACAAAATGACGCATTACTATGTATAACTGACGCTGGTTTATTCTTCATATTTAGGCTAAATTTTGAAAATTGATATTAGAACTAAGCATTAAAAATGTTTATGTAGAAGAGGCATGTCAATAGCTACCCACTCCCTTCACCCTGTTATTGGAGATTTATGCCCCCTCTCTCTCTTTTTCGTTGGAAAGGGGGGGGGCGAAGTTATTTAAGTTTTATTATAAACCATATTATTTAAAGTTACTTAACTTTTTTAAAATAAAGTGATTTTAAATAATATTCTTGTTTAAATTTTAACTAGTTTATCAAGTTTGACTTCTCTGAATGCTGATAATGATCAGGAACTGGTTTGGAGAGTAATGTTTTTGCGATGTTTTCTTTTTCCACATCAGAAAGGGTTGGGTCTAGGAGAGCAAGTGGAACCAAAGTTCCATATAAGTACCAGGTGTGTCTCTTCATTGACATCATTATACTTTCAATTCCGTTGAGAACTCTCTTGGAATCAGAGTCGCGTTTCTCTACATATTCTTTGTACTGCACCATTTGTCAATAGGCTTTTGCATCCTGAAATGGTGCCGCTGAGGGCAATGAGCTCTCAGAAACCAAACAGAATAGAAAATTGAGATAAATTCTGCCATTGTCTTCAACTATTTATTTTGGGCAGTCAAATCATAGGGCAGATATGTACTCAATTTCTGAATCTTCAAGTAGTAAATGGCTTTTGACATGAAGAAAGCATGGGAAACACAGCCTGGAGCTCGAAAAATATTTTAGGATACAGATACATCAGGGTATGTTCCAATAACTCCCTATAATACCCTCTTGGAAATATATCAGTGTATAATGCATCTTTGCAAAACTGGATAGTTTCCTCAATCTGGGTTGCCAAGAAAGTATTGGTGATGGAATTGGTATCAAACCTTATTAAATTGGAAGAATCAACAGTTCCTTGATGTCATTCCAGTTTTTCTGAAGCTGTTTGAACATTAAACTTTCTGGAGCTGCTGTTTTGCCTAAAGCAACTTGCTCCCTAAATGTTTGTGATGAAGTTTATATATATGCCTCCTCCAGGCAAGCTCTTATAAAATAGATTCCTGTCTTTGACTGAACCTAATATTGGTTCCTGAATGTCTTCCAGTATTTGAGGCAGTTGTGTCAAAACATAGTCCCTTCACATCGCCACGTATTCCATAATCTTCCAGTACATTATACAAAGCTTTAAACTGAGCAGCTTCAGTCCCATGCTCCATTGCTGGAATTCCAAGAAGCTTAATGTCTCAATCAATGTTAGCTGAAACAGCAAGACTGTGTCTTTTTTCCCATTAATAATATCTTCCATAATTTTTCCATCAAAGTGAGCTATTATGGGGAAAAGTGCTTTCTCAGCAGCTTTTATAACCCCTATTTTGAGATTTGCAGCATTTTGCTGGATGGTTTTTCTTCGTGCTCGCCAAATAGTAGATTGAGGCAGTAAAAAGTCTTCAACATTTTCACCTGAACTAACAATCAAATTGTACACACCTGCAGCAAATCTCTGGAGGAAATATTTTTGGAAACTGAAGTCATGGCAATATATTTTACAAAAACCTTGGCTAACAGTGGCGTGTCATTACTTGGACCTGGCTGATCGAAATCAAACGAACAATCTGAGTCTATGCTGGTATTTATATCACTGGTTTCTAAGGAAAACTGAAGCTCTGTAGTAAAATCATCTTTCTGAGAAAACTGCTCAACACTGTATACTAACTGTGGATGTTTCAATCTTCTTTGTTCTCTCTTCTTAATTCTCCGGTAATAAAATTTGTCTTTTTTACCCATAGTCATTTTACGACTGGTCTTTTGGTCTCTCAAAAATTTCATATTGGTACAATACGATTCCTTATCAAGACAAGTGTTTAGAATATCTTGGATATTTGGTTTAGCAATCCAGAAAACCTTCTTTCCTTTTTTTTTGAAATCTTGTCTAGCTTTTCCTGCTCCTTTTGAGTTCTTACACTTACTTTCTTTAAATTCTCCCAGCTGATCAGAATACTAATATGCTTCCTTTAATAATATATATAACAGGTTTTGAAAATATTATATTATCCAAATTTTGTCGTGTGTTTATGGCAACCTGTCCCTTTAATATGAACTAAATTTTTTTTGGCCAACCTTATAAATGGGTCAGTGAGTATCCCATCCTTGTATTCTCCGTCTATCCATGGTTTCTTAACTACGAACATAATGCAGTTTTCAGGATAGCTACCAAGACCAGAACACTTTGCTGTTTGACGACCAATGGTACTGGCAATCAGCTTTTTTGTTGGAGTTATTTTGTCTCTATATTATTTAAGTTGAAAGCAGAGAATAATGTCTTTATTTGTTGAAAACATTATTTCTGGGTGATTTTCTTTAAGATCCTCTTCTTAAAAAAGATATGCTCTTGTTATAAGTCTTGTCGATCTTGGCATCTTGGTTTCTAAAGAGTAATTTAATTAAAGAAAACAATTGATATTCATTCTTTGTTAAAGTCACATGTTTTTTACAATAATAATTTTGTATATAACCGCAGATAGTATACCTTTTATAGATTGTTATGGATACACCACATACACACATAGATGTAAAATTACGACAATATGTCTTCCGCAAGTACGACAATATGTTAGTTTATAAAACCGCGGAAACGAATTAATATTCCAAAATATTAAGGAATCAAAGTATTATATCAATTTAATGTTTATATTGTCTTTTTTGCTAAAGAAAAGAAAGAAATTTTAAATAATATGATTTATAATAAAACTTAAATAACTTCGCCCCACCTCCCCCTTCCAACGAAGAAGAGATAGAGGTGGTATTAATCCCCAATGATAGGGTGAGGGGGGCAGGTAGCTATTGACACGCCCCTCCTATATAAACATTAATGCTTAGTTCTAATATGAATTTTCAAAATTTGGCCTAAATATGAAGAATAAACCAGCGTCAGTTATACATAGTAATGCGTCATTTTATGTAAAAAAAAACCCGTTTTCGCCACTTTCTCCACATCATGTTAAATAAATACCATCGTATTTCGTTTTGGTCCCACCCTATTGTAAATAAGTAGTCCAAAATAAACCATATAAAAGAAAAGTTGACTTTCCGTGTTGATTTTAAAGGTCCCCGCCAGACCCCTGAAGTTTGCTATGTTTTTATATACAAATTTGACTGGCGAGGACCTCTAAAGTCACGTGACATTAAAATTTTGGGCATGAAATTATTTTTATATTGGTTGTCAAAAATTCCAGGTAGGACCAACTTGATTTTCAAAAATTCGTCAAATATGAATCACCCTAATAATGATATTTATTTTTTGTTATTTGTATTTTAATCGTTGTTTACAATTCGTAAACTAATTATGTGTCAGTTGCAAATTTGACTACATTTCATTCAATTAAATTTTTACAGTTCTGGTGTTACGAACATTTCAATATACCCTACATCGCGATGGTTAGATAAGATCAACGAGGGGGTTCAGGTTTCAATAAATTGTTCCTAAGAAAAAGGAAACACTGAAGTCTCTGAATCTGAGAAAGAGATAGGTGATGAAAGCCGTAAAGGATATTAGAATTGATATCGTTAATTGTTGCGTTTGGTTAGTATTACGAATGCTCATAACTTTTATTTTTAGTCGTTACGTTCGCAAAAACTTGAAAAGTCTTTCCTCTATTCATAAAATATATATTACTTATAACTTTGCCACAAAAAGTTCAGAGAAGTTCATTCATGGAATTCTCGTAACTTACGTTCCAACGAAATTTAAATAAAATAGATATAAAAAAAATCATTAAATATTGCAAAAACTCTTAAACATTTTTACATATTCTGCGGAATAAAAATAAACACAAAAAAAAGTTAAAATTAAATGAAAATCTAAAAACTCACTGTAACATATTCTTCCTAGAATATTGGGGTTGTCAGGCAGATAATTCTTGGAAAGATCATCGAAACGATTTGCATAAGCTCCTGAAAATATTTCCTTGCTGTTAACAATATATTTAGAAATCCGTTCAATATCTGAATGATTTACACTAGAATTCAGTGCCCCAATAAATAACAATGCTTCGCTTTTCACTAATTCTTCAGTTCGTAATCTAACATTTAAATCAAACTCAACACTTTCTTGACCACTGGTAAGAAAAATAATAACCGGTTGGACATTGAACCGTTTACAACCCAGATAAGCCTGTCTTGCTTTTAGAAGACCATCGTTTATTGCTGTACTGCGGTCATTTTTCTTAGGTAAATTATCAATAAAAGAGTTAAACTCAGAAATAGAAGTTAAATTACCACAACTAGAAACAATTTCAGCGGTAGAACCTAAATTCACAACAGCAACTTGGACATTCTCGTTTTTTGCAAAATCTGAGTATACTATGAAATCTTTTACAAAGTTCTTTTCATGATTCCATGAGCTGATATCAGATGAAGAGTCCAGAACCATGACAAAGGTGATATTAAAGCGAGAGCACGATACAACTATAAATATAAGTTATACAACATTTATTAATGAATATTAAAATGACAAAATATTTGGACAAAAATGAGTTAAAAGTGAAGACACACTAAGCATATACAAGAAATATTTAATTTTGCATAATATTTAATGAAGCAAAGATACTTTACTTAGCTTATTAATAATTTAACAGTAAACCTTTCTTAGAATGATAGCTCAGCATTATTTTTTAATTAGTTAGTGGGAATCAGTTGGAAAAACTTTAGCTAACTATAGGCAAATTTTAAATTTTTGACGTGTAATGTCATGATTGAACTGCGCTTGTTAGCAGGTTTGAAGCATTACGCCCTCTTAATATGTTGCAAATCTTAGAACCTTCTGCCATTGTTTTTTACCGCAATCTTTTACTGTCATTTCTTTTTTAAGATTAGCAATCATAGTTAGTTCAGTGTGGATAGTTGTTTGGTAATAATAAAATTTCATTTGAAAATGGTGGTCCCAAATTTGTTTAACTTTTTAATTCTTTACAATAAAAGGGTAATAAAATTCCATTCAATAAATAAAATATTTGTCCAAGATATATGAAACTTTTTATATGTAATACAGTTGTATGACATTTTATTTTGAAATTTAACCATTAGTTTACTATGGACACCAACTTAAGGCTATATTTACAATAGTAAAGTTATTTAATTAAACGTCAGATATGGTTGTCTGAGATTAAAAACCCATCAAAATTTACAAACAGATATTGATTCAAAACTTTATGAGTGCTGAAAATAAACTTCATAAAAAAAAATAAAGTAAAATGCTTCCAATATAAAGTTGGAGTTCTTGAAGTGAAGTAAAAGTTACATCCCCATCATCAAGCTCAAAAACACAACCCACTCAACAAAGGGAAATAAATTCACAAAATGTCTACCAGTGATTGGTCGAATTTGAAGTTACTTATGTAGCGAGAACCTTTTTCAAATAATTTAAACGCACTTGAAAAGATTTCTTCAACAGTAATTGTTAGGAAAAAAGGACTGCCTTTTGACGCCATTTCGCTCAGCCAAAAAACTAGGGATAACCTTTAGAAAGCTACTCATGTTAGTGAAAATAAAATGTTTTGTTTGTGATTAATTAAAATAAAAAGTTATTTATTTTGTTAAAACTAATTCTAATATTATGCATTAAAAATAATTGCTTTATAAGTTAGTTCTTTTTGGTTTTAACTAAGAGCATTAAAAGGACAGACTTTCTTGACCAACACTCTATGATAAATATTCAACTAAGTACAGGACTCAAACTCCTTATTAAAATTGGCAATATACTGATCATGTTGCAGCATTGAGGTAATTTTTCATTTCTAATCTTTTCTAAACTTTTACCTTATTATACAAATACATGTTGTACTCAAACCAATACATTAATTGGAGAAAATAAGATCAATGAAGATCAATGTAAATGATACAGCAACAAAATAAGAAAAAGCTAATGTGATACCAGCAAATACGTCTAAGTGAAACATGCCATTAACTGATACGTGATACCTAACACTTCATAAATTAATTCATCAATAATAATAGCACAGACTTAACCCTAATTTGGTCAAAAGATGGCTGCTAAAGTAAATAAATTTTCTAAAATACTTGCTATGGCAAAAGTCAGCATATCAAAAGAATAAACCACATGAATAGAGAATACAGATAATGTAAAAATGAAACAAAAAATGTCACTATTTTCAAAAGATCGACTTTCATCAATTTTAAGTTTGGTGCATAATCTGCAGAGTATTCTCTTTCAAGTAGCTCATTTTATTTCTTCAAAAACTTTTACAGTAAATATCTACTTCCTCTATTCTTGTGGTTTGAATCATTAGTTTGTATCAATGTGGTTACTTCATATTTGTTTGATATTTGAAAATTAAAATTAAAGATTAATTAAAATTCATTAATTTAAATTTATGTGGCTTCTTCATGTTTGTTTGATTATTGATGAGATTAGAGTTTCTTCAACTAGCCCACAAATTTTTTATAAGTAGATTGTAAAAGCTTTGAAACGAAGTAATTTGATCTTGATGTCACAGAAAATTAAATCTTCAAATTGCTTTTATTGTAATTCCATTTTTAGTGCGGAATTCCAGTTGATTCCAGAAAGCATCTTTTCTGTTAATGTAACTTTGAATGAAAAAATTTTCCCATTAGAGAAGTCTCCAAGACAAGTCTCCCATCTAAAGAAGCAGTATGAAGTGTTTGATACTGTTAAATTAATATTTGTCTGGGACAAACGATTAAAATTTTTTTCCAAAACACTTTTTCATTTGCTGAAAATTGTAAATTTGTTCTGGATTTAATACCTCTATTATTTTTAATTGGGAACTTTTATCAACCTTTTTAAGTATCTAAAATAAAATCGGACAAGATCGAGAGATTGGTTTGCCAAGCTTATTATTAAAATGCAAACATTTTGTTGTAAATAACTTACAGAGAGTGAAAATGCTAATCTATTGAAGAATGTTGGCAATTTTAAGATAAGGGTAAGTAATTCTGTGCATTTTGAATTCCAGGCAAGAATAAAACTCTTAGGCTCTTTAGAAAGCTTTTAAGCTCATGTTTTTGACAAATTTTAGATACAGATTTTTTGAAAAGAAATGAAAAGCGAATGCTCTTTTATACCATGCACAAGAACTCACTTAATACTACAGTACTTCACTTGCATTATTCAATAAACAAGAAATAGACGCAATGTATGCAAGTTCTAAGATTAATATTAACTACTTGAACAAAGCATACCCTATCTAAATATAACTCAAAACTTTTGCTATTTACTTTTTATTATAACACAAAAACTATTGAAATTGTTGAAGGAATGTTTCAATTCCCATTACATAAAATATCAAAAGGGTATGAAAAAAGCACATAAATAGAAACTGAAAGTGGCTGTTTTAAACGCTGTGACTGGCTGAGCTAATAATTGCGTTATCAGGCATAAAGTGACAGATGAAGTGGTTAATTCTTACTCATCCAAAAATCGAAAACTGTTTTAAAACAATTGACTAAATATGATTAACTAATACGGTAGAGCATTTCTTAACTTTGTTGTTTTGCTGAAGTAGTACTTTTGCCTTGATTGTGCTTTCTAGTATTTAAAACGGTTTCCTCACAGTTAATTGCTGATAATTAGAAGAGATTTGCCTTTGTCTAGTTTGTAAATACTATAAATTATCTTTTCGATTTGAATTTTATTTCCACTTTGTCTCCTTTAAGCAAGAGTGATTAGGTCTAATACGTCGAGTACTTTACAGAAAAGATTTCTAATTGATCCCACCAGCTTAGTGGCCTCGGCTAAATTCATTCAATGTTATCATAATAAGACTTGAAAAATGAAGACCAATGAAGTACGGCATACTATTGTAATGAGCGAATAAAAGTCAAATAAAGAGATCACCATAATTAGTTGTTAAAACCAAAGGAAAGATTTCTTGATGTGACAAGCATTTGGATTTGCTTTATTTGTATCTGTAACAACTTGAATATTCCACTTGAGATTGGTACTGAAAAGAACTCCGAAATCTTTCTGTATCAAACTCTGTCAACTGCGCACCGTTTCTGTGATACAAAGTGTTCTTATTGCTTTGGCCATAGTCCGTGATTACCAAATTTCCTGTTAAACAGCATGAGCCATTTATTGGAATTATCTAGATCACCTGTAAGTATAGTAGCAAATGATTTTTGTATCACTAACATATATATTGCTATTTCGCCTCTAAGGCGACTTATAATGATTTAAAATACATACATCAATACATCACTAAGACGACAGTATTCTTGAGGCGAAATATAATCGTCGCCTTAACTTTTCAACCTACTTTTGAACAACTAATCTTATATTAACTTTAAAACCGAAGCTATGTGTTATCGTAATCTAAGCATTGAACATAATAAACTATTTTACATTATTTAATTGCAAGTTTTGGAATGAGAAACTATTGATATTTTAGATTGTATATTTGTTTATTCGCACATTGCACAAAAAGTGATCCTATAGGCAACAGTTGGTTTTTGGGGAGATTTTTATATGATTTGTTAACTTTATGTCTTCCATATTTTAATTATAAACGAACACTTAAGTCACTTAATTGGAAAGGAGAGTGAGGCTTAAGGTGCATTTTTAACAATATACGAATCTCTAAACATGTATATTTCTTTGCGCGCAGAAACTTAAGTAAACTCAACGGGAAGTTAGCGGAATAGTGTATCTTACATCATCTCTATGTAACTGACACTTTTAACTGACACAAAATTTGTTATTCTAGATTTTAAATTATTTTAACTTTAAAAGTTTATCAATTCAAAAACTTTTTAAATGCATTATATTCATCTTCGAAGGGTGTACCTCAGCTTTTTTGAATGATAGGAACAATAGCTTATTTGAAAGATAGGAACAATAATAGTAAAGAGTATAATAATGTCATTAAGTGATTATTTTTAAATTTAGAGTTATTATCATAAATAATTGATTTTCTTACAACTTCTTAACTCCTATAAGCTAGATAAATTTTTTTGGCATCTTGATTAATTAGATAATTAGGTTGTTGGGTAAGTTCGTAGAACACCCTCCCCCCCTCCCCCCCCCTCAGAAAAAAGATTTTTTTAAAATTTTATCTTAATATAATTAGTACAGAAACGTTTAACGTTTAATGTTTAACGTCGTTTCGTCATTAGTTACTAGGCTTTGAAAAAGCGCGTTCTCTCAATGGACGCGGCCATTGAAGAAAAATCTCTTAAGCGAGTTAAAACTTATTTTCTTTTGAAATTTAATTATTAGTTTAGATATATTACATAAAGAATCATATTAAGACAAATGATAATCGTTAAGACCATATTATAATTGAAGTAAGTATATAAAATAGTTATATATACATTTTTATTAGATAAAGTAGAAAGGATTTAAATTTTTATCAGAAAAAATAGAAAGGATTTTAATTTTTTAAATCGTTTGTATTTTGTTTGTCTTAGCTTTTCTTTTAGCAGTTTTACTTTTGTTATTTTATTTTTTAGAAGGAAAATAAGGGTATGGATGTTATTTAAAGCTATACTAATGCTATTTCCATAAAATAGTTATTTCTACTTTGAAATTTCTGTTATAATATTAACTATTTTTGTTCTTTTTTAGAAAATTTAGAAAAATAAATAAAAATTTTGTGTCAACACTGACATGGCAAATCACATGTTATTGTATATAAAGGTTAGATTTTGTTATGAGGATTACAGTTCTTATGAGAAAAAAAAGAAGGTAAAGAGTATTGTTTGTAAATATATATTTTGCATCTTTTTAAATTTTCACGCATCATTTTTAAAACTTTTGTTTGCACATTTATAGCTGTTTTATCAATGTGTTTTTATAATAATGTAAAGTGTTTTTTTTATTGCTTGTGTATGTGTTAGTATGTGCTATATAATTGTTTTAAAAATGTGTTTAAATATGTATATAAGGTATTTGTTTAAGTATATATTTAACCTTATATACACATTTAAACACATTTATTGTGCTTATAGTTGGTACATATGTTTATATTATGTTGCTTCCATGTTTTCAAAGTGCCGTGACTTGGTAAACATCTACCTGAAACTCAATTAGTGTATTTTAGAGAAGGAGCAGAACAAATGGCTTTAGATCGTGCAGCTCAACGTGATACGCACCTAACAGTATGGTTTAAGTTAAATACTGAAAATGAAAGAGCACACTGCTATTCGTATTTAGACATTTCTTATCACTTTATATTTGATGTTAAACATTGTAAATGGAAGGTTAGACAAAGGGGTGGTAATAAGGTGATAGTAAGAATCTATAAAGTTAATCCAACTGGAGAATTGTTTTTTCTTAGATTGTTAATTTTGCAAGCAAAAGGAGCAATATATTGGGAGGATGTGCGTACTGTTAATGGTATTGTCCTTGAAACATTTTGTGAAGTATTGAAAGGTCTGTTGCAAGATGACACTGAATGGTAGAATACTCTTTCTGAGGCGGTTTTAACACATATGCCAAAGAAAATTAGACAGTTGTTTTCAATTATTTTGACCTTTTGTGAACCTGACAATCCTTTAGTAGCAGCAACTCTTCTTACAAATGGATCTACATTGCATGTTTTATTCAAACTTCCTATTCCAATATTGGATAATAGCACATGGAATGTAACTCCTAACTCATTTCTCGGGCATTTTTTAAGACAAGTTAGTTTGTTTTTGCTTGATGAAACATCCATGATACCTAAACATGCCTTAAATGCAATTGATAGGTTGTTAAAAGATATTTGCAACAACAACTTTACGTTCAAAGGAAAAATCATTCTTTTTGGTGGTGACTTTACGCAAACTCTGCCTGTTGTGAAAAGAGGATGACCAGCTGAGATAGTAGAATTATGTATAAAATGTTCTTTGCATTGGCTATTGGAGCAGAAGTTTGCATGAACTGAAAATATGAGAGTGCAAGATGGGGAAGGTGAATTTTCCCAATGGCTACTAAAGCTTGGGAATGGAACAATACCTGTCAAAGAGGAGGATCCTTAAAAAAGATCCACTAAAATACCACATCAGTGCATTATTAGAGAAAATAAATCGATTGTTGAAAAGATTTTTGGAGATGCTGATCAAAATGATTATTCTAAACGCGTGATTTTAACACCAACTAATGTTGATTCATTATCAATCAATGAAGAAGTGCTTGAATGTCTGCCGGGTAAGGTCAAAATTTATGTAAGTGCTGATCAAATTGATACTGATGACCTTAATAAAGAAATGACTTTCCTGTTGAGTGTTTGAATAGTTTAACTCCTTCAGGTATGCAACCTCATTGTTAAAAATTGAAAATTGGTTGTGTAATAATGCTGCTTAGATATTTAGATCTCAAAGCTGGGTTATGCAATGCTACTCGAATAAAAGTTTGTGCTCTTCAAAATAATTATATTGATGCAGAGGATTTGACAGGTGTTTCTGGTGGTAAACGGGTTTTTGTTCCTCAAATTCAATTGGCTCCATCAGGTTCTAATTTACCTTTTGTTCTGAAATGTCGAGAGTTTCCTGTCAGATTGGCTTATTCAATGACAATCAATAAATATCAGGTTCAAACATTTAATAGAGTTGGGGTATGTCTCAAAAAAACCATTTTTCTCTCATGGTCAACTATATGTTGCATGTTCAAGAATGAGAGCATTTAATAGTTTGTTTTTTAAAACTAGTAAACATCTCATTCAAGGTGTGGTAGGTGAAAAGTGTTACACAAATAATGTTATATTTTCTAATGTTCTTAATTTATAGTCTTAAGATTTTTATTTTGAAAATTTACTGTTTGCAAGTTGTGAGCACATTTAGTTTGTATAAACTTATTATTTTAATATATATATTTTTTATAGTTTTTGATAAATATATGTCATTTAATATTGTTATAAAATGTGTTTAGATGTGTTATATAAAACCATATTTGTTTATAGTTGTATATATGTTTAAATTATATTGTTTCCATGTTTTCAAAGTGGTGTGACTTGGGATTTTGTTGAGCAAGATTGATAACCTTGCCAGCCAAACGATGTATTTATAGCAGAGGTGTGACTTGGCAGCATTTAGTGTCAGGCGGTGTTACTGCTTTAGAGCTAGGTTGTGTTGTGTGGCCTTTTTAATTATTCTGGAAACACAATGTCTGTTAATGTTTAGCGTAATGTGTATGAGAGAGTATGCAACCTTGATCTTTAAATCTAGGGTGTTTAAATGTCCTAAGTTTGAAGTAATTGAACAACTAATATTGAACATAAAAACAAATATACTTTTATGTAGCTATATGTTTAGTAAAAAAACAAAATATAGTTAACTTTAAATAGGTTTTCTAATTTTGACTTTCATATTTTAATTTGGTTTGTTATTTTCGCTGGATTTTAGGATCAAGAGTTTAAATATTCTATTGTTATGTGTTATTGTTGTGATGTTTTGTGTTCAAATTCATTTTTAACAATAAACACCTTCATGTTGGTGTCTATTGTTAAAAGTGAATGATAGGTAGTTTCATTATTGAAACTTACTGCTTTTATTTATTTACTTAAAGCCAAGACAACATTATGCTAAAAATGCAATTTATATCTTAATTTGATTTATGTATATATGTATATGTATATATATATATATATATATATTGTTAATCCTTTTGTACTTCGAAATAGATTTTATAGTTAAATTTTTGATAAATGTTTTTATTAACTGCCATGTCAAAATAGGTTACTATAAATAGGTAAACCAATTTTCAGCTTTTATGTGGTGTTTTTTTTTTTGATTTTTTTGGTTTTTTGGTTTTTTTTTTGTTATGGTATTATAATTCCTTTTTTGTTTCTTTAAGATTTACGATTGACGCATTTCTACGATTTATAAAAAAAAACCTGATTACCTTTTATTGTAAATTTTTGTCAGTTAAAATGATATAAATATATGCAATTAGTTCAATTTTAAAAATCTTCTCTATTTTATTCCTAATTATTTGTTGTATGTAACTTTGGGGATCTTTTTATACGAGGGGGGGGGGGGGTTATAATTTTAGTTTAGCGCATTTGTCAAATATCGAGTTACTTAAATTTTATAAGGTGTTAAATTAATTAATTATCTTAGTTTGCATTTGCAACACTTTTGAGGAAAGAAAAAATTCTTATATTAAAAAGAAAAAATTGTTATACATGTAAATCATTGGTTTACATTTTATTATTCTGGTAGAAGGTCTTCATCAAAAACTTGATAACTCTTAATAAAGATAAATCTATTCTCCTTACCACCATTAAGGCAAAAAAGGGGAAGGGAGGTCCTTTATTAGTGTCAAATTATTAAAGAGAATTAAATTTCGAGTAACAAATGGAATTTTTATTAAATGGTAGCAAATAACCGTTTACTTAAAATTATTGAAACAAAGAGGCCACATATAAAAATGGTCAGATGAACTTAGTAATGTCGAGTTTTTTGACTTTCGACGTCTGTATTGTCACCAAGATTTTTTTTTCTCAAGTCGAACAGCCAGTAATCGGATGGAGCTAAGTCTAGTGAGTATGGTGGCTGGCGAATTATTGTAATTCCAGCTGGGTTTAGACGATTTGTGACGGTATGAGTCACATGGGGTCAAGGGTTATTATGGAGAAAATTTAAATTTTGAGTGTCTGTTTTAGGTCTTTACTTATTTATTTCGCATATAAGAGGTTTCAAACAATTTTTTATATTAAATTTGCTAGCAATGGTATCTCCCTTTTTAACATAACCCAAATGAACAACACCTGTTGTTTTGAAGAAGATGTAGAACATGTTTTTCGCCTGAAAGCTGTCTCATCTTACTATAGTTCTTGGACTTTCACCTTCACCGACCCAACTAGCGTTAACCAACTTGTGTCCAAATTTTCTCGAATAAAACAAAAACTCATGCCTTGTAATAATATCATATAGTTTCCATGGGCCGTTCCTGAAAAGGGCTAAATTTTCCTTATATGCCTCAACTCTATTCTTGCAATTTTTTCGGATAACTCGTGGGGTATCCAACGTGATTATTAATTTTCTATTTTTAAATGCGTTGTGAATGATTTCGTTGATTGTAAAACGATTAATCGATGTCAGGGCTTCAATTATATAATGTGTTGCATGCAGATTTTCTTCAATAATGGCTCCCACACGTTCAATACTCTCAGCGGTATACGTGGTTTGAGGGTGCCCTGTGCGAGGATCATCTTCAAGACTCTCTCTACCATCTTTAAAGCTTAGTCATCATGAACTAAAACCAATTAATCGATTATGGCTTGTATTGAAGCTCCAAGTAAACCACGGGTTTTAACATATGCTCAATATTCAAACTTTTTAATTTTACATTTTTTCTTTTGAACGTATATAATAAAATTTAAATTACTTTTTTAATAAACATTCAAAATATTTCAACAAGTACTTAAAATGTTCATAATTAAACACAGTTTAAAATGATATATAAATATTTAATTATTTTCTGTCTCATTGTATCTTTATAGATGAAGTTCAACGAACTTTCCTAACGACCTAAGTATAAAAATATTTATTTTAAGAAAGTTTAGATCTCAAGCTTCGCATGATTGGCAAAAGATTTTTATTTTGAATCATAATGATAGTAATAAGTTTCTCATTTTGTGAATTAAACGAGAAGGTTAATACAATTTTTCAGTTTCTTTTCGCCTTTTAAAAAGTTTAAATGTTATACAATAATCTTATTCAAATAAGTTTGCTAACGTAATCCTTAAAGAGATTCTTAACATTGTTTTCAGTGAAATTTCAAAGTATTTGTAACTGATTACCCAGCCAACACAAAACGTTCGAGTACGTTCGACAAACTTTAGAAACGTTCGGGCACGTTCTAAGAACGTTCCATAAAAGTTCTGGATGCATATTTACTAAACCATTTTTTTTGCGTAAACTAATAGCGCAAGTTTGGCTTAAGTTCAAAACTGTAAAAGTCGTATATAACAAAATTGCGCAGTTGCGTTTCAAAAAATTTTTTGTAAATTTTAGCGTAAGTTTAGTTCTAAACTATCGGTATTCTCCAAACTGAAATGGGTTCACCAAACTTTTTAGGTACTTGCTCTGCTAAATTAACGCAAGAAAAAATAAGTTTGCTATGAGCTGCTTTAACTTTGTCGTAACTTTAAAATCTCTAAATAATGAGAATGGCATTACACTTTGTTTAATTAAAATGTAACAGTCAAGATGCATATTTCGTTCAAATGTTGATTCATGTAATTTTAGATGACACCTCTCATGTAAACCAGTCAAGCTGCAGTTGCATAGTTCGCCAGTTTTGCAAATATTTTATTCAGCACTATCATCACCTTGGTACAAATCAAAGGGATCCAATAGCTGAAGAGCCAGCATACATCTGTATGTAAATCGTCATTTTAATTTGATACCTGATCATTTTGATTTAATACCTGATCATTTTGATTTTATTGCTTTAAGTCATTAGCCAAAAAGTTTAAAGTGTACACTGCTTGGCCAACTTACACAGACATAGTTAACATGAGAAACTTAAAAAAACTTTTGTTTCACAGATTTATTCTGTCTATGTATGTTTGCATAAAATGCATACAAGATCAATAAAGATATTTCTGTTCTATTGTTCTTTATTAAAAAAACCTATTTACTATTTCCTATTTTTTAGGTGCTAATGGTTTTTAATGCCGTAGTTCACTTCACATAATTAAGTTATTATAGAGCGCTTCATGTTGCTAGGGGAGAGGGGGCACATTAGGACACTTTTTTAAAAAGATATTACAGATTTCGTACTGTTTGACAAAAAATTAAATTTTTTGCTGAAAAAGGTAATTAAGGTATTCGCTCTTAAAAAAAAAAGCAAAGTCGAACTAGTTCAAATAAATTATGGTTGTTTTTTTTTCTTAAAATCAAAGCTACCAATTGTCCAAAACTACCCCGCAAGAGGGGGTAGTTTTCGACAATGTTGGGGCAGTTTAGGAAATATAATAAAAAGACAAGAAATGTTTCTTATACCTAATTTTTTCGTTTAGCTGTAATTATTAACAATAACAGAATCAACATAATTATTAGGAGTAACATAATTATTCTTATAAAAATCTCAAACCATTAATGAGTTTTTTTGTATATTCAAATAAACTAAAATGAAAATGCTCTTCAATCACATATCACTCTTATTAATAAAAAGATATTAATAAAAAAAACAAAGTGTGTGAATATAAAATGGATGTAGATAAGCATAAAATTTTTCTTTTTTTTCAAATTGAGAGAATTCATAACATTCAACCAAGTTTAAATGTAGAAAAATCAAGTTTGAATATTTTACCAGAACCTCTTGAAATGTTTCCTGCATTGTTTGGCATAGGAAGTTTAGCTAATACTTCTGCAATTGGCACCGACCACTTATTTTGTATATCAGGAGAGTAAAATATATTAAATCCTACTTTTTTATTCAACAAATTAACCAAAATATTTCTATTTATTTCTTCAATTCTGCAAACAAAAGCTAACGTTACATTGTTAACTGTTGAAGCACATTGGACTAAACAAAAATCTCCATGATTTAATGCTTCTGTTTTAAATTTTTTTGTGTATACAACAGGCTTGTGTTTAAAATTTAAACTTGCTTTATTTCGCAAACAAGAATTAGTTTTATTGTACATACAGGTAGAGCTAGAGACTGTTGCATTCATTAATTTTTTTTTTTTTTTTTTTGGGGGGGGGGGGGGGTTGATACGCTTGTTAAATATTTTCTATTTGGTATAAGTTATAGATTCTGTTTTTGGTGGTCTTTCTGGTGTGCCTATTAAAATTTTTGATCTTCCTTTTTTTCTGCCTCTTGATGTTTTCTTTCTTGGAGGTGCTTTTGGGTATTGTCTAATCATTTCAGGAGATAAAACTGGTGCAGATGGCTGTTACGGTTCATCAGTTGAGTTTTTATATGCATTAGGTGACTCATTATTTGGCTCAGTAGCTTCAAAAGTTTTTACTATAGAATGATCACTAACATTTAAAATTTTAAAATCTATGTAGCTTTTTTTATTATTGTCATTATTACTAGATTGATAAGAGTGTAATTAAGGCTTCGGTTTGTTACCTCTGAACAGTCGAAATCTTCATTTGTGAATGCATTTCTTGAAAAAGGAAAAATACCACACTTTTTGAACCCTGCAGTAATTTTATTTGGTGTAAATGAGCTATTATATGCAGGGGCTACAATACTGGCTAAATTATGAATTGTTATAGTTCTTCCTGGGTGATTTAACAACCAGTAATTTTGTGATACAGAAAGTTTTTGTTTAAAAGGACCTAATACTCAAACATCAAGAGGTTGAAGTCCATGTGTACAATGTGGTGGGAATGTAAGTAAAACAATTCCATTTTCTCTGCAAAAGTTGATTGCATTAATAGTACAATGGCTTTTGTGGCTAGATAACCACGAAAGCCATTGTAGTATTAATGCAATCAACTTTTGCAGAGAAAATGGAATAACAAAATCTTGTTTTTTTTATTGCATTTTGAATGGAACTTTAAATGTTCGAGCACTCGTATAAAAAGTTCTCCTTTCATCCATCCACTACTGGGGTTGTTAGCAAATCCAACACAACCATTAGGTCGTCCTGTTTGCATACGCTCTTGAAATCTTGCTCTAGGATAAATAAAAACTGGTGGATTAATGTTTCCAACTGCATTAATAATAGGACACATAGTTACAAGCTGCCCTCTTTCAGCGGAGACGTTTTGACCAACTTGCTTTTGACCACGCTGAGCAATGACATTTTATGCCTGAACAACAGTCATGACACTTGTTTCGTCTATGTTAAATATGCGTCTTGGAGAATATTCTGACTTACAGAGTACTCTCTCTAATTTGATTTGAAATTCATACACATTTCGACGATTAAAACTTGTTGCTCTTGATAGACTTGTATTTTCTGGTTTGCGCAGAGAAAGCTTTTTGTGTCTTATCATAAATCCTTTTATCCATTCAATGCCACCAGTTTTATTTTGGCTCCATAGTTCAGGACATTTTTTCAAAGCATTACTACATTGATATGCTAAAATTCTAGCTTGGTAATAAGTTAAACCATGATTTATTTTTGATGATTTCAACATATAATTTTCTAACATAGCTTCTTCTGCATTAGTAAATACTTGATTCACAGAATATTTGGTTGAAAAGTTATCACTTTTCGATTTTCTATTATTTCTGAGCATTTTTATTCTGTAAGCTAACGTACTTTTAGAGAAGCAAAATACACCTGCAGTTTCTCTTTATTTCATTATTTTATCAAAAACATGTTTAACTGCAGTTTTTGAATTTTCCTTGTTTATAAATCTTTAAAATTTTTTCTTATAATTGCGTACCATTTTTAAACTTAGTATAATTTTATTTGAAGATAAGTTTGTTATGATCCACGCAACACGTCCTAATGTGCCCTGTGAAAATCATCCAATGCTGCCTCAACCCTTATCTCAGAAAACATTCCACAATTTTCTTGTAAAGAATTTGTTTTATCGTTAAATTTTTTTATTTACGTAGCAGAACATATACCTTTCACAGAAAATGCAAAAAATAATTCCTTAAGTGGAGTAAATTTCTTTGTAAATCCTTACACTTAAGAATTAAAAAAATTTGAAAAATTATCAAAAACCACAAAACGTTTGTAGAAAAGCTACCTGACTGCCTCTGTGAAAGAAATCCTATGACGCTTACGTGTGAAAGTATTTTTTAGTCAGCGAATATATTTAACTTTATTGAAGAGTTAGTATTTTTTGGATTAATCGCATTGTCCTAAATTACCCCTGTCCTAAACTGCCCCCCTCTACCCTAATAATATGTATAAAAGATATTTAATTCATGAAGAGGCAATACTTCAATTTCACAAAGTGCAACATGTTTATTACAAAAATCAAAGTTTTTTAAATATTTTAAATAAAACATCATCGTTCTTGAAAGTTTGAAAACATCTAGTTATTTAACATAAGTGCTAAACTTTAAACAATATTATAGTATAAGGTCATATAATTTATGAAAAAAGATCATGAAAAAACAATCTTTTGATTCAGCTAAGGTGAGCAGTTATTCTAACATGATGTCAATGTTTCCCAAAAAGGTTTTTGCTGGTCCCAGGATATTTAAGTATTTTAACATTTTAAAGATTTTTAACTTCTTTTTTTTAGAAAAGGATATCCTCCTTTGAACTGTCAGGTTGTTATTGATGCTGATGGAAAGTTTAGAGATATTGCAAAGTATCCTGGATTATGCCATGATGCTTTATCTTTTCTAATTCTGCATTAAAACAGTCAATAGCATAAGATCCTAATGCAGGTTTCCTTTTGCAGACTCAGGATATAGATTGTCACCAGTCATGATTACACCGTTTAATCAGCCAACTACACCAGAGGAAACATATTTTAATAAAGTTCACCATCAGGTACGTTGTGATGTGGAGCAAGCCATTGGATGTCTCAAAAACCTTTAAGATGTTTGCACAAAAGTGGTGGAACACTTTAGTAAAGAACTTGCACTTTACTGGAAAACCTTTGCATTTCCTTAGAGATAGAACTTCCAGATGAAATTCCAGATAGAACTTCCAGATGAAATTAACTTTGAGGACAATTGAGATAATGTACTTGATGTTCAACCTGAATTAACTCAAACCAAACTAATTCGACTTGGTATTTTAAGAAGAACACAAATTAAAAACTCTATGTTTGCAAATAGAAGGCTTTGATATATTGTTAAAATGTTTCATGGGTGCCTGCAGGATTTTTGTTTTAGATATGACACTTTTAGGCATAAAAGCTAAGTATGTTCACGTTTATGTAAAATGAGATTGGTTTGCAAATGTAAAGAAGTGATTAGAGTCTGAGAACAAGAATACACTAAAAAGTTTGCCCCACTACACCAAATATTAGGGCAATGAGTTAATAAAATAGCATTAATATCACGAATGACATTAGGTCGTTCTTTGTTCGTAAATGATTAACTTTGTAATATATGAACTTTTTCACTGTAAGTGGTGTTATTTTGTGTCACATATATTTTTAAATTGTATCCAGTTCAGCCAGTGGAGTCCATTATCCATGAAATGTAATAAATAAATCAGAGTCTTTGAAATAAGCTTGATATGTAATTCAGTTGATAAAAATAATAAGTTTATACTTGTCAAGTAAATCTCCGAAAGCTCAAAAAAGCCTTACATGTACATGGTTGGTTAAATTGTATATTAAGCGGTAGTTTAATAAAAATAAAGATTGCAGTTAAATTTTTAGTAAACTCCATTTAAACCTATTCTTTTAAAGTTAAATGTATAGTTGAATATATATATATATATATATATATATATATATATATATATATATATATATATATATATATATGAACGCTCCAGAGCTGTAAAAATAACGTTTGCAGTGAAAGTCAATACAACGTTCGATATCTATTAATTGAACGTTCGATGTGAACGTTCAAGAACTGTAAATTGGAGTTCACAAAAGTTGGTTCACGTAACGTTTGCAGCGAACATTAAACAAACCTAAACGAACGTTAGGACAACATTTCTTGAACGTTAATTGTTAGCTGGGTAGGTTGCTAAATAAGTAAATGAAGCACATGTAAACAAATGTAGTTTAACCCAGTTTTTAATATGTTAGTGTATAAAAGTATGCATACCATTGGTCAATTAAGAGTTTCAGTGGTTAAGTTAAATGTTTTTAATTTTTTTTTTTTACAAGTAAAATAGTGTAATATATATTTGCCTCTTTTAGGCTTTTTTGATGGATTAAAAGACAATAAACTAACATTAAGTGTCACAATGTTGAGAATCTAATATAACTGCAGTAAATAAAACTGTAAATGAAAGGTCGATGGATATAAATAAGAAAATATATTCTGATGACTGGTTAGAAAATTTGTAACATTTAAACAAAACAAGAATGATGATGGAAAGCAGTAAAATTAAAAGACAGGATAAAAAGGTATGAGTTTTTTTTCTTCCTAAAACTGCCTTTTGGCAATTTATATCTATACTAAATAGATATAATCTATATTTAGGCTTAGTATTTCAAAATAGTCTTTCATGAATTTATTTAGTTAGTTAGTTTATTCTTTAAACCTGTTAGAGTTTAAATTGAGAAAACGTTTTAAGTTATCTCAGGATGATGCTTCCATTTGCGACATTAAAAAACAAAATAGTATTGATGGCTTGAACCTGTTTAAAATAAATGATGTTGTGGGTTATATTTAAAGCTATATTTGTCTTAATTATATTAAATTTTCAATTATTACATAACGTGAAATTCGATCTTGTAAAATTATAAGTTAGTATAAATTAGTAAATGATTAGGATGAAGGCAAGCTTGTAATATTATACAGAAAAGAATATAAAAACTTTTTTATAAACTTTTTCAATAATTTGTTATAAAAAAAATTTGTGTGCTAATGTACAATGTATATTTATCTTACCAATGTGTGGTATAATCCAGCTTAATATAGAAACAAAATATAAAGCTGGGAATGTTTAAGTAACATAAATAGCTTAAAGTAGGTGATAAATTCTAAATCACTTGATGTAGAATGTTTGTTAAAAGGAATTGTTCAAGTTGTGTTTTGCGATCTAATTACCAATTTATTTCTGTTTGTTTAAGATAACCTCTAGTTCACAACTATATGGTTCAGTTTTGAAAATTAGAAAAAAATTTTTTTTTTAGTGCATCATTCTTCCTCAGTTCTTTTTTATATCACAATTTTTGATTTAGTATTGATGCAACACAGTATACAAAATTGTTTGGACGTATGGTAAATGATTCACCAGAAAATCTTTCTAATGCACGTATGAGAAGAGTTGGGTATAAAGATTATGTACATCTCTGTCTGTTTTCAACAAAAAGGATTGTAAAAGGAACAGAAATTTGATTAGGATTTACTTAATTGTTTCTTGTTAATTCCAATCCTGTAAATAAATGAGGTGTTCTATTATCTTTTTTTGGATTACAAATTTGATAATGTTTCAAAAAAAAATTTTTTGTTTTGTTTTAACCTGACTATGACCAATCTTATGGGTTTCTGCATCTCCAGCTCCAATCGAATAATGTGTCAATATACTTGCTCTTTTTTTTAGGCATAATTGCTGGATCCTTATGAAGAAAATATAGTTGATGGAATGATAAAGACTAAGCACCAAAACACTTCAAGAGTTAAATACGTAACCTCTAAAAAATTTTAAAATGTACAACCCGGAACAAGCATTTTAAAGGATTTTTTTGCTTTTGTCTCAAGATCCAACTGTGAATGATAAGGGGTTGAAGATAACATTCTCTGATTAAAATTCTTACCAGGAAACAGTTAATGTTTGCTCCTCAGCTATTAATCAAAATACTACCAATACTGACTTGCCATTATTACATATTATCGACATAGCTCCAGACAATGATTGTGAAGTAACAATTAGAGAAGCATTTAATACTGTAGCAGATAATTCCATTTGTTCAGCAAAATCAGTATTGTCATTTGTTACTAATACAAATGTTTCAAACTTTAAAATAGATTTGTGCTCTAGATTGCTATTAGCTTTAATTAAATTATCAAGCAAACAACCAATAAATTGCATTTGAATGGGTTTAATTCAACTGTTTATGAGCCTTCATATTTAAATGCTGTAAATGCGGAATCTATAGTTGAAAATTAGTATAGTGGTGATGCAAGGATATTCTGTACCAATTTGGCCTCAGAGATAGGAAACCCTTATTCAACTGTAACTAACACAGCTAATAATATTGTAGAAGATATTTTTTCCATTGGTGAAATTGCTAGAGTAGTTGATGTTAGTAAATCTAATAAGGATAATACAGTTGATTTAGATTTTGAGATAAGCCAGTCAAGTCCTTCAGAAAAGTTAGTCATTGGTTTAGTAGAGGCAGCTTATGTAAAATTTAATACTCTAAGTGCAGATGTAACAGAATGTGAAAATCTCACCATCCCTAAACTAAATGATGTAACTTCTGACAGTTTATCTGACCATGTATCAAATAACCTTTGTTATTCTAAAATAACTTGTGTAAATAATGGTATGATCAATATAAGTGATTATTCTTCTTTAAATAATTCTGAATTATTTGAAAAATCTTTAAAAGTTATTGATAATAACAATTGTGGTATTTTTATTAGTGATGATATTAGTGATTATAAAAATAAAAGCCAGTTATCTATAATATATAAAAAACCGTGCTACTTTTGAAAAGAACCTCAGACTAGACTTAAACGTCATATTTTGAAAAAGCATGCTCAGCTACCTCTTGTAGCTCCATTATTAACTACGAATTCAAAAGAACAAGACCGTATAATTGGCATTTTCAGAAGAAATGGTATACTGAACTTTAATATTGATATTTTAAAAACTGACAGGAAAAGTTTTATGAGAGAGCGTATCTCAGAGCAAGAATCTGAGGTACCCATAATGTTTTCTGATTGGAAAGGCTTCTTCTCCAGGAGCTATAAACCACGATATCAAGTTACTTGCCCTGAAGGTAGCACAAAGTTAATGTTCTAATGGTTAGTTTTGAACAAAGTCAATTTTTGGAAAACTAATCATATGACTTTAAATTGCTTTTCAATTCTCTTCAGTTTGATGAAATGGGAAAACATAAAAAACAGATCCAATCATTCTAATGATAGGAGGAAGATCATTTGGTTCTTTAAAAAGAAAAAAGGATAAAGTAACAGAGTGATAGAAGCCAGTGCGTTTTCGCATGCGACTAATAGCTAGAGTTTACATAGCTTTTTGTAAGATTCATGATAACCAGTCAGAAATCAACTTGACTGAAAAATTAAATAATGCTGGAGAAATGTACAGAAGAGAATCCATAACAAAACTAGGCAGTGCTGTGAACACCTTAAGCCAAAAATCATTAAGTGAAAGTACTGATTTAAATCATATTTAAATTTCAGATCAGAAAAGTGGTTTAAAGATCAGGATTCTAAGTATGCTTAATTTGACAGCCAAATTCTTGATCTGTCATTTTCTTATCAAAAACTTGGATAAAAAATCTAAGCAAGTTGTTGAATTTTTGCAAGTTTAAAAGTTAATTGAATATAACCTCTTTTGGGACGCATACTATGACTTGAATTACAGAGAAAATGTTACCCTTCGAAAACCTATTCATCTCCCTAATGAAGATGACATCAAATAGCTTTTAAATGAATATTCTTCAATTATGAATTCAGGGAAAGATTTTGATTTACCTGTTGAGTTATTTGTAAAAGTAAGATCAGCAACAGCAACCTGTTTAATTTTTTAAAGGCAAGAAGAGATGGTGAGCGAGTGCGTTTAATGTTACATTAGTGGAAAAAGACTCTATGTGGAGAATAGATGGACAAAGATTATGTCCCCACAGAATTTCTGTTTGATACCATGTTGGTAACATATCAGACGGGGAAAGGAGGGGATCATCTTGTTCCAGTATTATTTCCTCCAGAAACTATGAAAGCCATGTATTTTCTTACAGATGAGTCTACAAAAAACGAAGCAGATGTACCAAGAAAAAATGAATATATTTGCTAGTACAAGTGATAGTGAAAGTCATGCCAGTGGATGGCATTGTATTAATGATGTATTAAGTAGGCTAAGTATAAAAGGTGCTGTGAATGCTACTATAAATAGGCATAGAGTTGCGTCACTACTAGCCAAACTTAACTTTTCTGAAAAAGAAAAGAAGCTGGTTTTTAAACGTTTTGGGTACTCAAAATCTGTTAATGAAAATGTTTATCAGGTAGCTGCAGGTTCGGTACAGATAAAAACAACAGGTCAACGGTTGTTGCAGTATCATAACCACTTACAAATGAATGAAAGAAAAGAAACATCTAAAATATTTCATGAGACATTTCACTGGAATAAAAGTGTGATATCAAAAGTTTTGAAAATTGATGTAAAATTTGATCCCATTCAAATAGTTAAAAAGGAGTAAAAAGCCATACCAAAAGAAGGTAAAAGGGTTGTTCTTATCACTGCTACTAGGTATGCTAGAATTTTTCGAGGTTTTAATTGATCTATATAATTTTTACATGTATTTTACTTCAGTCTGCTTAAGGTCACCATTAAAGTTTAAAAATTTTTTGTAACTTTTTTGCAAAAGCTATTTTTTTTCGTTAAGTAATTGCACAAAATAAAAGATCATATACATTATGGACAGCAAAAAGCAAGAAGGATTTTGAATAGGTTTTTGCGGATCATCTAGAGAAAGACCATGGTTACCCAAGTTGGTCAGATTTTTTAATTTTGATGTCTTTTTGGAATTAGCCAGGGTAAATTGTGGAATTGGTTTTTTTTTAAATTTATACTTTAGTAAATTTATACTTTTCTAAATTTATACTTTCAAGGTTGTTATAAAATCATAGTGGCCAATTTCGCTTTTTCAGATCTAATGGAAATGTAAAAATTTGCCGATCGATATAATGGTTTAAGTTACGCTATTGTCAGCGCGAAGATTTTAAACGTTCGAGCTGTTCGAAAGTTACTGTAACGGAAGATCCAGAAGCTACTTGAAATTGATTTGTAGATTGGTAGTTAGAAAAAGACTAGTAGATTGGTAGTTAGAAAAAGACTTGTAGATTGGTATTAAGATATTGGTATTAGATTTGTTGGTTGATAGAATATATTTAAAAATATGACGAAAGCTACCTACTGCGTTCTTATTCGTTTTACTTTAATGTGGTTTTAAGTTAAAAAAATAATTTAATATTTGGGACAAGTTTTGGTTTCATAAAAAATTTCGGATTGTTTTTGTGATAAACTTAAGCTCCAATATGTCAGGAAAGTCACCCTAGACTTTCCTGATATATTGGAGTCGACCTAAGGACAATCTAGCCATACAGATGTAATTAAGGCAACTTTAAAGGTATAAAATATCGTTAGGGGGATCGTAATTTATATATCTTGCTACAAACGCATTTTACACCGAATCTACTGTAAAATAAGTTTTTCAATTAGATGCAGCAAAGGAATGTCTACGTAGAAATTTAAAATAAAAACAAAAAGCTATGAGATCTGAGAACTTTCACCTTAAGGCTGCATATATTACTATATTGCTCTAAGGTGGAAAAAGAATTATATATATATATATAAATTATATAGACATATATATAAGAATTATATAGACATATATATATATATATATATATATATATATATATATATATATATATATATATATATATATATATATATATATATATATATATATACATATATAGTTTGGTTTGGTAATATTTAATCGTTCCCTCGCAAGGTCATTAATGTATAACAAAAAAAACAGCGCAGGAATTGCACACGGTAAAAATTGATGTTAATATCAATTATTGACTTCAGTGGCTTATTATTGAGTTTAGTTTAATTATTGACAATTGACTTTACTAGTATAAATTATTGATTTTTCAGCTGCTTCCATACAACTAATGAGTTTATTACTAGTTTAAGTAATGGCATTTGTTAAAAAAATGTTAGAAGATCTAAATTGATTTAAAAAATAGCTAGAAAAGAAGAACATTCTCTCATAATGTGCTATGTGTTCTGATGGCATGTAAATTCTTTTAAATGGTTATACAAGAAAAAGAAATCTTTACTAACTCTGATTTTCTTTCTGAAAGCTCGAGAGCAGATAATATTGGAAATATTAATTTAGTTTCTAACTGAGCGGATGGGTTTGAAGCAGTCTTTATTGCAAGTTGTTGAAGAGAAACAAGGTCTACTAATTCATATTCTGCACTAATTTATTATATACAGTAAGTTTTGGTTGTCTAATAGGCCTGTTATTATTTTAATAAAACCCGAGTTCACTTCAAAGAACACTGTACGAAAAAGCATATCTTAACCGCAGGAATAACGATCACATAACAATAGGGCCTAGTTCGTTACAGATTTGAAGACAAATCTATATTATGTGTTATTCTGCAACTTAAGTGTTATAAAAAGCTGTAAAATTTAAGTTATGATTGAAGGAAGCATTAAATATTGCTGTCATTCAAGGTGCAACAAATAGTATGCTATTGTCATAACTTTATCTTGATTTATTTTTTTATAAAAAGGAAAGCAAAAAAAAGTAAAGCATTTTTATTTTGATATTCTTAACTTTTTTTTGAATCACCTCTGTCTACACTTTAGATGATTTGGGTATACTAGCTAAAGGAATTTTAATGTTTTGTATGAAACAGTTTTCAAAATTAGGAATAAATTAAAAAGTTACAGTTTTTAAAAACTTTTATATACCCAGTCGGCACATCTAGTTTCAATTTCGGAATTAAAACCCATATAAACACGTATTCGTCACGATCCAGGCGTAAACCAAGAACACGTGAATTTCACGGAAATTTTACTGGTGTTTGACACGTCTTTTATGAAGTTTTAAACAAGTGTTTATTGAGGTTTTAATTACGTGTCTTATAAGGTTTCAAGCACGTATTAAATGAAGTTTCAGTTTGAAACTTAAATCTTGATCAAACACGTGTACGAGACGGGTTTAGCGTAACAAAAAATACGTAGATTTTACGTGAGTTTTACTAATTCTGTCACGTGTTTATACTAAAGTTTCAGTCAAGTAAAATTTTAAAATCGTTTTAATTTATTAGAATAACTTGTTTATTTAAGATAATAATTTTCAACGCACAACTTATATTATAATAAAGAAAATAAATTATCATAATAAAGGAACATTAATGTTCCTTTCATTATTTATATTATTTTTCATTATTTTCATTATTTATGTGTTCCACTACATTATGTTTATAACATAATTCTACTTTTCTTAATTTTCCCCAAAAAATTAATGTAACTATATTTCTTCAAAAATTTTACTTAATAAAAAAAAATATATGTATGAATATGTATGTATATATACACTTACATATAGATATATGCATATATATAAATTTAAAAAACGGCAAATAAAAAATGTATTAATTGATCAGCCTCTTGGCAGAAAGCGCTCTTTTCATTCTTTGCTTTAACCTTTCACTCAAATAAGCCTCTAACCGTTTTTCAGGAACTTTTCATGTCACTAATGACAATAAAATTATCGACAAAATCAAAAATAAGTCATGTGTTGATGACAAATGGTCAGTATATTGCTTGTTTGGCACATGGTTACCATACATAAGGTTAATTTTTTATTAATAAATTCCATAACAATGCGCTTTTGCATCTTTACACACAGTTTTATTTGCATCAAATTTTCACTTCAACTTTTCTTTTATTGTCCTAAAGGGGTTTTCTAATTTTACTAACTCATTCATTGAGGTAACCTGTTCAAATTTCACTTCAAGTGCAAATCTTTAATGATGTAAATTCCATTTAGGTGAAAAAGAGGACTATCAAATAGTTTGTTATTTGGATAACATCCTTTACAAAACTATATCAGTTCTCAATTTTCTACCAGTTTTTAAATAAACTATTCTATGATTTTCTGGTGTTGCCTCTATTGAGCATCTTTCACAACCAAACTTTGTAGTGTATCCCACTACACATTGAATAAATGCTTGTGCAGGTGCATCACAAAGAATTGAGAGAATACGAAATGGCAATTCAATGTCATTAATAGAAATTCCACGTTTGGGGATCATTGTGAGAACACTTTGAAATATTACTCTCACTACTTCTGATATTTCTTCTAAGAAATCAGTTTGAGAATGAGAGCTTGATGAAGATAAATTGAAAGCACAAGCCAAAGATATATTTCCAGCTAAAGCTGCTTGACATTTCTTCATATATTCTTTTATTTATGATACTGAATTTGCTGTCTTCATTTTTGTTAAACTGCTAATTTTACAGCATTAACCACTAAAACTTGTAAAGTGTACATTATAGCAACAACAACAAAAAATATTTACCAGAAATATAGATATATCTTATATATTACATAGGTTTGGTCTAAACTCTACATAAGGCAACAAATGTATGAATAGCCAAAACATTAAAGTCTAATACATACAAAAACTGTAATTACTTAACATATAAATATATATTTAATAACATATTTTTTACACAAATACTTCCCCAAACGTACTCAAAGTATACTGTTGAATCTTCAAGAAAATATAAACTAAAGCAGCTGCTGCAGGGAACACATCTTTTCAATTTTAAATCTTCTTTACTCATTAAAAACTGCATTACAAAAGTCTCTCCTTCAATTTATACTTTTTAAAATGCTTCAAATAATTTCATAAAAAAAAACCGCTAAAGTTATATTAATGGGGTTTTAAGGAAACTACGTCAGTATCCACTTTCCGTAATTGCTTCTGCGCGTAAATCAACTTTTAAATATTCGCGTGTTTTTATCACTGGTTTCACAACCATTACAAAAACCTATTACAAAATCATACAACGATTCTGCAACGGTGAAACCATCCGTAAAAACAGATTATTCTATAAAATACATCACAATTATAATTGGTGTTTCGGTAAATAGAGCAAGTTTATTTCTCGGATTGAAAACCGATTCTTGAAACGTGTTATTCTCTATGTTTTAGCGGGTTTTAAAAAGAAACCACGAGTAACATCGCCGAGTTGTGCCGACTGGGTTCACTGATGATAAAATTTTGAGCTCACTAAATATTTAAATTGCAAAATTTTCTTTGCAAATGTTAAAAAAAAAAAAAAAAAAGCTTCATTCATTTTAAAATCAACATTTATCTGTAAAATCAGTTTACATTGTTAGGAGCGAAAGAGCGCTGTTCAAACTAGAGTAGATTTTTGTAAAGCATTAACAAGAATAAAACTACTTTTGCTTTCAATTCACACTCATTATTCAAACGTTTATGGGTATTTAAAAATAAATGGCATGGTTGTTTTATATTTTGTTAAAAAGGTATTTGTATCAAATGATATAGTGCATTAAATTTAGCAAAACAAACATGTCACGTTTTATTCCTACTTTTGTGTGCATATGTTAGCTCACTAGCAAAAGCACTTTTCAAAAAAAAAAGGCTGAGATTTTGGTTTGTTATAGAGTGGGAAAACAAGTCTAAGAAATTCCTGTTGAATCGAGTTAAGTATAACCACATAGCGCTCCTTTGTGCATGATTGTTTGGAGTTAGATATTTTATTTTAAAACGGCGTTAAGGACCTCAATGACCTAAATCAATCACATGTAACTGAACGAGAGCATTTCGTTTATTGATTTAATGTGATTTTTGGCTTTTTAACAAAATCAATCCATGCCTGACTTACAATAAAGATGTTCTAACTCTGCAATAGCAGGCTACAGAGATAATTTCTACAACACCAAAAATAGTTTGGTGAATGATATTTGAGAAGTAATTGAGTATATGCAGTATAGATATTTGTAAGGGCGAATACTTTGAACATTTAATTAAATGAGCATTTAGTTAAAAAAGCTATTAAAGTCTTACTTATTTGTTCTTTTACTTCCTAATAGCAATAATTCTGCATACTCCTAAGTAGTATTAAAACTTTTTAAACTTACGCAATCCATAAGCTGTTAAACAATTCCTTTAAACTTTTTTCGAAAAAAAAAAGGGAAATGTAACGTAAGGCTTGATCTGTTTTCTGCCTAATGGAATCCGTAGCTTTTCAATTGGAATCAATTCAGACATTAAAATAGCCAACAAACACCTATCTGATGTTTTCTTTTCATCATGACTAAAAAACTGACTATAAACCTTTCAGTGCATTTAGAGGTTAATTCAGTTCCTTCATATAATAGCGCTATTATGTTAATAAATACTAATCTGTTTAGTTAACTCTTTCTTTGCAAGTTTTATTACTTTATTCAAGATGTTTGCTTTGGCAAAGAACTTTTGGCAGTAACGTAGCAGCATTGCTTTTGGTCAATTAATCTTAATTAAGGTATGTTCCCAAATACTTTAAATATTTGAATGATATCTTGCATATGAACGGGGTACATATTTAAGAAATGAAGTATTTTCACTACTTTTTAATATTTTTCAATATTTTTTGTTAACCTAAAAAATATTAAGGTAGCGCAGAAAAGTTACTCTTGAGCAGTTTTATTTACATTAATTGCGATATCTGTTTATATAAGGTGTTTGTACACCTATAAGTTTAAGAAATCAAAGGTTTTTTTTTTAGATTGATTTTTTTTAAAGCCATTTAATGATGACAGGAGTCTATATTCTTGTTGGTTTAACAAGTCAGATTTGCTACAACCATGAACATTTTCTTAAAAATACATCAATATCAATATTAATAAAATGTTTCTGTGGCGAAGTTTTTCTTGTTTCTTTGCTAACTAATTAAGCAAATTGTTTTTCCAAAAAAGCTATTAAACTAATTGCTAACCAAATTCACTAACTAAAAACCTATAGACTGCGATGACTTCTTGCTTACTAACATAGTTTTAGTGCATGAATGACATGACACAATCTGATTTTTATTTTGTGCTTCAGCCTAAGTATTGCTTTTATAAGTTAATATCTCTTTCACCTTTCAAAAACAAAAACATATTACAAAGGGATTAAAAAAAGCTGCCTATAATGATTCAAGACTTAAAGGAAATACCTCTTATGCAGGAATCTGTGTTGCAAGTTTGGTAACTTATCATATCTTCATTACTACATTGATATGTAGTATTACCTACACAATAATTACGCGTTCTGAAACGTACTGGATTAGACGACGAAACTCTGCATGATAATGAGCATTCACTCCAATCACCCCATTCACCAAGTCTGTATTCTACAAATCATTATTGTAAAACAGGGTTATATGCAAAAGTATAACCTTTTTCTCCATAACTGAAATTAATTCAAGAAAAATGGTATATTTTTAGTTTCCCTATATGGTTAATTGAAAATAATCCAAAGACAATAAAATACATTATGTAGGCTTGCACTGTCTGTTGCATATATATACAAAAATAATATTTAAATTCAAAGAATCGGAAGTAGTATTGATTTTTTAGTCTTTAATTGTAGTCCAGCTTACTGGGTGACTTTTTGTATGAAAAGCTTTTTTCAAAGTATTTAATAAATGCTTAAGTTTATAAGCATTTATGTATGTTCTTCGATTTAAAGTTTTTAGAAAATATCAATTTAAGCATTGTTCTATTTGGATGTAAAACTAAGGGAAAGATGCATAAGTTTTCATGCGGTACAATTAAGTGAAGTAAATCTAATCGATTGGTGAGATGTATAACCTGTATTGTTGCAATTAATGGTAAGCATAACTAAATGAAGGAGATCTGGAGTTTTAACACTATTGTGTATTAATTTGTGATTTAAAAGTATATCCAATTAAAGAATTGGTGATTTAAGTTGATGAAGTTGTAGTTGGATGAGTATATACTCTGAATCTGGTATCATTCAAAAAACTGATGTCTTCTCAAAGCTTAGCTTGTTTACAATCTAATTTTTCTGTAATGTATGTATTACAACCTTAATGTTTCAAACAAATTTATCAAACCAAACTTACAGTTTCATAGGCTAAAACAAATGTTGACTTACGAGGACAGGCAAACTCACGGTTACATGCAACAATGTCTATAACTTCTATGTTTTGACATAACTCAACAGGTAAACAGGTTCGAGTTCTTGTACGTATGGGATTACTTTGGTTGCAAGAAGCAGAGCAATCACTGAACGAAGACCAATGGGTAAGAATTTGAACTACAATAAAATGTTTATGGTATAAAGTTTGTGTAGAGTGTTCTAAAAGTCTTAAAATAATAATAATGATAAAACATAAAAATAAAAAAAATAAAAAAACTTCATTACAAGATATTCTTGATGAATCAAATAACTAAAAACAACAACTATTTATAATGTTATCTATTGTAAAGATATCTTCATATCTCAAGATTGTGTTTTGTTTTATTTGCTTGTAAATGCCATTTCAAATACTTAATTATGGCATTCATAGGAAATAAAAAATTTAAATGTATTTCTTTTTTAAGTTATTAAGAAGAACAAATATTCCACTGATTTTTACAATAGAAAAAACACCGCTTTTATGATTTTAGAGTTTAATATTGCAACACAATATTTTGCATTTTTTCTATTCAGGCTGTAACAAAGTTGCAGATATCATATTTCAACAAGCAAACACTACCTTTACACACTAAATTTGGTAATAGTGACTTAAACAAACATGTCATAATTTCAAATGGAATTAAAAACCATCAATAAATACGATAATGATGGAAAGCCAAAATTATATTCTCTTTTGTAATCTCTCTACGAATATCTGAAATTAGTTTAGAACAACAACATAAAGTAAAGATTATGTTGGGCCTGTAGAGACTCTAGTAAAGTACTCAAGGAAAATTGATTAAAACCCTCTATGCCTATATTCTTTACCCTTAAAATATAGGCTAATTTTTATACTTTCTTGGTGTAATCACATAAAAATAACAACACACAAAATCATGTTATAGTATTTAGCTCAATTGATATATAGCCTTTATTACCATTGATCTAAATAATAAATGAAAGATGCCACCAAAAGAGAAATGACTTTGTATTTTACTCCATATTAGCATCTTTTTCTCCAGCGAAAATTACTAATTTTTAAAAAAAGTTAAAGAATTTTAATAAACAGATCCATATATGTAACATGGCCAACAGATGTCTTTTGGATAGTTTTTTTCGTAATTAAAACAATATAAACTATTTAAACAAATTGTAATTGGACGAAATGGGTTTTCTTTTCAAAAAGTTTGCGTATATTTCTAATTGTTACAAAATGTAATTATTAGTTAAAAAATATATTAATTGACAATATATATGATAATATATATATATATATATATATATATATATATATATATATATATATATATATATATATATATATATATATATATATATATATATATATATATATATATATATATATATATTAGACATCAATAAATTCTGAGTTTTAAATTTCAATATTTGTTCATCATTAAATATCTTAAGTATCTTTAAACAACAGCAAAAGTTTTAAATGTTAATTAATTTTTTTAAATTCAAACTTTATGGATCATTATTAACTAAATACAAATTGATCAAATTCATTATGTTACTTTCATTATGGTTTGTAAGAAATTAACTATTCCACGCAAAATTCTGTTTAAACTAAACCAAACGGCTCATTTATTAGTTTCGTTATTTTTTCAAAACTGGATAAATAAGGACAAGAATAGATCAGACCTAGATAGGAAAGAGAACCTAGTTTTTTTATAAAATGAAGAACACAATAGAAAGTTGTTTCTAGGGCCTGAAGAGAAAAAATATAGCGTGAAGGTATTATATATTATAATATAAATCCAAATTATAAACTTTTTATCTGAATTTAATAACTCTCCTATCATTGCTCACTCTTCTCCAACTTTTCATTGATTTTTATATTGGGTACATTATTTTTTATTTTATAAAATATGCTGTTTAGATTTCGGAGAATACAAGAAAGAGAAATCCATTTTTTTTGAATTTAATAACTCTCCTATTATTGCTCACAGATCCCAAAAGATATTATTTCTGGTAATGTTGCTCTAATGGCCACAATTACTAATATTTCTCCAAGCGGTTTGACAAAAGTTACTGCTGCAATCCTTGATAGTTCTGGGATTGATCTTACAAATGTAAATTGCAGTAGGTCAACAGCATCTAGAAAGATGAAACAAACAGCTCATGAAATGGCAGTTATTGCTAAAGATGTCGAACTTAGCATCAATGCTTCTCCCTTACCATGCATTATACACTTTGACGAAAAGACACTTTTTGAAATTAATAATGGAAAAATAATAAAGCATAAGAGACTTGCTGTTCTGGCAACTATTGATAATGAGTCCCATCTTCTCGGAGTTACCCCATTACCCTCTTCATCTGGAGAAGATCAGTACAATGGTGTAATGAAAGTCCTAAAAGAGTACAATCTTGAATCAAGTATTAGATGTTTTGATAACACATCAACCAATACTGGAATACATAAAGGATCTTTAATAAGAACATCTACTGAGTTAAATTAATATCTAATTCTTTTAGCTTGCAGACATCATGTTTCTGAGTTGAGAATCACACACTTTTGTGAGGCTATAACAAATAAAAAAACTGCGGCCCCATTAACCCTTTGTTTAAACATTTCAAAAACTTGTTTGAGCAGCCTATTTTTGAGTACAACCCATCTATGTTAGTCAAACTTGGTTGGGAAGAAAATAAAAAAACTGTTGTTGAAAAAGCTGCTACAGAATCTCTTGAGTATCGTAGATCTTAGTTATTGAGAAATGATATTGTAAGGGAAAATAGAAAAGAACTTGCAGAGCTAGTGGTCAGCTATCTTTCTCCTTCTATCATTAAAATTCGAAAAACTGGAGCGGTTCTTCATGCAACATTTCTTGGGAAATCTGTATATTATTTAAAAATGCAAATTCTTTCAACTAAAATTGATTTTAATCAAAAAAATAGAGAACACATTAAGGTAATAACTGAATTTATAGCTTGTTTTTATGCAAAGTGGTACCTGCAATCAAATGGTACAATCAAATCTCCTTTTATGGATGTAACTGCTATTCATCAAATACATCAGTATAAACCAGTTTGTGCAGAACCATTTGCTGTTGATGCTGTGTTGAATTCTTATTCAAATATACATGGTATCTTGACTCAACTCTGATTCCTTTAGCCTTGCTGGATGATGGTGTTGCACTCGAAGAAAAGAAAAAAACTGCTGCTGCAATATTATTATTTCTAAAACCTAAGTCATGTTACTTTAAAACTGAAAATAAGCAAAAAAAAGATATAGAAAAATTGTTGAAAATTAAACTTAACATTCATCAGCAAATTCCTAGCTTAGCTTCTTTGGTTGATGAGTTCTCCGGGTTAATGTTTGATATGATCGGAAAAAAAGATCAACGAATTGATGATTGGCTGACCTTGCCACCTCAGTATTGGCACACGCGTTTAACATAAAAATTATTTTTAAATTTTGCAAAAAGTATTGTTTGTTTAAACGACCACGCTGAAAGGGCGATTGGAATGATGCAACAGTTTGTTCTCAGCTACAAAGACGAGGAAGAAAAACAAAATAGGCTTATTGCTGTGGACAAAGTTCGCTCAAGTTTTAAGGCATCAGGCAATGAATCTTTACTGACCAATAAACAAAATAACAAAGTTATAAGCCGGAAAAGAATCGCAAAGGGACTACTTAGCTTACGCTCCGAAAATCAGAGGATAGCTTGATTTTTTGTATTTATATTAAAAGAATATTTTTGAAAGATACAAGTTGCACGTAATTCAAGTTTGTATCATTTAATCAATCTATAAAAAAATGTTTTTCTAAAAAGCTAAATAAAACAAAATGAAAACCAAACAATGTTAATATAAACAAATAAAATAAGTACGAACTATTGCGCATTCTCTTGTTAAAAGCCCATATTCTCGTTTTTTTGCATAAAACCGTTTTCAATTTAAAGAACTATTAAGAAAAATCACGGATACACATCAATTTAAAGAAAAATATTGATTATTATGAGCCATTAAAAAAAAAGAAGTTAAAAATGTTAGGATTTACCTTGTACTCAAAGCCTTGCCACGAGGGTTCTATTTGGGGCATTTTTAGGGGGGTTTTTACGCTTGAGCACAAGGTAAATCTCAATATTTTTTTTTTTTTTTTTGTAATTGTATTTTTATTATATTTGTCATAAATTTAGCTCTTTGTATATTCGCGTTTTCGAAATTTTATCTTTTTGAACACCCCTAATGGTGATGAGGGAAGTGTGGCTTGATGCAAGGTTTTCAGCAATTGATGCTCTTGTTCAAATCGGGTTAGGGTTATTCAAGTCGGGTTAGGGTTAGGGTTAGGGTTAGCCCTAACCCTAACCCTAACCCTAACCCTAACCCTAACGAGCAAAGAGATAAATTAGCTTTTAATTGGAGATAAGCTTTGCGCTCGCTTGTTACCCATTCTTTTCCATTCTCTAAGCTGTGTGTGGTTAAAACACACACACCTGCACTCTTCCATGTCTTAATAAAGTCTTCAGCTTCTCTTTATAAAAGGTCAGATTTTGATATCTTTTTTTAGTTTGATAACAGGCATATAAAGAATTTGCCATTTAGGCGGTTACATATCATTATCGTTCTACTCTAATAACCATATGATTGATTCAATCTTGTAATTCCTTTCAGACCACTTTAGCGTAAACTGGTATCCCGTACTGTGCAAATTTATTAATCAACCGGTTGGGTTTTTCCGCATTTTTATTATTTCCACTTGACTCTTTCATTCAAGACAATCAAAAACTACTTCATGATCTTTCTTTTTAATTTCAATTTTGTTGACTTAAGCCTCGTTCAAAACTGCTGTCACACAATACTGTGACACAAACGTTGCTTTTCGCAAAAGAAAAATTGAAATTTCTCTTTGTAGCTCAATGGAACTGATTTCAAGAATCAAATTAACTACGAAAACTTCATAAAGTACTTTAATTCTATCAACCTAATAGCCACGTTCGCTTATCCAACGCACCCTATCCAAGAATTAACGTAATGCATACACTCACCTTTGGAGAGTTTAAGCATTTACTTTATTTTTTGGACAGGAAATTTTGATTTAAGATTATCATTGAATACCCAAGTCTACCATAACAATACCATTAACCTTTAATGATTGATAGATAATGCTCTTATCCCACCGTTTTTCAGGAGTGAAGTAGCGCAGATTCCTTGCTGCTGCAATCAATTTCATGCAACTTCAAACACTTCAATTCAATGTATTCTTCATTACAACAATTCAAACATTGAAAAATCTTATTCGAAGATAAGTTCATAGGAAGTGAACAACTCTTTCCAATATAGTTCAAACTTTTTCGGTTGTAACTTACGTAAAGAGTTTTTGTAGCATGATGTCTAGATACAGTGCCAACCGCACAAATGTGAATGACATTTTTAAGGTTCAAAGCAGCTCTTACAATGGGTAACATTAGAGAGCCTACATACTCAGAGAGCGGACATACGTGTGATAGTTTTTGATTACAACAAAAATTTTTCTAATATTTACTACAACAAAAGTTTTTCTAATATTTGATCTAAAAGGTAAAATTATGCCTGGTTGTGCTGCAGTAGGCTGCCATAACAGACCTGAGAAAAGATTGTTAATGAAATGCTTTCCGAGAAATGAAAAACTGAGGGCTATTTGGACTTCTAAAGTTAAACAACTTAACTGGAAACCTACAAACACAAGCTTTTTATGTGAAGTAAGCATAACAAAATATTATGTAACTCATCCTAAGAATGATTTATTGTAGAATCAATGAAAATACATAATGTTCGTTCAATTTTTTTATTTAGGCACACTTTGATGCTGATCAATGGGAAAAGACCAGAGAAGATGGATCAAGAAAACTCAAACTCAATGCCATTGCAACTATCTTTAACCACGTTTGTCCAAAACATAAGCGAAAAAATCCGGTCAAGCGCTTTCCAATACCAAAAAAAATGAAAATTAGTTGAATTGAAAGTGAAGAAGTCGTGGAAAATACTTTGATTGAAGTAAATAACAATGAAGTATCTGAATCTCTTTGTGTTACTGACGTTGATAAAAATTCACTTATACGAGATTTAAATGCAAAATTGGAGAAATTAGAAAAAATAGTCATTATTCAAACGATAAAGATAAACATTTTAAAATCTAAAGCAAGAATAAATGCTATTCAAAAGCATAACTTTAAAAAGAGAGATAAGTTTAGTGTTCTCAAAACAATATTTAAAGAAGATCAAATTTTATCCCTTAGTAGAAAAAATATGAAATTCATTAAATGATCAAATGATACTATAAATGAAGCATTAGAACTCAAATTTACATGTGGTCAAAGTGGTTATGAAAACTTACTTCGTTTAAATTTACCATATCCATCATTACATACCCTAGAACGAAGATTAGAAAGTCTAAAATTTCAAAGTGGCATTTTAAAAGAAATCTTTGACTTTATGAAAACTAAAGTTGATGTTATGAAAATTCATGAAAAAGAATGTGTTTTAATTTTAGATGAAATGTCTATAACTGAAAGTGTTGACTATGACACATCTACAAGCTCTTATTATGGATTTGTTACATTACCTAAAAATTATGGCCAAGCTAACCATGCTTTACTTTTAATGCTTGGAGGAATATCAACAAGATGGAAACAAACTATTGCATATTATTATACTGAAAGTTCTGTTAATGGGGGTGTTTTAAAAAAAATTGTCCTATCTGTAATAAATTGTACTGAAGAAATAGGATTATTAATTAATAGTGTTACTTCTGATTTGGGTGCTATCAACCAGGCAATGTGGAAATCTTTTAATATTAGCTGTAATAAAAGTGGCATTATTTCTAGTTCAATTAAACACCCATGTGACTCTACTCGTACTATTGATTCTTTAGCAGATGTACCACATTTATTAAAGAATATAAGAACATCTCTTTTATGTAACAAAAATTTCATAATAACAGCTAAGATTCAAGAAAAATATAAACTTCAATGACCAATTATTGATTCAGAACACCTTAACAAGCTTGTAGACTTTCAAAAAGGAATGGATTTGAAGTTTGCTTATAAACTTACATCATATCATCTTGATAAGAAATATTTCAACAAAATGAAATATCAGGAGCGATATCTGTTATAAGTCATGATGTAAGTTGCGGATTAAAATTTATTGCAAATGAAATAAAAGGCAATTCTATGCTCACAGCTGCTTGGTTTATAGGAATTATTGACAAATGGTTTACATTACATTCATTCAAAAATAACTGGAAACTTATTTGCGTTGCCCAATTTTTAAAAAAATTGTTAAAGGGCTGTTATGATATAGATGACCGTCAATTCTTATCAGGTTTTCTTGATATAGTCAATAGTAAGGTGCTTAAGCCACTGCAGAAAGAGTGCATTGTGTTACCCAAAGATTTGGATAAAACCTCCTGCTAAATTCTAAGTGATGCTGAGAAAAATTGTTTGTTTAATATTGCAGGAAACATAATTTCTAGAGTTAAAAAGTTGAAAAAATTTGCACAATTTGTTTTGAATCTCTAGGTTTTAAAAATAGAGTAAATACTGATATACAAAGTTTGTTATAAACAAAGAGCACAAAGTGGGAAATTTATATTTTGCATATGAAACAGCTCATGCATTTTTTTACAAATGGAGTTAATATTCAGATCATTTGAGCAATACTTTGTTTCCCAAAAGAAATGTAATACTATGCTTATAGAGAAAATTAGTTCTGATGAACAAATTAAAGTTTGACTTTGTATCCTAATTGTCATCAATTTAAATTGAAGCTACAAAACAGGTTTATAACATTTAGACTTAAATTATTTAGCCTTAGAAAAAAGCGTTTATTACGTAAAAAGAAAAGAAATAAAAAATGTTCTTCTGAACTTGGCAGCAAGAGTAAGGCAATGCATGCATTGGCACTAAAAGTAAAAGTTCAACTTAAGAACTAAATAATAAAAAAAAATTTGTAAAACCTTTGTCATGTTATTTTAAAAATTAAAACTATTTTTTTGCTTTTTTTTTAAATATTTGCCAAATAAATTTTTGTCAAAAAATAGTTTTGAAAAAAAAAAAACATAAAAAGTTTTATTTTTTAAAACCTTTTGTTTTTGTTTAAAATAAAATTATGTGTTTAATTAATTGTTAATAAATTGTTTTTTAATTATGTAAATAATAAATTGTTTTTTAATTATGTTTTTAAGTTTCAATTGATTTTACTTGAATTCATTTGTCGTACGCTAGTTTGGCAAAAACATGGCCGCCGCTTTCCGTATGTCCGCTCTCTGAGTATATAGGCTCTCTAGGTAACATATTATTGATTAAGGCAGCCAAAAACACATTAGCATGCTCTCCGTTACTTAATTTTAGTTTTGTAGAAAGTTCGTATGCAGTTTTAGTTAGCATCTACAGAGAATGCTGCTAATAACACACGCTTGACTTTAATTGCATCTCTTTTATCTCTCGCGGCAAAAGCAATAGCTTTCATTTAGCTTTTAAAATAAATAGCTTTTCTGAAAAGAATTGCAAAAAGTAGTTCAAGCTCTAAATTCTGATATTCAGGAATAACTTTAGTTTGTTTTATTCAAACAGCAGCATCCTAAATGCTATCATACGTTTTGAACATACCAAATAATTTCATTCTTGTTTCAATTGCCTGGTTAGCATGAAGTTAACTTTAACAAATACAGCAATAAAATGACTATATTCTTCTTTCCAAACAAAACTTGTCATAAAGTTTCCTCGTTCATTTTTACTAGTTGATTTTTAAAAACAACCCTCAGAAATTGTCAAAAAAAAACCGCTAACAAATATTTACAATTCTTTTTGTTTTTATAAGTAAAAACTATTAAAATTGTTAACTCCGTAATGTCTTTTAAGGGGGAAGTACCCCATAAATTAAGTAAAAATTGAAAAATTTTTGTTTGTTTGTTTTGGAAGCAAAAACTAATGAAGAACACAATGAAATAAAGAGATTTTGTAAACAATGTCAGAAAGTAGAGCAATTTCAATTTTTTGAACCATACTCGTCAAGTTTAACCATAGCAACACACATAGCAACGATAATGCTTCTGCTTATCTGCTTATTTCAGAGGCTCACATAAAGTTATAAATCTGCTTATAAAAAAGGTTTTATCTTCTCTGTTTTTACTTTAATTATCTACTCTGCTTAAATTAAGTTTGAGTCGGTTGCCTCTAATTATTTCAGTTTTTAAACATTCCTAAAATAAAATATTTACTTAGTTTATATGAGTTGTTAAGTGTAAGAAGAACATATTTTATCAAATTTTGTTAAAAAGTAGTCTTAATTATGGGAATAAAAGATAGAGCTAAGCAATTAACAAGAATAACTTGTAAAGAAAAGATTGTTTAGTGGTAACCAACACACTTTTTCATCACCAACACCAATGACAAACTCAAAAAAAGATTCAGTGATACTAGTTCTTCAAGATCAGCCAGCAAGATTGAGTATATTAAAATTGATATTCCAAATAAAAATGATGAAAAAACAAAAAGGTTTTAGAATAATTGATATTGAAATTTTAAGCACTATATTTGAATTTTTATGTTGCCTACAGTGTATTAACGATTATAGCTTGGTATTGAAAGAAGACTTTGTGAAAAAAAAAAAAAGGATATCCTTCAAATTTAATATGTTGCTGCTGTGTTTGTGGATATAGAAGAAGTTTCTATACATCTAAATTTTGTAACCGCACTCATGATATTAATCTTCGTATTGCATATAGCATAAGATCAATTGGGCAAGAGTATTCAGGACTTGAAAGGTTTTTTGCATTAATGAACCTTCCAAGTCCGATGAGTAAAAAAAATTACAATGGTTCTGTAAAGCTTATTAATGATGCTGTTACTACAGTTGCTAAAGAAACAAGGCTTGAGGCTGCAAAAGAAATAAAAGGTAATAGCAGCAACATTGTTGGTAATGGAGTTTCAACTGACGGAACTTGGCAACGTAGAGGATACAGTTCACTGAACAGAGTTGTGACAACATTATCAATGGATAATGGAAAAGTGTTAGATGTTGAACCAGAATAGTTAAACATGACACCTGGGAAATATACATAAAGTTTGTGTGATAATCAAAATCGAAAACGTATTTTTTTAGCTGGATATAAAAATCTAGAGTCATCCAAGAAGTGGCAAAAGATTCTACGAGGGTTGTCAAAAGCATCAAAGGACAAATATGAAAACTTTGAGTGAAGTCAGTATGCTCCTGGGTCATTCTGAAATTTTATTTTAAACATAATTTAATTATATTTTTTGTGAAATTAAACTTTTTTTTCTTTCTGTTTAAGCATTTTTTTAATAACAAAGTTTTTAAATGCCCCGATTGTGATAACTTTGGAACCGCTTGGTGTTTAATGATGAAATTTTCAGATCACAGTTCAAAGTATTATTTAAGGTATAAGACCCCTCAAAAATCTTAAAAAAAAAATTATTTTTTTTTTTATGTAATTTTGGCACGAAATTTACCGCTGAACATAGATTTGAAAACCATTTTTAAAAATTTGATTTAGTTCTTGAGATATCCAATTTTTCCTTTGACTGGGTATATTTGGTCTGCATAGCAACACGCATAGCAACGAGTTTTTATTAACAATTTCAAGCTATTTCATTATATTTTTTATTTATCTAATAAACTTCTAAACAATGGGTAAGTCATGCAGAGTAAAACAAAGTACTAAAAGTAAAAAATCAAGAAGATTTCATGGAAATAGATATACCAGAAATTTGCTAAATCATTCAACTTTGCCAGTAGCTTCTTTTATTAGTACTGAAAAAGTCAATCTTTCTTCTAGCACTTTGTTGAACTTATCTCTATCTTCAAAAAAAAAATGAAAAAATTGAGACACCACTGCTAAATGAAAACAGTTCTGTTGGTTACTGTATTGTTGACATGGAAATTTTATCTAGTGTGATTTATGGTGCACAAAAAAAGTTTAGTCGTTCGATCTCACAAAATAGACTAAGATATGTAGAGTATTATGGGGATGGGGATTGTAAAAGCTATTATTATGTTAAGGATACTTATCCTGGTATTACAGTGTGTAAGTTCAAGTGTGTTGGACATGTACAAAAACGTGTTGGTAGTAGATTGAGAAAGTTGAAAAAAACTATTAAAGTATTTGGAGGGGAAGAAAAATTAACAAATACTACAATAAACCGTCTACAAAACTACTATGGAATTGCTGTTAGGCAAAATGTAAATGACTTAGAAGGTATGAAAAAGGCCATACTTGCAACATTGTGTTTCATGTATTTTCATCAGCTGAAAATAGTTGGCATGATCATTGCCCTTATGGTATCAATAACTGGTGTTGTTATAAACAGGACAAAGTTAATAAAACCTCTACCTACAAACCAGGCACAGGCCTTCCATTCTCAGTTGTTAGCCATTTAAAACCAATTTATATTGATCTATCTCAAGAAGAACTTTTAAAAAAATGCTTTCATGGTAAGCCCCAAAACCAAAATGAACGTTTTAATGGGATGATATGGCAGCGTATACCCAAAACAAAGTATGTCTCTTTAACACAGTTAGAGTTTCAAATTTTAATATTGGAAGAAAAGCAAGTGTTCTTTTATTTGAAAAGTTGAATATGATTACAGGAATATATACTCCTCAAGGTTGTTCAATCATGAACAAAAAGTGTCTAATTTTTGCAGAGTATCAAAATCGAACAACATTAAAAAAGCAAGGAAAAGTAAATTGTGGATGCAAAAAAAAAAAAAAGAAAATGCAGATAATGACAAAGAAAGTAGACTATATGATCCTGGTTCATGTTCTTATATGATCCTGGTTCATGTTTTTAAACTGGCATTTTCATTGAAAATTTTTGGTACAATTGTGAATCTTATAATTAAATGCGTTTTTCTCAATATGTAAATTTTTGACCTCCCGGCCATCCTATTTCATTAACAGTATGTTCAATTTGCATGAAACTTTTAGCAAATGTTTATTACATCTAGTTTTACAATTAGAACTAAAAGTTTTGTAATATTATAAAAACATTTTTATTTATACTAGCTTGATCTTAAAAAATTTTGTTTTTTTTAATGCACCATTTTAAAAATTTCAGTGTAACTCAAATATTTATTTTTTTAAAATAGTTTTAGTTCAGTTTGTAGATCAACATGTTATTAACCTTTTGCCAAAATTTCATACCCTAAATGCTTTCAGTTACTGAGATAGTATGGCCGGGGTGGCACAAACATTTTTGAATGTTGACTATTTTAATTGGTAACCATGACAACTAATAAAATAATTTTTTATTTTTTTAAGTGTTGTTACCTAGTTCTTTCTCAGAATATAGTTGGTTTTTTATTAAAAGAGTTATTTTAATTTAAAATGTTTTGAGGGGTCTTATACCTTAAAGGGAATTGCAATATGACAGTTTGAATATATGTAGTTCTTCGGATAAGTTAGCCGGGGCATTAATTGTTTTTTGGTTATTTTTTCAATATTTTCTAAGTTACCATGGCAACAAAACACAATTTTTAAAAATTTTCATTCTGAAATATAAAACTTGAACATTATATATTGTTTAAAATCAATTTTACTGTTTTAACATGAGTTTTAACATTTTTGGGATACTTCCCCCATAACGTTCATGCAATTTCCGGAACGGAATTACAAATGAATAACTACTACTATTAAAATATTACAAAATAATTTTAAATTAACTTAAAAGTACTTTTTTTTACATGAAAATAAATCTTATCAAATCGAGAAAATACTTTTAGAATATTCACCTTTACATTTAACATTAGTATTACATTCTAATACTTCTGAGGGAACACCATAGCAGGGTCCAAGTACATTATTGCATGTTCTTGAACGAACTTTTGTCGAAGGAATGTTTTCTTCCCAGCAACTTCTTGAACATATACTCCAATCAGCCCACTCATTCCAAGAGCCTTTAAAAAAATTTATTTGTTAAACAAAACTTTTTTATCAATGTCTTTTCAGATATGAAGAATTCAGATTTAAGCAAATAGCTAAGTATTACAGCACTTAAATTATTTATATTTTCACAAACTAACTGCATTGGAAGTTGCAAACTTTAAGTTCGATATTAGCTATGTCTCCATCAATTGTACAGTCTCCTTGTATATGAGAAGTTGTAGGATTGAAGCAAATACGTTCTCGAAAATGAATCCCATTTGCACCACAAACGACAGAACATTCACTCCAACCACTCCATTTTCCCCATTGTCCTTTTGCTATATATAATTGTTGATATTTAGCAATATAAAAAAACCTCAATTAATAAAACCACAATTAGATCAGAATTCTTCTTTAAAAAAATTTAAAAAAATTTCGCTAGTAGCTAAACATAAAACTAATTTAAAATAACAAATACTTTCTTAAAAGAATTTATTTTACTTTCGCACTTTTAAATGAAGTGGTTTTTATAAAATATAAGATATGGGAATATGTAAACAACATATCACACTTGGCAGCTTTTCCTTTATTGGATTATTTCGGCTACATAAATGCATTATATAACAAAACGTCTTCTGAGACAAAGAATGATTCTAAATGTTTTAAAAGACTTTCATAAGGTAAAGTATATATGAATGTTTTACTTTCTTTAAAAAAGTTTTTCAAAACTCACTTTCCTTAATATATGTAAATATGCAATGTTGGTACAAAAAAACCCATATTGCATTAGCAGTCATTAATTACTAAATATTTAAATAATAAATATTAGCATTAACATAGATTTCTAAAAACAGCTGATTTCTGAGCAGCAAAAAAAAAAATGTTAATTTTGGGTAAATGTTTGTATCCGTTAGCAAAAGTGTAGGAAAAATGGTTAAAAGTACACTGAAAAACAAACACTAAAGATGATGTTGAAGCATTATGGTGAGTGAAAGAAATTATTATTGTATGTGTTTTTTTGCGGTTTATTATTTAACAGTTATCTGAGAGTACTTTTAAAATGTTAGAAAAATACTCTTTTTTGTAACCAGTTTTACTTACTTTCACATATTTTCCCGAGAATAAGAGGATCTTCAGGTTTGACTTCCAACAAATCCCTAAAACTGCTTACAAAAGTATTGGAAAAATGTTCACTTTCATTTACCACATACTTTGATATTCTCATTATGTCAGTTAAATTAACCTCGCTTCCAATTGCACCAATAAACAATAATGCTTCATTTTTGACTAACTCTTCAGTTTCTAATCTGACATTAATGTCTTGTTCAATACTCTCTTTTCCATTTGTAAGAAAAATAACAACTGGTAACACATGCAACCTTTTGCAACTCTGATATGCTTCTCTGGCTTTCTTAAGAGCATTGTTCATTGCACACACACCATTTTTCTTTTCTAGGTTATCAATAAATTCATAGAATTGCATTTTAGTGGTAAGACTGCCACAGGAAGAAGCTAAATCAGCAACGGAACCATAGTTAACAATAGCAACTTGGATGTTGGTATTGCTCCCAAACTCTGAGTTTGAGATAAAGCTTTTAACAAAATCTTTTTCTTGACCCCATTTATTATCTAGAAGTTTTGATGTGACACCAGAGGAAGAATCCATCACCAAAACAAAGCTGATGTTTAAATTAGAACAAGATTTAACTAAAGTAAATTTAAATTTAACATAACTAAATACTTTGTTCCAATATACAAACATTTATCAATTTAATGTGAAACGTAACTTCATTTTTAAGGCATACCTATTGGACAGGGTTGCATAATGCAAGATTTATAGTTAATCATAGTCTCACTTTTGCATTGATATGAGGATGTAGCATTATTAAGACAATAATCACGCGTTCTGTATTGAACAGGAATTGACTGAGATGATTTGCATGATGCTGAGCAGCCACTCCAAGCAGTCCATTCAGCAAGTCTATATTCTGTTTTTAACATGTTGATTATTTGAACAACTTTACTCCAAAAAATGATAATTGAATAATTTATTATCTAAATTTCTTTATGGATATATCTAAACAACAACATTGTTTAAATATGTGTAAAAAATCTAAAGGTCACAAACCTGGACATCTAATTTCTTGATTACATGGAGTAGTATCAAAAATCTGCACATTTTGACATAAATTTGATGGTAAACAGACTCGGGTTCGTGTACGAACAGGGTTACCTTGATTGCATGTTTGAGAACATTGGCTAAATAAGGACCATTGGGATATTTGAACTAAAAAATAGTTTTATTTATTAATTCTCAATTGAATTAAAACTTTATGGTAAGGAAACATTAAAAATACAGAGATAAAAATTTTTAACTTTAGCAAAATTAATATATAAGCTCTAAGAAAATTTAACGGGCTACCTGAGCATATAAATGTATTGCATTCTTTATTCTCAGAATAATGACCGATACATGAATTGAAAGCATTGTTACATGATCTTGTTCGATAGGTAGTGGGAGGATCAACATCAATCCAACAACTTGCAGAGCATGGACCCCAGGTGCTCCATTCATTAAACGAACCTAAATAAGTATGAAATGGAAATGTTTAAAATTGTGCATGTGTTTGCGTGTGTGTTCACACATGCAAACATGCATTCACATATTATATTTTCATGTTCATTTAGATTCGTTTAATATATTTTTGCGTTAAATACCAATATCAAATAATAACATTAAAAAAAAAATTTTTAATAGCAATTAATTACATGGGTAAGAGCAAGTTCTATGTTCAATATATCCTATACTTCCATCAGCAATACAGTTATAGTTTTGATAACTATTATCGTATGAATACATGCAGGTACGTGTTCGACTCTGAACACCAGTGACTCCACAATAGGAAGACCCACAGACATTCCAAGCTGTCCATGATGACCATATACCAGTAGCTAAAAAGTAAAGTTAATTTGTAAAACCACTTCTTTTCGTAAAGCCTTTCGATCAAAATGGTGTTTTTATCAGAAAACCAATAGCAAAATTGTTTAGTACGATAAACAATTTCACGAGCTCTAGAAAGAGTTTCTATAAAAGTTATTGAATCTTTATTCTGGAACATTATAACTTTTTGGTAGTGTTACATACTAAGGTTCTCATAGTAACTTGTTAGAGCTTATTTTGTCTAATTTCACTGCAAATTGAAAAGTGGATTAAAATGTGAAAAAAAAGCAAAAACTCGCTTGTTTGCTATGGAACTTTAAACTAAGCTTAAAATTGAATCTGTGGCGTTAGCACCTTAAGTGAAGTTTCAATAAATAAAACATAATGATGATCCATAAAGTTCAACTATAATGAATAGCTAATTACAAAGAAGCCTCGAAGTTGCTGGAAATCAAAAATGAAATATTACAAAAAATCAAACAACCTACCAAAGGAAAATCTTCGGAAAGCAACACTTTAATTTGAATATATTGCTGCAACATATACTGACCAAAAAAAAAAAAATTAACATATCACCTAGAAACAAGTTCCTTGCTACGATGAAAAAATTGGATAGAAACTACTTTTCTAGTGATTTAAACAATTGTTTATTTAACATATATGTAAAGCTGGTAGAAAGTTTCCCCGCTGCACAGACATAGCCAAAGAGGGAGTTTAATATTTCTTAAAATCTGAAGAGTCGTAGAAACAAAGTTATTAGAATATATTTAAACAACGAACTGCAAAGTATTTTCTCCAGCTGGGCAAATACTCCGCTCTTATACAATACTCCACACAATACAGTAATTTTACACAATACTCCACACAATACTCGCACCTGACCTGGTATCCACATTGTAACATTGTTTATGTGACAGCAAAACATAATCAAAAACAAAATCTGTGAAAGTAATTATAAGGTGAAAACAGTGATTGAGCAACCTTTAAAATGTAAACTAAAATTTTAGATCGGTAACTTCTGTAGTTGTGAAAACAGATAATTACATATAATGGTGACAGTGCCATTAATATGTATGTTACTTTAATATTGAAACAAAATAATCTTTTAAAAAGTTTCTTAAATTCACAACGTCGTTATGTTAACTAATCTAAAAGTTAAGGTAAATATATTTCAAAACTTTGTTAAATAACATGAAAAGTTGTTAAACCATCTAATGCCAAAATTTAAATAAAGTTAAATATTTAAAACTAACAAAAAAATTTCTACGATTATTAAATGCTAAACAGTTTAAACTTGAAATATACTTGGAGGACTGCTTCCAAAATGCTACAGCTGCTCATAAAACAAAATTGTTTTAAAATATATATATTTTTGTCAACTTCATCGTTTATTCTGTTTCTGTGTGGCTCATCAATACCTAAAGACAACTTCTACTAATTTTTTTTGAAAAGAGAAGATTTCTTTAAAAATTGCAATTTTGTTAGACTAAGCAGTGTTGAACATAAAATTAATTAAATTATATATGAAATGCCCTAAATGTTTCCTTAAACATTAGTTTTATTAGAACTTTAAAATAGTTTACAATAAATCAAAACTTACTATCACAAATTCTTAAACCAAGGATAAAAGGATAGTCATATTGCAAGGCCAGCAGTTGATAAAAATATTCAACAAAGACAGTGGCAAACATATCTGGATAACCTGCAACACTGAACCTTGTCATTCTGTAAATATCTGTATTGTTTACTTTAGAACCAACTGCAGCAATAAATAAAACTGCCTCTTTTTTAACCAATGTTTCAGTTTGCAATCTAACATTTAAATCAAACTCAACACTTTCTTTATCATTTGTGATCAATATAATAACGGGAACCCTATTTAAACGCTTACAACCTAGGTAGGCTTCTCTTGCTTTTAAAAGAGCATTATTAATTCCAGTATTGCCATTTAATTTTGGTAAGTTATCAATAAAAATGTTAAATTCGGATTTAGTTGCAAGACTCCCACAAGCAGAAGCAATTTCAGCAGTTGAACCATAGTTAACCACAGCAACTTGCACATTTTCATTAGTACCAAATTCTGAATCAAAAATGAAACTCTTCACAAAGTCTTTTTCATCTTTCCATTTTTTATCAAGAGGGGTTGATTGAACAGTTGAAGAAGAGTCCAAAACCATAATAAAAGATATATTCATCATAGAGCAAGAAGTCACTAAAAAAGCCACGAATATAAATTATTTTGCATATACGTAAACGCTTTTTGTTAGGGTTGGGTTTAGTGTTATTTGCATAAAACAAACTCAGACTTAAAAAACTAGAGAGAAAAACTTTACACAAAAAATAAGTAAGGAACTCAACCTTCAATCTTCTAATTAAAAGATAAAAAGTTTAATAATGTACAAAAGCATTTTAAGAATTTGATGCTGTGGTCAAGTCTTATCAGAACTACTTATGTATAACACAAATCGTAAATAACCTCATGACTTCCCTATTTTCACTATTAAGAAAATTTTCTATTAAAAAAAAAAAAATTCACTATTAAAAAAATTTACTTTTTATTTCAATTCTTCTACAATCAGAAAAGTTTTTATGTATATTTTTGTATAACAAATGACAATGAGTATTATTTATTAACGAAATATTTGAATAGAGATTCCAGAGTTTGACTCCTTTTTTGCACTGTTATTTGTTCTTCAGACTTGAGTACTGGGAAAGTTTAAGGTATATTTCCAATATATTCACCTCTTTTATAAAACACAAGTTAAGAGTTTATGTTTAATACCTTTTTTACAGATGTTTGTGTTGCAAGTTTGGTAATTAATCATTTCTTCATTCCGGCACTGATACGTTGAAGAAGCATTGCTAAGACAATAACTTCGAGTTCGATGACGTATTGGACTTGTAGGTGATGCTTGACATGATGCAGAACAAGCACTCCAACTTCCCCATTCAGCAAGTTTGTATTCTATGCATCACATATCAATAAAAAGCTTGGACAATTTTTGAAGAAATGAAAATATATTATTAAAGGTACCAACTTCATAACATTAAAAGTGAAAATATAAAATTAAAGACCATAAAATTATTGTGTAAAGAGCATCAAAAGTTTTTAAAACAATAATATATTTTAGGCTATAATTAACTTTTTTCAACACTTGCTCTTTCTCAAAAGTGATTATTTACCTAAAAAATTAACATGCAATAAACCAATTGATAATTAAATTGTTTTCTTGGCACTGTATTAAAAACTGGCTCATTTATAATTAACTGTTTTTTCGCTAATTCAAAAAATTTTTTCGCATGAATATTATAAAAAAGAACTTTAAAATGGCTTTTCAGTCATCACAACCAGCTTTTAAAGTAGTATACATACATACATACATACATATATACATACATACATACATACATACATACATACATACATACATACATACATACATACATACATACATACATACATACATACATACATACATACATACATACATACATACATACATACATACATACATACATACATACATACATACATACATACATGCATACATACATACATACATACATACATACATACATACATACATACATGCATACATACATACATACATACATACATACATACATACACACAAATACATACATACATTCATACATTCATACATACATACATACATACATACATACATACATACATACATACATACATACATACATACATACATACATACATACATACATACATACATACATACATACATACATACATACATACATACATACATACATACATACATACATACATACACACAAATACATACATACATTCATACATTCATACATACATACATACATACATACATACATACATACATACATACATACATACATACATACATACATACATACATACATACATACATACATACATACATACATACATACATACACACAAATACATACATACATTCATACATTCATACATACATACATACATACATACATACATACATACATACATACATACATACATACATACATACATACATACATACATACATACATACATACATACATACATACACACATACACACAAATACATACATACATACATACACACATACACACATACACACATACACACATACACACATACACACATACACACATACACACATACACACATACACACATACACACATACACACATACACACATACATATATACACACATACACACATACATATATACACACATGCATGCATAAATACCTTTGTGTGTGCGTGTGTGTTAATAATTTGTGTGACGCGCAATATCAATATAGTTTTTCTTTTATTGTACATTTATTTATTTAACATGTAACAGTCGCATTGAATGAAGGTGTGATTTTGAAAAAAAAAAAGACATAAAATATATATATATATATATATATATATATATATATATATATATATATATATATATATATAGTTTTACTGGATATCTGCGTTTGCAGCGTCAGAATGAAGATTTTTTTAAAATTTTTTCTGGTAAACTTATGGAAGCTATAATTTAAGAGTTTCTCATCATCTCTGGTTATTTAAGTTTTTTCTCATGTCGCACCGTATAATAGTGACGTCAACAGTTTCCAACTGTGCAAGTCATAATTGCATAATTTTTAAAAGGTATGGTGGCAGATCATTTTTGGTGTATAGAAGTGTATATTATTAGGAAATAAAATTTTGTATGGCACTTTTATGAATTATGTTGTATTTTTTTTTAGCTTGTTTTTTAATAATTTCTTAGATATGGTTTAACTTAAAGCAAAATCAAAGAAAAAAAATTGACTTCGGCGAAGTGTTGAAAGCAATCATACAAATGAAAAATCATAAAAGTTTCAAGGAGACTATTGCTAAGCAAATAGAATTCCGCAGAATACAATAATACGCTACATTGGTAAAGCTAACGAAGCAATTTTTAATGCCTTAAAAAAATCTAAGGATGTAATGAAGATCTTTTTTAATTAATTTTTTTGTGATTGGTCCAAAACTAATAAGTTTTGTTTATTTTTTTTTTTTTCAATGGTTTTGTTCATTTTCTTATTTTAAACTGTTTTTATATGAAATATTAACTTTTTTTTGTTTATGTTTGTGCATCAATTTTTAAATACTGCACAAAAAAAATTACTAGTAAGTACTCTTCTTCTTATCAGCTCACTTATTTATTGTTAGAAAATTAAAGAGCTAGGGTTTCGGCTTAGGATTATGCTAAATAGAGCAGCGTCAAGTATTCAATTTCATTTGACGAAAAAGGCCGACAGGTAGAAGATATTATTATACATTCATTAACCGTCATCGCAACTTGTCATTGTGATTGCCTGAGGATGTCAGTTAACAACCATGCGAAATTCTTTAATAAGGAAAATGTGGATTCATTTTTCCGAAACTTATCAACTGTTTCGGAAACTCTCTTTTTTTTCCAGTCACATTTGGAAAATGGGCGAGACTGGAATTCCGATTGCAACAACCAAATTTCTGAAAGTTACATGCAAATGGACGCTCGAAATGTAGCCCAGAAAATAGTGCAAGAGCGAGGCATAACTGTTACATTTGCGTTTTGAGTGTGTGCAAGTCGTGTGAGTATCCCACCAATGTACAATTCTTCCTAATCAAATATGAAACAAATATACAAGATTCATGCGACTCCCGGAGTGGCATATATTTTTGTCAATACTTTCTTTATAAATAATTCTGTTTTTTTGATTCGAAGGTATGTAAAAGGCAAGGGGTCAATGACAGCCAAATATATTTTGAAGTTTATGTATCGTTTCATTGAATATTTGGGAGCAAAGAAAGGGTTGCTAATACTTCTTTTGCTGAAAAACCACATCCTATCTATCATTTGAGAACTTCCAGCTATCAATTGATTTTACGACCGAATACAACATAACCATGCTCTTTTTTCCACCACACAGCACACACATAAAGCAGCCTCTACACGTTCTACTTTTTTCTTCTTTTAAGAGTGAAATCACTCAGCAGCACAATGCATGGCAGAAAGTAACGTTGGTATGACATGCAACTTTTATGGTGATGAAGCCAATGATCCGGAAGACCAGCGCTATATTTTTGTTTAAGCCGAAAACAATTTGCTGAGTTCAAATTCAGCACATGATGCTGTCACTGCCTCTGAGTTTTCTCCAATGCCCAATACATTGGGCAGCTTGTTGAGTTTGCCCACTTCAATATCATCTCTACCTTATGCATTGAATGCAGTTGTGCAGCTGAAGATGGGATATCAGCCGAAACATCCAATGGCAGTCAAAAGCCAATGAGGTCCCCTATTTTAACATTGCCTAAATATTTCTTCTTAATGCGTGAAAAACATGATAAAAAGCTCAAATAATTGGAAAATCAGAAAAAAGTCAATTTGAACCAAAGAACAAAGACCAAAAAGAGAAAAAGCATCAGTGGTTGTAGTTCTCAATGCTACAATTAGCGAAACTGTAACACATTCGGTGAGTACAATTACAATGATACGAATTATATAAATGTGTTTATGCGGAACGCATTATAAAAAACGTGCGTAAAAAGGAAATAAAGAGACATAAACCCATTACTTCGCGGTGTTGTTGCACAACAACAGTTGAGAATTGTTGAAAATAAAGTAACCAAAGGTAGCGTTTAATTTACAGACATTATAAAATTATTAATCACAGATAAGTCCTTAAATTTATATTGTTTTCCTGCTCGATTGGACTATGCTTTGCATGTAATAATGTTTTGCAAGTTGAGAAAGTGTTGTAGTAAAGCCATTTGTATAATTCTTAAATTCTATGTCTGTATTTACAGATATATTTTTTTCTAGAAAGTATGGAAAAAAATAAAATTATAAAAACTATTTATTATTGTTTTATCTTAACACTTAATTTTTATTAAACTATAATTTGGATAGGTAAAAATGATTAAAGTTACTTTGTTGTTGTACAGCAATATTGCGCAGATTAGGTTAAATTTTGTTACTGCTTAAGAGGCGAAAACCATTGATTAAAGAATATTATATATATATATATATATATATATATATATATATATATATATATATATATATATATATATATATATATATATATATATATATATATATATATATAGTATATATATACAATTATTATATATACATATAAATTTTGTATAAGTATATACTCACACAAAATTAATGTTTATATATTATTAATATCAAATTTGTTTATTGTTAGATGACTTGTATAAGAGTTAGCAAGTTTTATGATAAAATAAGATTTATAACTGACAATGGTGAACAAGGTATTGTTAATGTTATTTATCTTCCTGACGCAGAATTAAATGAGTTTTCTGAAAATGAATCTGAAAGTTATGACGAAAGCACTGACATTATTAAACCAGTGCATTGTAAATCCAGCAATGATGTTGATTTAGTAATTGAATCAGAAAATGGGTCAACAAATGAGTCAGAAAATGAATTAAGAAGTGAATCTAAAAGTGAATCAACAAGTGAAATGGATACTTTTGATAATGAGAGTAGTCATATTGTAAAAAATAATGCTGAAGAAAACCAAAAAATAATACAAAAGAATGTCATAATCAAAAAAATAGGAGTAAAAGGCAGAAAAAATGATTATCGATAGCGTAAACGATTACCTCACAATGTTGATTCGAGTTACAAAGAAGATGATATCAAGAAGATTGCAGATTCGGAATGGTCTCCAAGACAATACTTCAAGAAGTTTTTTGATGCAGCACTATTTAAAATCATTTCTGATCAGACAAACTTATATTCTGTACAAATTTCAGGAAAATATGTTAACACTGATTGTGATGAAAATGAACAGTTTATTGGGATACTAATTACTATGGGAGTCCTAAAATATCCACAATATAGAATGTATTGGTCTCAACACACTAAATGTGCATTAATTGCTTTAAAACGGTTTAAAGTACTAAAGAAATATTTTCAAACAAATGATAATACACACATGCCGAAAAAAGGCACGGCAGAATATGATCATCTGTACATAGTTAGACCAATTTTGCAATCTGTTCTTGATATGTGCAGGTTAGTTGAACAAGAAGAATGTCAATCTATTGATGAACAAATTATTCCTACAAAATCGAGGTGTCTAATCAGACAATATCTTCCAAAGAAGCCGCACAAATGGGGCATGAAAGTCTGGGCGCGATGTGGAGTTAGTGGATTGCTGTAGGATTTCACTATGTATCTTGGCAAATAAGGAAATACAGATATTTCTAAAGAATATGGTAAAGTTGGAGTAGCAGTGCTAAAACTTGTTAAACATTTGCCAAAAAACATTGGGCATAAAATCTTCATGGATAATCTTTTTACAAGCATAGCGCTGTTTAAAACTCTTAAGGATCTTAGAATATGGGCAGTTAGAACCATTCGTAATAACCGCTTGCATGGTGCTGAAAAAGTAATGTCTAAATAAAGAGCTAGAAAAAATGGGACGTGGCTAATTAGCTTACCGGGTTGACTTTAATTCTAACATTGCAGTTATACGTTGGATGGATAATGAGCGGTACAGCTAGCATCAACATTTATTGGTCCTTCATTGGGAGATTCAATTAATCGATGGTCTGGTAAAGATAAAGTTATTGTAAAAGTGTCTTGGCCAGATATGATACATCAGTATAATAAACATTAGGGTGGAGTTGACTTATGCAATATGTTGATGGCATTGTATAGAATAAAGCTAGGTACAAGAAAATGGCATATGTATGCTATTTATTATTGTATCAATGTTGCAGTATTAAATGGTTGGATTTTTTGTAAAAGACATTGCAAACAAAATGGAGGTACAAGGAAAAATATAATTCGACTATTAGAGTTCCAAACACGTATTGAAGATTCTTTGTTACGGAGAAAAAAAAGTTTGTCGAGGCAGACCAAGAAGTGATACATCTGTTGCAAAGAAAAAACACTGCCCAGTAAATGCTCCGGCTAGGAAAATCTGCTTAGACAATTTTGGTCACTTGCCAAACTTTTCTGAAAAACAGCAACGCTGCAGACTTTGCAAGTAAGGTTACAGCCGTATTTTTTGTGAAAAATACAAAGTCCACTTGTGCTTGGTTACCACTTGCAATTGTTTTTATAATTTCCACACCTAATGTTATATTTAATGGAATTTAAATATTTATATACATATATATATATATATATATATATATATATATATATATATATATATATATATATATATATATATATATATATATTGATGACTTTTTGTTTTTTTACATGATTTTATTCAAAAAATTACTTTGAGAACGTGTTGTTTTCATGCTCATTTTTTGAAATGTTGTTGTAGAACAACATGTTGATATCTTTTCAATAAACCGTTAGACTAACTTTTTTTTTTGGACACGAATTAGAATACTATAGAGGTAAAAAAAAAAAAACATAAATGATTTTTTTGTTGTTTTTGGTTTGATTTGGTGAAGTAAACGGTTAAAGACATTAAAGTTCGCTTTGTATTTAAAGCTATATAAAACAAATTTTGTTAACTAATTTTAGAATAAGTTATCATGTGTTTGGTGGAAACTCAAAAACTATCATAGATTAAGTTGAAATTAGGGGAAATGCTTGGAATGAATAGAAATTTTATGTGCAGTAAAATTTTTCAAATCTTTAAGAAACTAAAGTAAAAAGAGTCTTACTATGCAAACTTTCATAAACTCTTAAAAATAATGTTATCTTAAGATAGCGTGGTATGAAATTATATTATTGTTAGCTTTATAAATAGTGGTAATGATAATAAATGTAATACTGGTATGCATAGAATAAATAATTGAACTAATAGCTGAATGCAAACATTTGAAACATTTAAATCAACATACCGGGACAAGCAAACTCTTTGTTGCATGGCACAGTGTTAAGAACATCAATGTTTTGACATAAATATGCAGGTGAACAAGTTCGTGTTCGGAAGCGTATTTGATTGCCAACATTACAAGTTGCTGAACATTCACTGTATGATGACCATTGACTTAGATAACGTACTGAAATAAATTTGGAAAAGTTATTCAACATTTGTTACCCATTGATGAGCTGTGGTCTACAAAAGTTTTATTTTTCAAGGGATATTAATGAAGTTTCATTAAATATAAAAAACTTAACTCTTTTTTGAGTATATATAGAAACAAAATACTAAATAATTGGTAGCGAATTTTGTTTATCATCTGGTACCAATATAGTTACTTATATAAAAGATGTCAAGATTATGTGATACTGATAAAGCAGGTATTGATCATATCAGTAATGTTATTCTACTAACTGTATCATTCAATCACAGTTCAGTTCTTCTCGAGATATTGTACTTTATTTTTGTAAACAATTAGTAATTGAAAAAGAGTAAACTTATGTAATAACTGAGCGTTATATAATTAACTAATTTAGTATAACCGATTTTTTTAAAGGATTGTATGGTATTGTATAAACATATTTATCATTTGATGTTTTGTATGGTATCAACAATCTAATATTAATGATATACAAAAGGAAGTGTGATTGTTAAGTGTGCAAAAAACACTTTAAAACCCTTATTAAATCCTTGAATCATTAAGAAAGTATCTAATAAACTTTGTGCTATTGATCAAACATCAGTTATGCTCTCAATACAACACTGTGTCTATAATGACTAAAGACACAGTGCACTAAAAAAAACAATGGATTTGATAATGAGAGTAATAGAGATAGCTTTTAAGTTTTTATGGGTTCCTTATCTTGCATTTTATTACAAATAACATTATTTACATTTAATACATTTTTTAACTCGTCATAACTTCTAAGTTTTAACAAGGTGAATAGAGAATTTTAATACCTTTTTATTAATAAATTGCGTACCTTTTTTAAACCATCAGTTGCGGTTATAGTTATGTTCCAAACAAAATTTTTAGCTTTCTTTATTATGCTCTCTTCAATTAATGCTTTAATAAAATTTAAGAAAAATAGATCCTGTTTTAGGTAACGGATTATTTGCATCAAGGACCAACTTTAAGAAAACCTTAGTCCTGTCAAACTTCATTTTTTACGCCTTGCTTAATCGACCAATTAATTTTATTGTTTCTTTATAGGTGGTAAAAAAAATTTATTGCCTAGGAAACGCACTTGTCATTTATTTTTTCTACAGCTTTTGTAAACAGCAGATAAATCTTTGCTAAAATAAAAGTTTACACAAAAATTGTTATCTAATAGCAAATCTTTTACCTGTGCACAGAATATTTGTATTACATTCCCGTGTCTCTGAGTATAAACCATTACAAGGACCAGTTTTGTTGTTACAATTCCTTGAGCGAAATGTAACAGAAGGATGGCTTTCAGTCCAACAGGAAGCAGAACACACACTCCAAACGCTCCATTCATCAAAAGTACCTTTTAAAAACAATGTTTACAATTACTTGATAGATTACTTAACAGTGAGGCATTTTTTCTTAAACTATTCATGAGCTTGAGATTTAAGAATGATATAACTACAAAAATGTTTATCATGGTGTCTTTTTGAAGCATTTGGAGGAAAAAAACTTTATTCAATAAATTATCAAGAGTTCTTTAATGAAAAACACACACATATATATGTATATAAATACGTGCGTGCGTACGTGTGCGTGCGTGTGTGTGGTTTAACTACCAACTAAAAAAATGCTCCGTTTAATTCTAGGAAGATGTTTTTCTTTTCCTAAGAGTAGAAAATTTAGTTAACTTTAAAAACTCAATAAGAAAAGCCCTTCGGCTTATTTTTAGGTAGCAAAAAAAAAAAAAAATGATCAAATAAAATTTCTATTTTTAGAAAAAGAACTTTGTGGTCACAAGCGATTTGTGGAGTTATTGAAATACGAGTTTATTTTTTATGAAAACAAGCATAAGGGCTATCAGTAGAGAGCATCTTACGTTAAGGGTACTTTTTTAAATCTCTTTCGCTAAAAATTTCTTAAAAGTTTCTTAACATTTAGATTATCAAAGGAGAGAAAAGGAAGGTAAAGTTCAACTTGAAAACATGTTAACAAGTTAAAATGTTTAAGAATTATTCGACAAAATTAATTTGAATTCCATTAATATGATTTAATGTAATATAACCCTAATCGTTCTTCATGAACAGAACACAACTTAAAAAACTTTCCTCGAACTTCTATTAAAACAAGTTTATTATCGGAAAGTATCTTAGTTCTACAGTTTTCATAAGATGTCGGGGCTTCTAGTACTTGTTCTTATAAACGCTTTTCCCATAAAGATGGAAAGCAAAGTTTAATGATATTGTCAATGAAGCCGTAAAACTTTTTGCCGCCAGTTTTAGACGGTGTTTTATTGAATTAAAATATATGAATATGGGGCGAAATGTGAAGTTTTTTACTTGTGTAACTTATTTTAATATACCAAATATAGTTTTAAGAAACATGGCTTTGTCATTATATATTATTTAAAAATTTGTTGAAGGGCCTATCAAAATTGATTTTTGAAAATGCTTTACTCAACAATTTCAGCGTTTTTAATGATATGCAATTAAAAATCATTTACAAGAAACATAATGGAATAATTGTAAAATCAAGAGTTACGTGAAATGTTAAGTTTTGAAGTAAAATAGTATGAAGATAATATTTCATGAACAAAATTTTGTTTCTGACATATTGAAGATTCATAAAAAAATATGTTTTGGCGATTCCTTAAAACAACTGCGATTGCCAGATTAGATCTTTACACAGTTGAATGAGAACTGCGAATAAACAAATTACCATTATAGAAGGATCTGTTTAACGAAATAAAAAAACTGCAGATACTAGCATACAAAGTTAAATAAAGCAAGGTTACTTTAGCTATATTTATTTTGAAGGTGAAGAAAAAACGAAAGTGTGGTAAAATTTATGAAAGTTTTACAGAAAAGTAGTATTAACGTCATCATGAAAGCCGTATGACCAATAAAAGTAGCCGTATTAGTTCTAGAAGGTCTCATAAACCATGAGATTCTTTAGAGAGCAAAAAAAAAGTTAAGCAATAAAAAACAAAGCCAATTAACATTATTAAGCTTTATCTTTAACTTCTTCAAGAAGTACAAGTTCTGTTTGTGAAAAAATATAGCTAAGGCTTTAAAAAGAAAATACATCTAAGGTTTTAGAGATCAAAAAAATTGAAAAGTGGTGTAGGTTTAACGCTTTTTCTTAAATATTAGTGCAAAGGAAGCTCTTCTATTAAAAATGAACATTGACCTTAGCAAAAAGCAATATTAAATGGTAATAAAACCAGCTATTCTATATATTGTAAATTGTTATCTCCCTTGCACGATATTGAGAACAAAGTTTATTTACTTACCAAAAAAAAATATTTTTATGAGACTTCCGCAAAGTGAAGCGTGCTAGACTACACAGGTAGTAGAATTTCTCAAATGATTGATAACCTTAATTATGGAAAAAATGGTATTGATAGAATATCAAGCCAAAGTATTTATAAGTAGAAGTATGATATAAGCAACATAATCACAGATCTAAAGCATAAAGAAAGCCTTTTTAAAAAGCTTTTAAGCCTTTATTTCTAAACAAGAAAAATTTAAATTTAGAGAATCCTTCATTGTTGTAGGCCTCTTTTTCAATCATATAAACACAAAAGTTCAATATTGTTTTGAGATGGAGAACCAGATCTAAAAAACTAAATAATAGAGACATTAATGTTAAAGACATTTTTCAGAGTTATGAATATTGAGGGAAAAATGATTAAAGACAAAAGTGGGAATTAAATCAGCCCTTGCGCTTTGTTTTTCCATTTTTTTTTTGTTTTTTTTCATGTTACAATCAATTTTAAAAAAATGGGGAATTTATTTGGGTTGTTTAACCAGCACTGACATTATCTTAAATTACAAATATTGTCTGGTGAGTAAAAACAGTTTCGCGATGACATCTTTAAGCTAACGCTGAGAATTGCGTAAAAAACAAATGAATAAGAAAAGTAAAGTTTTTATATACACAAAAGTCTATGCCTCTACCCTTTTAACCTATTTAGTAAAATAAATAGATTTTGAGCACAAAGAATTTAATAACCTCAATATCTGATCTTTAAAGCAAACGACCTAAAACTTCACCCTATTTCACATTATAAGTATATTTCAGTTACTTTAGTTAATTCTAAGCAAACAAAATTTGAGAATTTATTTAGAACTAATTAGAGCTTTTTAATAACCTTTGTTGGTTGGAAAACAGTTTTTAAAGCATCTTCTGTTTTCGAACGGATTACGAATACTTGATAATATCTATTACTGCCTTGACTAATTGCCTGGCTGTAGTCAAAAGTTCTAGTTTTTGACGGCAAAAAGCGAGACGTGCTGTAATTTTCAAACCTTTTCCTCAAACCTTTTCCTCAAACCTTTTCCAGCACTTTAAACCCTTCAAAACTAGGCATCAAGTCAGAGGGAAGGGGGGAGGAGAGAGGAGGGGGGAGAAGGAGGGGGAGAGGGGGGTAAAAAACTGTAGATTTTTTGTCATTACAGAAACTTTTTTTTCAAAGTTTTCTGTACTTCTTTCAGCCTTGTTTAATTTAGATGATAAATTCTAATCAGCTGTTAAGAAAGCACTTCATTATTTCATAAAATATGGAAACCAATGGAGAGATAATTAATAAATATGACATAACAATTCTTCTGCTGTCCTTTATTTTGAAAGTGTTTAGGGATCATTTGCATAAAGCGACAGGTCATTTAAAAATTAAGGGACTTAAAAGTTATTTTCATTTCCTGCATTCATTTTTCAAATTTTTCTACTTATAAATAAAATAGAACAAACTTAATGTCTTTAATATTCTTTGACTCAAACTTACTACATTCCAAAGTGCATGTTCTTAATTCAACTTTTGCTAAATTTCCTTCAGTTGTACAATCCTCTGTATTAAAGTTATTGGTAGGATTAAAACAGTATCGTTCACGCATTTGAGTTCCAGTGATACCACATGAAGAATTGCAGTTGTTCCAGCTATTCCATTCAGACCACTTTCCTTTGCCTAAAGTTTATGGTAGTTACAGTCATTATACGTAAATATTATTTATAAAAATTCTGCTTTTTAGATATTGATAATCAAGACTATCACTTTTCTTATTTACATTTAATGTATTTTAATAATATTAATAAAAAAAAGTTATGTAAAATATTAAGGGTGATTGATTTGACTTCAACTTGAAGTTTATTTTCAACTTTTTTTAAATTGGATGCGTTTAACAAACAAAAATTTCAACCTTAGAATATAAATAACTGAGGCTGAGCTTGCTCATTAATTTAGATAAGAAAGTTTAATGGAAAACTCAAAATCAGTCTCTTATTTTATTCCTTGGACTTTGAGATACATATTAAATATTTTCTAAAATTTAATGCATCATAAAGTGCAAAACCTGAACATTTTAACCACTAAATCTTTACAACTTACTTTCACATACGCTTTTCAAAATAGTAAAATCAGCAGCTGATTTTCCCAATAATTCCCAAAAACTATTTACGTATTGATTAGAATAAAAAACTTCTCCGCTTATTTCGTATCTTGACATTCTCTGAATTTCAGTAAAGTTTACGTTACGACCCACTGCACCAATAAATAACAATGCTTCACTTTTAATCTGTTCTTCTGTCTGTACTCTTAAGCTTATATTTTTTTCTATATTTTCTTTGCCATTTGTAAGAAATATAATAACTGGTATAGTATTCAATCTAGTACAACTCTTATAAGCTTCTCTCGCTTTCTCAAGGGCCATGTTTATTGCAACTCCTCCATTTATTTTTGTCAGACCTTCAATAAATTCATTGAATTTTTCTTTTGTCGTAAGGTTGCCACATGAAGAAACTATTTCTGCTGAAGATCCAAAGTTTACAACAGCGACTTCGATGTTTTTGTTAAAGCCTAAATCAGTGCTTGCAACAAAATCTTTAACGAAATCTTTTTCTTGATCCCATTGATTATCTATCGGACTATGTCTTATCCCAGATGAAGAATCCATTATCATTATAAAGCTGATATTTAAGTTAGAGCAAGACCTTACTAAAATATATATATGAATATATACAAGTAAAACGTTATTTTATCAGTATAGTAAGTCACACATTTAAAAGACTTAATGCTATTATTGTTAGATAATTACATATAAACTTGTTCACTAAAAAGAAATTCAAAACATAAAGGTAGAAACAGAAAATGAACTTTTTTATTATTATTACGTAGCAAGTTTACTTTTATTACCTTGTGGACAGGAAACTACATCACAATGTTCATAACTTATCATTACTTGATTGTTGCATTCATAAGAAGATGATTCATTTCTTAAGCAATAACTTCGTGTTCGATAACGTATCGGGTCATTAATCGACAATCGGCATGATGCTGAACATGCACTCCAATACCCCCATTCAGCAAGTTTGTACTCTATAATTGAGATAACATTAAAATTTCTGATGGGTAAATTTCAGCATTTTTTCTTCGACGCTTTTAATGTTATTGCAAACAAAATAGAATAATGTTCAGCTTTGCTAAACTGGTGAGAGGGAATAACAAAGAAATAATATTAGCTAAATAATGGTGTGAAAACCAAAAATAAGAATTCTTTTTGTTTGAAAAATAGAAAAATATCACTATCCATCTTTTTAGCTAGAAATATTAAAAACTGTTTGAGAAAACGTCAGTGTAAAATATATTTAGGCAAATAACTTAAAACTAAATTTAGAACTAAAATCAGATATTAGAAATGGCGTTAAGATTAAATGGGAAAATCCGATTTTTTCCTAATACTTTTCCTAATAATATTAAGTCGCACTTCTCATAGTTTGATTAACAAAACCTGGTAAAACTTCTAATTTTTTGATAATAAAGTTTTTATTGTTGCTACAAAAATTTTAATGATAAAAAATAACGAGGGTTGAGAATATGCGTTACATTCACTGGAAATATTTATGTTAATGTAAACCTACGTGTTTGTAGAGTGATTTGAGAGCAATTAAAATCCATGAAAGGCGTTACGTTTTTCTAGAAACATGAGATTCAAAATTAGAATTATGAAGTACTATTATCGTGGCAACCACAAAGCCTAAATTTGCTTTCGCATAAAAACATCATACTATTAGATTTAGGTTTAGGTGCGAAATTGAGACGCTGCAGCTAGAAGTAGCAAGGAAAATGCATAAGTTAGCTCCAATCATGTAAGTCATTTCTGGCAAAGCCCAATTAGTACTGAGTTAACAACTGTAGAAGAAAATAATCTTACTTTGTACAGCATAATCCTCTTTTACTTAATTCAAAATGTATCTCAGCTTCGTAAAACCTCATAAACTCTATACTAACTAATTTTGTCGGACGTTTTACAGCAAAGTCTCGATAATTGTTTGCCTAGTGAGTTGCTAATATAATTTTTTCCAAGAAAAATATTTGTAATTGAAGTTATGTGGCTTGGATATTGTTTTAACCCCATATTACCAGAAAATTGACAATGATTAAAATACTTTGCACAACTGTTTGTCTTTTGTTTAACCAATGGGTCCAAACACATTTGGTTTGTTGAAGCGATAATTTACTTTTGTTACATAACATAATAAGTTACACATATTAAATATCAGTGCTCGCCGATTTTATGTTGCTTACTCAATTTTAGCAGTTGAAGTACCTTTTTGACAGAATAAAATAGTCGCTAAAATTATAGCTCAATATCTGCAGTAAAAAATTGATGATGCCTTGTTCTAATATTTTCAAAAAAAGATCAACTTCAATTTTTTGAGGAACGCTATTAACAACAGAAATATTTTTGACAAATTAAAGCGGTTGATATAGTTTCTTAAAAACTCCTCAGCAGGATTTCCTACTTCTTTTTCAATAGAGTTGAAAAATATTGTATCAAGTATAATTTATTAAGGTAAACAAGAAGTAAGTACGAACTGCAGAAGAATTTTTAAAAACTTCTCTTCCCCTATCTTTGAGACGGATCAAACCTATGTAAGTATTTAAAGATCTAGCAAAAGTATAACCATAATATTTTCAGCTGAAAATATTATTTACAAGTAATGAGATTACCTGGACAAGTATACACTGTGTTACAAGACAGAGTATTGACTATCTCTATAGTTTTACACAAACTGGGAGGAAAGCAGTTTCTTACTCGTGTTCGGGCTGGATTATCTTTATTGCATGTAGCAGAACAGTCACTGTAAGGAGACCATTCTGTAAGAACTTGCATTTGAACTGTAAAAGAAATAATATTCTTATATATATATGTAAATGTATATATATATATATATATATATATATATATATATATATATATATATATATATATATATATATATAACAAAATTGCTGTATTATTTAATAGTATTGAGCACTCTTATATGCACAAGAGTATTTGTGTTATTATTATTATTAATACAAGTATATATATATATATATATATATATATATATATATATATATATATATATTTATATATATATATTTATCTGTGTGTGTGTATTCATGCATACATGCATGCATGCATGCATGCATACATACATACATACATGCATACATATATACATACATACATACATACATACATACATACATACATACATACATACATACATACATACATACATACATACATACATACATACATACATACATACATACATACATACATACATACATACATACATACATACATACATACATACATACATACATACATACATACATACATACGTACATACATACATACATATATACATACATACATATATAAATTTCCAAAATAAATTTTTTTCTATGCAATTATTTAAAAATATTGTAAAGCTTTTAATTGCTTATAACTTTTATATTTAATAATCCACTAATATGACACCGAACTAAAAACTTCAAATATTTTCATATCTAAGAAACTTTGAAAGATAATATTGAAAAACTTTAAGTATAGACTTTAAGTTTTGCAATATTATTGTCGTTTTTGTCATTATTTTGAGAACCTTGTTTATGCCCTGGTTTCCCTATCACAAATCTGCCTCATTAATGTTTGAGGACCATTTTGTAATCAAAGGTTCAACACCTTCCGGAAGTTTTACCTTTTTTATTATACCTTTATGAAAAAGATAAAAAATAATAGACAAATTTTCAAAAACAATCAATTTTATTTTCTACTGTATTGGCGTTTTTCTTCGGTATGTAATAATTTGATTTATTTATCATAAATTTGCTTAAATTTGCCATTTGCTTGTTTGTCACATCTAGTGGGAATACGAATCCTTTTCCGGTCCTACATGTTCAAACTCTCCTTGCTGATCCTATTTGTTCAAGCTTTCTTTGTCCGATCGGCTATTTGTTTGTTTTGTTCGAGTGATTTTTATATCAACCATTTCAGTATAGTTCCAAATATAATATATTACATAGGGGAGAGGGGGAGGCATTAGAAAAATAAATTTTTGAAACATATTTGTATTTGAACTTGTTTATACTAAATAATTCTTGAAGATAATATTTACCCTCGAAGCCATCATTTGTCTTTCCTGGCATTTGGCATAAACTTGACAAAACATATGCTTGGTTTGTTTTTTAGGATATATAGTAAACATTTCGATATAAAGTTGTTTGATTTTCTTGACTGCATTTCTAACTAGTGATATATTTAATTTCATTTTTAAGTTAGCATAATTCATTACATTTACATTTAGGCAAAAAAAGTCAATAATTGAGATCATTGTTTATTATTTAAAGTACTGTTTGGTAGTTTTAAATACAATGAACAGTGCACCTTTGAATCGTTTCTTGAACTTCTCGCATTTTGTTTCTTGATTACTATGGCCTGAACTTTGATTATTTCATGATAAAAATTGTTAGAAGTTATAAAAAAGAGAGTGACAGATATCAGAGAGAAAGATAATAAAAATGCTTTTCTCCAAGTTGGAAATTGATTAACTGAGCCAAACGAAGCTGCTATAAATTATAATATAAAACTTACTACTTTACTTTATATATAAAACGTACTACTTTATAAAGAGTTATAAAACTTATCATATAAGATCAAGCTTAGTGTGAGAACTAAATATATTGTCACACATGTATTTAATAATGATGAGGAAACAGTCTTAAAAGACTACAAAATAAAAAGCTCTAAAATGAATTATGGCTTAAAATATAAAAAAGTAAAAGAATTAGCATTTCATTATGCTTGTTTTATCTATTGTTTCTAATTATGGTTAGGTTTTTTGAGCAAAAACCCAAACTAATATGATTTTAGCTGGGTTTTTAGGTTATTGAGTTTTGGGTTTTCGCTTAAATAAGGCTTCTAGTTTGCTATAATTCTTTAGTAAGAAAGTTGGGTTAATTTACAATTATTTAAAAATTTATTTAAATCTTTTACCATTACTTAGTTAGTAACTATATTGCATTTTTTTCAAATATAAAAATAATTTTAATGAGATATTATTTTAAAATTTCGGTTAAGTTTAAAATATAAGTACTTTACATATCCTTCAACATGCCAAGGTGTCATTTAGGGGGAAGAAATAAGGCTAGTGATTGGAGTAAAGTGACCATATTAAGCAATCAACCAAATAGAGCAATATGCAATTATTGCAAAGAGAGCAAATTTCAAAAAATAGAGAGACTTAAGAAAAAGTAAATTAAATGATTCCACAAAAACAGTTCGCAATATATCAGTTTTAGAGTCGAGAACATCTACATCTGCAGCATCAAACAAGACTAACCAGTTAGAAAATGATGAGCGAGATTGTGTAAGCATAATTAGTAATGCTTCTCATTCTTCAACTTTTCGTTCGAATCCAATAAAGGTGGAGCGACAAACATCCATTTCCAAATTTGCTGCTACAACAACAAATAATCAGAAGGATGGAGTGAATTTGGAGGTTGCGATGTTTTTCTTTTCAGCAAATACACCATTTAACGTAGAAAATCTTGAATTTACCAAACTAATTAAAACCATAGACCTGGATTCAAGCCACAAAATTGAAAACGGACATCTTCAGAACTCTCAATAAAGGTAAATAAAGAAGTAATCAGTTCAATGAAAAATGATTTTGCTTATGAATGGGATGTTACCCTTACTTAAGATGGTTAGATTACGGCCGAAGATGATTCTATAATTGCTCATGGTATCCTTAATGAAAGCAAACTTTATCTCATTTTTGCAGCTGATGCTGGAAACCATTCAAAAATATGTGTATTTATATATATATATATATATATATATATATATATATATATATATATATATATATATATATATATATATATATATATATATATATATATATATTAGGGTAGATCGATTTTACCCCGGCCCATTGCGTAATACTGTAGTAGTTGGAGATAGTTGAAATGAGATACCTCAAAAAGTTTCAGCGATTTTCGATGAAAAATGGTTTGCGGATTTGATTTTAAAGATTCTTGCGATTTTTTGAAAAACGCTATAGGGGAGATGGGGGCGCTTTGTTCGCCGGGGCAGAATGATCTTTTGGCTTTTACTCGTTCATTTTTGCCTTACTAGAAGTGAGGTTGCAATTTAATTAACCATTATGCTTCCCTAATTGATTATTCGTAATATTTTTTCATAAGGTTATCAACGTCAAAAAAAATAAAGAAAATATTGTTTTTCGTCATAAAAAGTGATTTTTTTAAATCGTACTATAATTCAAATATGTTTTTATTTAGATGTCTGTATGGGTTAACCATAATTTTATTTTAAATTTGTAAGTGTTAGGTGTATAATATAATATATCATTTATATTTGGCTGCAATTTATACAGTAGATATTGCTATCAATATGTTACCTATACCTATTGGGGTACATTGATCTTTGACTATGCGAGGCCCATTGATCGGAGGATCAAAGTGCCCCATAGAAGACTAATTGCCCCATGTTTTTGTTTATAAGCAATACAGTTAAACGAATGGAATTGTATTTATAATTTAAAAAAAAACTATATATAAACAAACAATAGCTTTTAGCATTTCATTTTTTAAATCTACTTATGTTATAAGCCAGTAATAATAATACTATTATTTTATAATATCAAAAGAATAATATTTAACATAATAATTAAAAAATATTTAACATAATATTATTATGTTAAACATTAGCATTTATTAAAAAAATATGTTTTTATTGATATATTTTTTTACAGACCTTAAAATGGTTAGAAATAGAATTAAAAAAACAAATAAAGTTGTTATACCAAGTGAAACAATGAAAGTAGCTGTTAATAAAGTTTTAGAAGGAACACAACTGAATGTTGTAGCACGTCAGTTTAACATAGATAGAATGACTTTAAAAAGATATTGTCGTAAAAAGAGGCTTAATCCAAATGAAGCTTTCAAGCCTAACTACAACAATAGACAAGTTTTTACAGCAGAAGATGAAAAAAGTTTATCAAGTTATTTACTAATTGCATCAAAAATGAACTATGGCATTTCAACTAGGTCAACGCGATTATTGGCATATGAATTTGCTTTAAAAAACAATAAGATATGCCCATCATCATGGATCAAAAATAAAATTGCAGGCATTGATTGGTTGCAAGGTTTTATGAAAAGACAACCAGAGTTGTCTCTACGAACACCTGAAGCAACGAGCTTCGCTCGATCAACAGCTTTTAACAAACACACTGTAAGAGAGTTCTTTCAAAATCTTAAAACGGTAAGAAATCGATATAAATATAATCCTAACTGTATATATAATGTTGATGAAACTGGTTTAACAACCGTTCAAAAGCCGGTAAAGGTTTTAGCTGGTAGAAGAAGCAAACAAGTTGGAAGAATCACATCTGCAGAACGAGGAACATTGGTAACTGCATGTTGTGCCTCTAATGCTATTGGAAATTCCATTCCTCCATTATTTATTTTTCCTAGGGTAAAGTTTCATGATTACATGATTAAGGAAGGACCTCCTGGATGTGTGGGATTTGCAAATCCTTCTGCTTGGATGAACTCAGAAATTTTCATAGAATGGATTAAACATTTTGTTAAATATTCAAACTGTTCTCAGGAATCTCCAGTTTTGTTACTTCTCGACAGTCATGAAAGTCATATTTCTGTTAAAGGCTTGGAGCTTGCAATTCAACACGGAATTACAATGATAAGTTTTCCTCCCCATTGCAGCCATAAATTGCAGCCATTAGATAGAACTGTTTTTGGACCATTGAAAAGGTTTTACAATTCTGCATGTGATAATTGGATGGTTTCAAACCCAAGACCAATGACCATTTATGATATTGTTTCAATAGTTCGAGAACCGTATACAAAAGCTTTCTCACCATCTAATATACAGACAGGATTTAGAGTAGCTGGCATTGAGCCATTCAATTCTGAAATTTTCAAAGATGACGAATATCTACCATCATCAGTTACAGATAGAGCTGCTCCAGATACAGCTACTATCACTCCTGTCAACAACATGGAATCTGAAATGATACCAGCACATGTTAATCACATAGAGTCTGAAATAACTATAGTAAATATTGAAACAAGTATTTTAAACAAAGTGTCAACAAGTGTTGCTTCTATAATCTCACCTGAGGTTTTAAAACCTTACTCAAAAGCATCTGCCAGAAAAAAAAAAGTTAAAAGTAGGCAGTTAAAAACAAGGATCTTGACTGATACTCCTGTCAGAAATGAAATTCGTTTGTCAAAAGAAAAGAAAATTTTGAAGCAAACCAAAAATCAACAAAAAGTCTCCACAAAAGATAAGAAAGAAACTAAGAATTACTTGCTTAGGAATAAAAAACAATGTAAACCAAAAGCTGCTTCACAACTTCACTTTCACAAATGATGAAATATTCCTAATCAAAATATTGTACTTTTATCAAGTTTTGTAAACTTAAAAGTTGTATTCTTATTTCAGTCTTTATATTTCAGTTCTTATAAATTTCAAGTTGTTGTAAAGTTTTAAACGTATATAAAGCGGGTAGCTTATAGCTGCTGTGATTTATACATTTTTTAATTAAAAAATAGACTAGTGGGTTTAACTGCTATTTTAAAAAATAATTAAAAAATTTAGATGTATTATATGTTATACAATATTACCCTTTGACTAAATTATTTACAAGATTTAGTTATAGAAGTGTTAAACGTTTAGATAATATTACGCATATAAGATCAATGTGCCCCAAGTCGGAGATCATAGTACCCCATTGTTTGGAGTACATTGATCTTTTGAGAGGGTTGTTTAAAAGTTAAAATTATTCATGTTTATCATTTTTTTAAATCAAAATATTTATATATTCCTAAAACCAGATAGTTCTACATGTGTTTCGTAGTTAATAAGTTTTTACATCTCTTTCAGGTTCTGCGCAATTTTCAAAACACTGCTACGGCGATCAATGCGCCCCCATCTCCCCTAAAAAGCGCGATAGGCGGAAATTAAAATTTTTAATTGTGAGAATATGTTAAAAAATTTTCTAATAACCTTTTTTATGATTTATGATTCTAAATTCATAAAAAGTTGTTTATCTAATTAAGTAATTTTTTGAATTAATTCAAAAATATCATCATATGAAAGGGAATAATATCTTTTTGAAATAAATGCTTGACGCATCTTTCTGCTAAGCAATTTTATCATGATGCAGCTGTGCAGGTTCTCAAACCCGTAAACGTAATGGGATGCTTCCGATAATAGTTTAACAGTTCCCTTTCCACTTAGGGAGTGAAATGGGAAGTCCGGAATATCTGGCTTAACAGAATTATCAATGACGTATTGAATTTCTTAAATTGTAAAATGTTGCGTAATAGGAGGTTCCGTAACGTCTGGAGCAGTGAGGTCTATTAACTCATACCAGTAATTGGCATTAAAATTTATTACAGGAATTTTTTTCAATTCATTTTGAAAACTGTTCCGTTTCATTTAGTTACTAATCAATCAAATAGTTTAAAAAGATACCTTTGTCTAAGAGTCAGTATTGATTGAAAACCATGAATTCGTATCTTGTTGTCATCATCTTTAATCATGGCATAAAGAATGTTTACAGGTCTCTGGCAGAATGCGTTAATTTTAATGTTCTGCTTCACACTATGTATCACATCATTAAATGGGAGAATATTTAGTAGAACGATAGCAGAAAAAAGAAGACGAGGAAAGTCGTGCAGCTTGGATGATGTCCTTATTTCGAACCATGCTGGAGCATAAACTTGAACAATTAAGTCGACTAGTTTTTTTAAAGACTGGTTTGGTTGATTGTCTCTTGTATATAAACAGAGAATGCGAATAGCTAGAGTTAACCAGCTTGCATGGTTAAGTGGACCAATTTTATAAGCACCTCATTTATGAGGAACTTTACCAGACCCAATCTCCTTTGCAATGCTCAAATAAAAGTCTTTGTCCCAACTAAGGTCTTTCAGTACTTCTTTTGGAATATACCCATCAACTATAGGTTCAAACAAAACTTGATGTGAATCCTGAATGTTCTTATCACATCTTTTGCCAAGAAGGCCACTAAAGCTTACTGGTCCAGTTGTTACACCATCTAGTTTTTTAAAAAGAGCTCTTAAAGGAAGTTCGTTTTAATGTAGCGCGCACCCGATGAGGTTTCGTCTCAACAACTCTTCAAGTTTTACCATTAAACCACAAATTGGGCCAGTATTGGTAGCAGTATTATCAAGAAGATTTGCCTGAATATTTTCAACAATTTTAAATTCTTGCAGTACACTGAACATCTTTTTTGCAAGTACTAAACCAGTTGCGTCAATTATAGGAGCTGTTCTATGAGTCAAATAGGTTCCAGTAGGTTTTCCATCTTCATTAGCAAATGTGGGGTGATACTCAGGTTCAAGATATTTTTTGAGGAATTCCCCTTTAGGTGAGTTTATTATGTAAGAAGTTCGAGTGGTTTGATCAAGTTTTCTATCCCCACCAAGTTAAATTAACTAATTTTTTTTCTCTAAATCTTTACCTTCACCAACTATCTTTACTTGTGTTTTAGCCCTATCTAATTTGCACTTGTCAATCAATATGTGATTGATATCAAGATCTTTTCTCAAAATATGTTTAATGCCATTTAGTAAAGCATTTGCAAAAGCTGCACCTAAGTTTGAAGAACACTCATTTCTGACTAATTCCATAGCAAACCCAGCAAGTTTAATTTAGTTGTATATGTCCGCAACATAAAGCTTTTTTATTTTATTTAATTTTATTTCATGATTTTATATAATTTTGTATGTATTGAAAAGCATTTTTGCCTGTACTACTTTTATTATTAGAAGAACAAAATTTTGTTCTTCTAATAATAAAAGTATACTTAAAGTTATACTTAAAAGTATCAAAAAAAAGGAACACTTTATTACGCAGTTTATTTCACTTGAAATACAGTAGACATACATGTTACAGTAAAGATATATTGTGAACTCCCGATTATTCGAATTGATATTTATTTGAATTTCTCACTTATTCCGAGAAAATTTCCTTCACTGTGAATTTTTCTTGACTAACTCTCGTAAATATCTATCAGTTACTCGCTTCTGCACATATTCAAAATTTTTAGCTCCCATTGACAAAAACCCTTCCAGTTATTCAAAATTTTTCTTCAATAGAAAATACCATTGGATTGCATTTCAAAATACAACTTCATCGAACGTTACCAAAATGCCAAAAAAGTAGCGAAGCATTTAAGAATTAAAATAACGTATAACAAAAAGAAATGTATAATGATCAAAATATAACAAAATGAAAAACGCATTTCAAAGCAATGCAATAAAAATTTCTCGTTTACACGAAAGATGACAGTCTTGACAATCAAAGAAAAATAGCTTGCTCTTAAAGGTTTGGTAAAACTTTTTACTAAAAAAGGAAACTTGTCAAAAAGTTTACTGTTCCTCAAAACACTTTAACTTACTAGATTACGCATATAGAAGGAAGTATGTGTCTGATGAGTTTGGAGCAAAGAGGCAAAAGTTAAATTTTAGAAATCTTGGTTCCCTTGATAAAGCTGTATATAAAGATTTTATGAACTCTCGTGAACGAAATGTACCAATTGAAAGAGATCATTAGGGAGAAAGCATTAGATTTTGCAAAAAAACTTAACATAACGGATTTGAAGGCTTCAAAAGGGTGGCTAGATCGGTGAAAAAATAGACACAATGTTGTTTTTCAAACTATTTCTGGTGAAGAAAAGTTGATTACAAAGAAAATGACAGCAAGTTGAGAACATACCCATTTGCTCACGATCTTGTCAAGGTATGCTTTTAAAGATATTTGCAAAGCAGACAAGTTTGATATATTTTATTAACAGCTTCCGACGAAAACCTTTCCTCTAAAAGGTAAACAATATGCAGGAGGAAAACTTAGCAAAGTTCGTTTCAACAGATCTAGCTGCAGGAAATGGGGTTAGTGAAAAGCTGCTCATGTTGTTAATCGGAAAGGGAGAAATACCACGATGTTTCAAACGTGTCAAAAGCTTACCTTATCAGCGCAAGTCCCATAATAAATTATGGATGAACACTAAAATCTTTTCTGATTATGTAAGAAGGCATGATGAGAAGTTTAATGCTGAGGGAAGGAAAGTTGCTCTAGTCATTGATAACTGCACAGCTCATCCTAATTTTGACAACCTAAAAGCAGTTGAATTAGTATTTTTACCACCCAACACAGTTAAAGCCTGTTAATTGCACGGATGTTGTAAAGCAACAAATCAATTACATCGATCAAGTCATTTGGTCGATGAAGACTTTGCTGTTGAGGATTACATAAACATAGGTTTTAAGATTTATACAAGTGAAGCATTTGCTAAAACAGATCGAGAACTTCTGGCTTCTATTTTAATCAACTGAGGCAAGTGCTGAGGCAAAAGAGGAGATAGATGCAGACTCAAGCGATTTGCCTCCCGAAAAGCCAAACTTATCTGAGATAGCACGTGCAATCGAGTTACTTGAATGCTGGTCATTTTTTTACCATATTGGCGTCAAAAGCCCACAATCACAGAGCCTGTTATTAAAGATGTTTCACAAACATTCTTTAGAAACAAAACAACAGTTGAAAATTTTTGAAAACAGTTTTTTCAAAAAATTTTAAATAATTTATTACTTTACAAAAGAATTAAGCAGTTCTTTTTCCAAAGATCTTCTTTTTTCTTCTCTGGTTCTGTTCAAATTTGATAGTAACTTGAATTAGGTCACTTTAAAGAGGATTATCAGTTATTCAAATTTTTGGTTTTTTGAACTAACCTCTTATTCCCTTAGGAAGTTCGAATAACAAGGAGTTTCCTGTACAACTTTCATTAACTAACACCAGAAAAATAAAAAGTAATAAGCTATTAGTTCAGCTATAATTCATAGAATAGCTTCAGCGCGCAAGTTAAACTTAAACAGTTCACGCTATTGCCTAAGTAACTCAAACTTAAAAAATATCATTGGCATTTATTGGAAGAAGTACTTTGAAAAGCATTCTTGTAATATGTTGGACTTGCAAAAGTAAAATCATCTTAGCACTTTTGATTGCTAACCATAGGTAACTAAAGGAAGATCATTAATACCTTTTTAGCAATCAAGGAAACCTCTGTTGATTTTTAAATTATTAAGATATTCTATTTAACATGAAATAAATAGAAATGTTTTGGAAAACAAAGAAAAAAACATAAAAAAAAAGAAAGAGGTCACAAACAAGTACTCTCAAACAGGGTATTTTTTAATTTTATGTCCTAACTAAAATCTAACACCTATAAAGATTCTTTTTAACATAATGAAAATGCTTATCATTTAAAAAAAGATAAATTGGTAAATGTTTTTGCACCTAAAAGCTTCTGCTAACTTTTTAAATATGAGATTTTCCCAGGCTGTGTAAAATCTTTGAAGTATAAAGTGTCAGCATGTTGTTAGGATTATATAATGTTGATATGTTTAAGATTTTAAAATGTTCATAAACAGGGTACAGTCGCATCATAATATATGATAACTGTAATAATAACATATTACAGATAGGATGCTTTATGAGCTTTATACAAATAAAACCACAACAGTATTACTACTAAAAAATCCATGTTTTCCCAATAATATGATTTAGTTTTCGGTGATGATTTTATTTACACACTTACTTTTCCAATATGATGATTTTAATTCATTATGTAAATATGCCTCAATAACTATTTTTGCTTGGTAAAAACTCATTTTTACATTCGGAAAATTTTTGTGAGTAATTTGCAATAGTAAGTTTTGTATGGATCTAAAAATCGCGAGGTTAAAATCATTTTGTTCTATCTCCAAGTTTAAACGTTGGGAGAAAGTTTTTGATTTTTTTCTTAAAGTAAAAATTATTTAAAATTTTAACTTAAATTTTTAAAGAAATAATAACTTATACTTTATGTAATTTATGTTTAAACAAATTATTTAGAAAAAAATTTCTAAAATATAGCGTATTTTAAAAGTAATCATTATTTACTAAAACTAATAGCTCATTTTCTCCCAACTTTTAAAATAGGAGATAGAACAAAATAATTCTAACCTCGCAAAATGATGACGGTTTTTTTTTTTACTTTTTTTCAAGTTTGATTTCAAGACATAAATCCAAGTAAAAAAAACTACTGTTAATACATTTGCAGAAATACTGAATACTCAAATATAGAATTCTGCACCAGAATTAAAATAATGAATTGAAGTTTCAATAACTTTTATTTTTTAGTATGGTTTCAGGTTATGTTTGGTAGTTGCATCACGTTCAATCTTAATTCAGATATGAGTTATGACTTGAAACTTCAAGTCTGCATCTTGCATTCGGAAAATAATTTTTCTTCTCAAGTCATTGTTTTGTTCAGACTTAAAAACCGGTCAGTCTATGCCGGTTTCAAGTTGGACTTGCGTTTAAGATCGAATTACACATAAGCTCAGATTCAGATTTAAAGTAAGATTTTAAGTTTAAAGTTCCTTTCTTGAACTCCACTGCTAAATCTTAAGATTGAATTTTAGAACACATTCATAGCATTTAAATGTTAGAACACATACATAGCATTTAAAATCCCGTTTCAAAAGCTCTGATTTTCATAAGTTTTCTTATATCAGCTTTTTATTACAACAACAATAGACTATTAATTTGCAGCGAAATATAATTTTTTTATAGTTAACATTAAAATATAGGAAATCATACCTTGCCATATTGCAGCACCACAAAGAAAATAAAACTGGATAAAGTATTTCATTTTAAGACTCAGACTTTCTGCTACAAAAAAGTACTAAAGAAAACTGTGCATTTTTTAAAAGTATTACTGACAATAATAATGCAATAAGTATTTTTTTTGACATACACAAAATACTCTTCTAAAAGAATTAACTATTTTATTTGTAATCTTGTCACCGAAAGTTAGCTGAAATTAATCACTTTGTCTTTTTTTTTTTTAATTCAGTAATCTCCATTACAATTGCATTATGTTGAGTGTATTTAGATTATTTCAGTTTCGACACTACTTTGGTTTTAACTAAAATATTCCTTTTAAAAAGAATTTAAAGCTTTTATCTTTTATTTCTGAAAAGTAATTAAACAACAGCTTATCAGTTAGTTTTAGGTAAAGTGCTGAAACATGAAATAATGAAAACCATTCTAGAACTTTTCGTGCGAATGGTTTTTCTTTTAAATTGTCCAAAAACTCTCCATCATGTTATTGCAAATTTTTTTTCATTGAAGATCCTGAGACTTAAGGCTCAAATACAACATACGAATTTTAAAATTGTGTTCGCATTACTAAAATGAATTGAGGTTTGAGCTAATGCATAATAGCATTTTTAATTGCAAATTATATTTAAAACATGTAAAAGTTTACTGGTTTTTAAATCTAATTTGAACAACGAGTTAAAGGTAGACCAGTGTTTAAACCATATATAGTTAAATGACGGTTTTTGATTATGCAAAATATTTTGTACTATGTTGAAGTTACGCTCTTAACTTCAAGCAAACGATAATGACTGGAATCATACAATACTATTAATAAAGCAAATTTTTTTCTTGAAATTTTCCGCCTTTTTTGAAAGTTTTAAAATAGTAGAAAAAGGCGGGAGCAGGGTCACCCCATTTTTAGAAAATATGTTAACCCCAAAATTTTTTCTTTTGGTAGTTAAAAATTCGACAATCAAATTTCTAAATGCATGCAATAAAAAAATTGCAAAATAATTGACTGTGTTACCAAGACTACTATAAAAGGAGAGTTCTGGGACGAAATGATTTTTTCATCATCGTTGTGTAAATTTTGATAATAGAAGGGTGTAAATTTTTTTCATGTTCGTTGTGTAAATTTTGATAATCTAAGGGTGAAAATTTTGTGGGCAAAAAAAAAAAAATTCAAAAAAATGTTTCAAAAAAAAAATCCGGTGACAAAAGATTTATTTTTTCATGACGTGATAAACGCGTAATGAAAAAAAACTTTTTAATTGTAAAGGTGTTTAAATCTTGCCTGACGCATTTCTTTTTCTTTTTTTATTTGTTCTTGTTCTTGTTTTTCTTTGAGAATTGATTTGTAGGTTTCAATGACTTGCCATCCTATTCCTTGACTCCGTAAATATTCGATTCGGTCAAGTGTTTTTATGCTTCTAATTTTCCCGTCCTCATTACGTAAGATTCTAGTTTTTCCGTTCATTTTATTATGCCAAGAAAAAAAATTTTAACTCAAAACTTTCACAAAATTAAATTTAAAAAAGGGACGCTTGAGAATGGGGAGTTTGGGCCGAGAAGCAATCCAGCGCCGATAGATTCATATCATCTTCCGCTTTTGACGTATTTTCCATCTCTGAGTGAGCCTCCTTCAGGCCAGGGTGTTAAAGATAATCCGTTTCCTCCATGTAGTACCATTTTAAAAGCGTTTCCATTTTTTTTGGCGTAGACGACACCTCTTCCTGAAATTTTATCGATCACAGTGGATCCAATAGAGGAGGCAGCTCCACCCAATAAACCAGTGGCAAGCACTGGAGCAGCTCTAGCTGCAAGCATTCCCAATAGAGGTAAAAGAGCTCCAATAAACCCTCCTTTAACATTTGCGTTGTGTTCTACTTGAGTTTCGCTCATTTTGATGGTGACTCCAACTCCTCGATGGAGAGCGTCCAAAAGTTTTCGATGTTGATTTTGCGTCACAAGTAAAACGTCGTTTCCGTTAAAATCGTCTCTTGAAATACGGATGCTCACGCGTTTGCCTTCCATCATTGATTTTTTTATTTTTTCAATTTGTCCCTGAGACACATTTAATTTGACACTAACATATTTGCTCATTTTTAAAATGCCGAAAAAAAATATTTATTTCACTTCTTGAATGTGATAACGGATCGTGATGTCCTCACCGCGAAAGTCGATTAAATTTCCATTTTGGTCGACGACGCGAGTGATCATCGTTGAAATTTCTGGGACTTTGACAGGGAGGTAAACCAAATGGGTGGGTCTTTCGATGACTTTAAATCTGGGACCGACGGCTGGATATAAAGAGTAAATGCAATTTAATTGTGAGCCGTTGATGTAAGCCGACCCAATGACGTTGTTGACGATTCGGATCGTGTTGACGCTTGAAATTCTGACGATGTCATCGGACTCGTATTCCGAATTGGAGTCCAATTGTCTTTTTGTGAACCCTAAAAGTGAGGCGATGCTATTTTCCACGTTCAAATCCATTAAATAATTCAAACCAAGTTTGATGGTTGAATTTAAAGTGTTTGAATTGGATCTGATTTTGATGTTTTCGGGAGAGTAGCTGATTTTATTTGCTGTGACGTAGCTGGCGCTTTAAGACGCATAATTTATTTATTGTGTTTGAGACGGTCTTTTGCAAATAATTGTTGATGTCGATGATGTCATAGCTGCCGTCTGGAATGACGACGTTTTCCTAATGGGCTCCGTTGTTCATGCTGTACCGGAAAGAATAGTTTTTCCTAGTGATGCTTGGAAAGCTGTTGTACGTCTCAAGGCCGAGAAAAGCCATTTCATAAGTTTTTCCTTTTTCGAAAATGATTTTGTCCAAAAATTCTGTTATTATTACGTTAGAATTTACATCCAAGTCGATGATTATGCCTGACAATTTTTATTATGCGTCATTTTTTTAAAATCATTTTTAAATGGCTTCTTTTGGAAAATAAAAATTGTTAAATCCACTTCGATATTTTCCATCGTATTTTTTTGACGACAAATCGATTACTGCAAAACCGTGACAAATCAATTACTGCAAAACCAGCAATACCTGCAAAACTTTTTAAACTCTTCTTTTTTCATGTCGCTCGAAACGTGATCTCGATAAATATGGTCAACGTTTTTTGAATTTTGAGGAAAGAGACAAATAAAATTGGTGTTTTCTCTGATCGTTTGTCTTGGGAGCATGAAATAATTTTGGGCGAGGTAAAAGCAGTCGACGTTAGAATGCCTTCCTCAAATGTAATTTTTTTCACACTTGTTTTGTTTGGTCAATTACAAATTGTCAAAGATCATTTAATTGTTTTTGGACGAATCAAGATCTTCAGGTTCAGGTACATTGTCAGGCGTTTCAAAAAATTGACACTTCATGTTCTCGGTTTCGGAATAATTTTTTGAAAGGTCGTTGATGACACATTCAGGGTTTAAATTTAATTTTTCCATTTCCTTTTGTACCTTAAACAAATCGAGGATAACTTTTTTTGGTAAATTTTTCTCGAACGAACTTTTTAGTAATTTGTAATCAGGTTGGAAAAGAGATTTTCCAAAAACATGCAAATGATTGTAATCCAGCCACCCCGATCTGAGAAATAAATTGAGAGCAACGTTGTTTTACCGCATCCGGATTTTCCGACGATGATTCCTCGAATGCTTCTCGTTAAAGGCTCGTTGTTGCTCCTTTTGCATTTTCCAATATTCCATGACAAATCGGTCACTTCCATTTTTTTTTAACTTAAAAATATTTTTTTAAAAATAAAAATGTGCTGCATCAAATGCAAAAGGGAAACAGAAACGAGCCATTTGAGAAACGAGATTACTAAAAGCAACAGAGAAATGGTCAAAGGAACTTGCGGCGATTGCGGAACGACAAAATGTAAGTTTGTTTCTTCGCTACCGCTCAATGGATCATCTTCGACGGTAAAAGGGGGAGATTCGGTAGAATCGATCAACAGAATAATGATCGGAACTTGCAGATTTTGTTATAGTAGGGTCTTAATAAACAACATAAAAAGGGTCGAAGTAACTTGCAGATGTTGTGGAGCTTGCAAAGTTTGTGGAGAGAAAAAATGTGACTTTGTTTCTCCAATGGTAATTTTTGTTTATTCGATGAAAAAATGGGGGGACTTAGAGAAATCATCGGAAAATTTTTTTTCTTCGGTAGCAAAAGGAGGAGACTTGGTGGATTCGATCAACAACATCTCCAAAAATATAAAGCTTCCATGGAAAAAAGATCCAGGTGAAATGCACCTTCGAGGAATAAATTTTTTGCTTCCGGGCACCGATTTGGATAAAAGACTAGATCCAACGGATATGTGGAAACCATTTAGTAAACCGGTGGACCGAATGGACAATGCAGCATACCATCACGATGTGATTTATAAATATTTCAAAGATCTGCAGAAAAGGAATTTGGCAGACAAGATGATGATTGAAGAGATGGATTCAATCACTGATCATTCCCCAAATGAAAGATGGGAAAGAGCAATTGCAAAAGCCTCCCTCAAAGCCAAAGTAAAATTCCGTCTGGGTGATGGCAGTAAAATAAAATCCCCGGAATGGGCGAATCTTAAAAAACAAAAATGCCAACGAAATGGACGGATCAGCTTGCAGAGGAGCTTCACAAACCGGCGATTCATCGTTTTAAAAAAAGAAAAGTGTTTGTGAACGACGTCGATGAAATATGGGCCGCAGATTTGGTTGATATGCGCTCTTTTTCAAAATACAACAACGGCGTAAAATACTTGCTCACGGTGATCGACGTGTTTTCAAAGTATGGGTGGATCTTTCAGTTAAAAAGCAAAACGGGTATTGAAGTGGCTAAAACGTTGAAAAAGATCTTTGAAAAAAGAAAGTGTGTCAAAATGCGATTTGACAAAGGAAAAGAGTTTTACAACAAGCACATGAAAGCGCTGGGAGCGCAGTTGTATTCCACTGAAAACGAGGAAAAAAGTTGTGTCGTCGAGGGATGAAACAGAACGATGAAAGAAAAAATGTTTAAATATTTTTCAGCCAACAGCACCAATAAATACAATGACGTTTTGGACGAAATGGTAAAAAATTACAACAACACAAAGTATTCTTCCATTAAAATGACGCCAGTTGAAGTCAGCGAAGAAAAGAACAAAAACAAGGTATGGATGAACCTGAGTGGAAAGAGGCAAACAGAAAGAGCAGAGCCGAAATTTCCAATGGGTGACCAAGTGAGGATCATAAAAAAGAAGTCTCATTTTGAAAAGGGGTACACGCCGAGATGGACTGAGGAGGTTTTTACCGTGTAAAAACCTCATCAGTCCATCTCGGCGAGTACCCTTTTTCAAAATTAAACTTCTTTTTTGTGATCCTCACTTGGTCACCCATTGAAAGTTTCGTTTCTGCTCTTTTTGTTTTTGTCTTTTCATTCAGATTCATCCAGACCACATTTTTGTTCTCAAAAATTCAGCGAACGGATCCAACCACGTACAAAATTACCGACGCCAACGGTGAAGAGATTCAAGGTACTTTTTACGAGCAGGAAATGCAAAAGACGCATCAAGACATATTCAGAATTAAAAAATAATTCACCAAACAAAAATCATATCACTGGTCAAATGGAAAAGAAATCCAGATTCGTTCAACTCATGGGTGGATCATAAAGGATTGATCCGTTTAAAAAAGTGATATAAAAAATTTTCTTTTCTTTATAAAATGATGAATTTCGTAACAATTGAAAATTTTGACTAGAGCAAGTTATCGGTTGGAGAGATTTATTCAGCAACCAAACCCATTCAGTACCAAAAGATTCCGCTTTTTTATGAGTACCCTTCTGGAATAGATTCTTTTATTTTAAGAACGCCCGTTTTGTTTTCTCTGGGTGTGTTTGAAAATTGCAATTTTGCAACGAGCGAGCTGGAGGGATATTCCATGTCCTTTCTTGGCTTTGACGAAAAAAACGGAATGAATGAAAAAGAAAAAAAGTTTATTGAGGCGACTGAAAAAATATCAAAATTTCTTCGCGAGAAGGTCAAGGAAATGATTCCCGCTTTGAAAAAAGGAGGAAGAACAAAAAAAATAACAACAGAGGATTTATCCAATTTTAAAAAGAAATCCGAAAATCCAAATGCAGCACCCATTTTTTTCGGAAAGTTGTTTACAAAGAAAAACGAAAAAAGCATTGAAGTGTCTTCTTTGTTTTTCAAAAAGAAAACTAAAGAGTTCGTGAAAGTGAATCCTTTGGAATATGTTCGACAAAAGTGTTACGCTGTGGCCTCTTTGAAAATTGAAGGTGTTTTTATTGGAGCGCAGATCGAGTCCATTCAGGTTAGAATTCCCGAAGTGGTCATTGCAAAAAATGCGCCTTCAGTTCAAATCATCATGGGTGACGACTTGGATTTGGAGGAAATGGATTCGGACGAGGAAATGTGAAAACACAAAAAAAAAAAAGAAAATAAAATGATTTAAAACAGTTTCTTTTCATATTAAAAATGCATGCCCCTCACAAATTGTTTAAAAACAGTGCCTCAGCAGAGATTCATAACTTTAATTTCCATTTGAGTCATTTGGAGGAGAGAATCAAAGAGTTGGAACGAAAAAATCCGAAAAACATTATTTCTGTCAAAAAAAGTTGGATTATCCAACTTATTTCAACGCCAACGGGCAGCATGAAATTTTTGCTCAGAAAGACATAAAATTTACTGCTCTTTCTCACACGCAAATCTCGTTATCCGTTGAGTTGCAATTGGATAAAGGGTTCGAGTCTGTGGACGACGTCGTTTTGGATGTGAACAGTATTAGCATCCACGACGTTATAGTCAAAAAAGGTTAAAAGCTTTGTAAAATAAATCACATCAATTCGAATTTAAAAAATCTGACTTTGTTAAAAAGATGGAGATAATAAAAAATATTGAAAAAATTTACCCAGTTCTTCCAACGGCACCATCGGATGGAGGTCACATTTACCGGCTTCAAAAAATAAGCGAGATCCAAAAAGAAATGGAGGACAAAAAAGTGAAAAGAATGGCTTTGAGCAAAAAGTACCATCGAGCGGCAAAAATTATTCGTTTCGCAGACGAAGTTTTGCAAACGATGTGCATTGGTTTGGGAGCTGCAGGAATTGCACTTTTGTCAACCGTCGTTGCCACCCCAGTTTCGATTGCGTGTGAAGGGGTTGCTGTTGGATTGGGAGCTTTGTCCATTTTCGGAAATCAACAAAACAAAAAAATGATGCTGAAGGCTGAAAAGCACGAAAAATTGAAAGTTCTTTCCGAGTCAAAATTGAATACGATTAGCGACAACATTTCAAAATCGCTCTGGGATGGATATGTGAGTGATTCCGAGTACAAACTAATTCTCAGCGAGCTTCAAAAATTCAAAGCCATGACTGAAGAAATCCGAACCAAAGCAAAAAGCAGCATTGATGAATTGACAAAAGAGTCGTTGATCCAAAAAGGAAGAGAGGACGCGATAAAAGCATTCACCAACCTGTTTAAGAAAGGCGAGTAAACGCAAACACAAACGAGTTTTTGTTTTTGCTTAAGTTTTTTTTTCTCCGTATTTTAAAAAATGTCTTTTTTTAAAATACAAGACCTGAAAAAGAGAGATGAGATTGTTAAAAATTGTATGGCCAACAAGTAAAAGCTTTACAATGAGAGTCTCAACGCCAACATTTCAGATGCAATTTATCAGACTGATTTGAGCAAGTTTTTTAAGCCGCTGATTGAGAGCAATGAAAATGTAAAAAACAAGTTAAAAAGCATCGCATACAAAGAGTTTGAAAAAGCTCCACAAGCTTTGACTTACCCAGAAAGCGGGTCGTCTTTTGAAAGTTGAAAAAATGATGAAAAAACTTTTGGAAAAATAGATGTTGGAAATATTGCTTTGGAATATTTGTCAAAAAACGCAGCTAAACGATTTGTTGCAGACAGAGTGTTTGGAATTCATTCAAAAGAACGCGAAAAAATGTTTATTGGAAACAAAGAAATTTTTATACATAATAACGACGACATTATTGATGGAAAAAAGTACCAGGGGACAATAGGTTTTTGGGAGTTGATCACAAGTTCCAAGCCTGATAAAAACAAACACACGGATGAAGACTTGAAAAATTATGAAAAAATACTGGTTGAAACGCATGCAATGGAGAGAGAAGGGAAACCAGCAGTACCAAAAGCTTTGAGAAGTGAAAAGTCGGAAACAATTATTTCAAAAATTTGAGAAAGAAATTACGCAAAAACGAGAGGGAAAAAAGGTCACGAGGTGATCATTCTTCCGAGCGATCCAAATGCGCTTGTGCAAAGCTTAGTTTGAGCATCGCCCCAGGACATGCTGGAAATATCGCCTCGAGAAACGAAGCTGTCGCCATTTGTGACGAGCTTTTGAGACAGGGGGAAATCAACAAAGAGGAGTACAGGTCGATTCAAAAATACATCGAGTCGTGAAACACGACGGATTTAAAAAAAATATTTTCTTATTTTAAAAACATCCTCATTATGAACAACAGAAGATATATAAAAAAGAACGTCGTTGGAGGTGGAGGTATCGTGGACACGATTAAAAATTTTTTGAGGAGAATGGTAGCCTCAAATGCTTCGCGATCGTCTCTTCATTTATTGAGAAAGGCAGCAGCAAGCGAAATTGGAAGAGAAGCGATCACAGCTGCCAAATCTGCTGGGAGAGAATTGGCCTCTTCAGCCATATTGACCGCCAAAGACGTTGCCATTGACAACGGTGGGTCGACCAAAAGAAGAAAACTCGAAAACGGAAAACGCGAAAACGGAAAACTCGAAAACGGGAAAATCGATCCAAAATACGAGAAGATTGGTTCAATTCGAAAAAAACTTGTGTGTGTAAAAACGGCCAACATCAAAACCGGGGAAGTGGTTGAATACGAATCCTTTTACAAAGCGATGAAAAAGACAGGTCATGGATGGAGGTATTTGGAACGTCGAAATGGAAAAGTGGAAGATGGGATAAGGATTGAAATTCTAAATTCGGAAAAGCTCGAAAACAGAAAAAAATCTCCAAGTCCGAAAAAATGAAAAATGCGAAAAAAAAATTTTCAATTCTCTTGGAAAAAAGAATTGAAAAAAAATTTTTCGTAAAAAGAAAAAAAAATTGATTTTGCGAAAAAAATTTTCTTGGCGTAATAAAATGGAAAACAAAATGCGCAAACCCGCAAAGTCTGAAAAAATCGCCAAAAACAAAAAAATTTATTTTGAGTTAAATCATTTTCTTGGCTTAATAAAATTGGAAAACAAAACTGTCAAAGAATTGCGAGAAATCGCCAAAGTCCAAAACTTGAAAAATTATTCAAAGATGCGAAAAGCTGATCTCGTTGAAGCAATAAAAAACACAAGAACTGTTATTGACTCTCAACCATCAGCTCGCAGACAAACCACTGAGGCAAGACCTCTGCCCGATCCGAAGGTGGATGAAAAACCAACAGTGGTTAGGTTTGTTCAGCCTTACGCTCCGAAATCTGTCATCGCTCCGAAACCTGTCATCGCTCCGAAACCTGTCATCGCTCCGAAACCTGTCATCGCTCCGAAACCTGTCATCGCTCCGAAATCTGTCATCGCTTCGAAACCTGTCATCGCTCCGAAACCTGTCATCGCTTCGAAACTTGCCATGTGGAAACCAGTTCTTCCTCCAAAACCAGCTCATTTGCAAAATCCTATCGTTGCAACGACGTCTGTTCAAGAGCCTTCGCGTTATATCAATGACGCTCCTGTTCCAGATTCAACTCCCGTGATGACTCCTGGAATTTTTTCAAGGTTTGCAACAGCTGTAAAAAATGCGGCTGTCAACAGTTTCAACAGCGTGCTTGAGTTTGTCGATCCGTACGTTCCAGAGGCGGTTAAAAAAAGCTTGAAAAATAAAAAAAGAGAATTGAAAAAAAGAATCGTGTCTCTCAAATCGCTCGTGTTCGGAAAACCTCAAATTGATTTTCAATTGTCTGATCACGCGTTGGGTCGTACTGCTAAACAATTTTCGCATCAAGTCGAAGGAAACCATATTGACGCATATGTCTTTTTAGAATCGGCGAAAGACGCAGCGATGAAAATTCTTCGAGAGAATAAAAATAAAAAAAGCGACCATTGTTTTGTCTTGTGATATGGTCAGAGTTGAACATACTACCGGAGAGGAGGTTCATCAAATCGCCACTTTTTCGCCAAAAGCTGAACGAATTTTGGAGTCGACGGATTTGGAAAAATTATACGAAAAAGCAAAAGAGGAAATACTGGAAAACATGGTCAATTACAACAAAATGGGCTCGAATTGCACAGTGTAAGCAATCTTGAAAATGGACATCAACTTAATTGATTACAAGCCCATCGGAGGTCGGTCGTACATCCCTCTCGACGACTTTTTTTCAAGCAAAAAAGCAATCATAAACATGGAGAACGAAGACGACGAATGTTTCAAGTGGTGTGTCACAAGAGCGTTGAACATGAAGAAAAAAAACAATGAAAGGATTGACAAAGACTTGATTGAAAAATCGAAAAAGTTGAATTGGGAAGGGATTGATTTTCCAGTCACACTCAAACAAATCAAAAAATTTGAAAAAAATAATCCAGAAATGAGCGTCAACGTTTTCATGTGCGAAAATAAATCCATTCAACCATTGCAATTTTTTGCAACGGTAAAATGAGATTGATTTGTTGCTCATTTCAGACGAAACAACAACCCATTGTTGCCTGATAAAAAATCTAAGTCGACTCATTTCATCCCAAGCACAGATTTATTATCATCAGAGTTGCCATTAAAAAAACCTATCTAAAAAAGGATTTTTTAGAGTTTTTGCTATAAAAATTAAAAACTTTTCTCACCTTCAAAACTTAAAAAAGAGTTTTTTTGCAGGCCAATAATATGAAGGGTTGTTTGGAACTAAATCAAGTTTATAGCTTTTTAAATCATTCATTTTTATCAAAAACTATTGAATTACTTTCCAAAAATTTTTACAAATATTTTGTCTTTTATTAAAAAATGAGCTTCCAAGAGGAAGGGAGTGTTGAGACAAGCTTGAAACGTTTAGATGAAAGTAAACAAACCTCTTTGCTCCAATATTTTAAATTGACTTTTCCTGTTGAGAAAGATTTTGAAAAGAGTGTTTAAAAAGAGATTTGCAGAAAATTATTTTCATTTCATCAGCAGTCTATATAATAGTTCACAAATTTTTGAAATTATATGGTCAGTGTTAGTAGACAAAAGAATTTTATATTTTATAATTTTTAGCAAAAATTTTGTGTATAAGTATTATATAACATTTATTATAGCTGACATGCTAATTTTAAAAATCAAAATATCTTTGATTTAGTAGACATTGAAAAATAATACAAGGCAGGTTTTTATTTAACATTTAATTGATTTTGATAAAATTTAGCAGAATTTTAAATTAGCAATCAATTTAACTTGAATATTTAACAGGCTAGCAAAATATTAATTCAAAATATTAACTCATTTCAACCAAACACAACGGGAAAAAATATTTTTGCAGAAATTGCTTGCAGGGGATGAAAAGCGAGGAGGATCTTTCAAAACACTCATCATATTGCAGAGAGAACGAGTGTGTAAAAATGGATCTCCCTGACAAAGGAACAACCCTTCAGTTTAAAGGCTTCGAAAAGTCGATAAGGGTTCCATTTATCGTATATGCCAATTTTGAGAGTTTTATCAAACCGATTGACTCGTGCGAACAAGATCCAGGCAAGTCTTATACAAAACAGTTTCAAAGGCACGTTCCGAGTTCCTTTTCCTTTTACATCAAATGTTTTGACGAAACCGTTTATGACGGTCATCCATCGACTTGCGAACCATTAGGCAAAAATGTTGATGTTAGCAAGTTATTTGTCGAAAGTTTGGAAAAAGAAATAAAAGAAATTTTTGGAAAAATTGAGAAAAAAAAATATGGTTTTGACAGAAGAGGATAAAAAAAATTTCGGCTCCGCAACAGTTTGCCACATTTGCGAAGAAAAAATTCTCAACGACGACAAAGTGCGCGATCACTGCCATTTTACTGGAAAATATCGAGGAGCCCACAACGATTGCAATAAAAAATACAAAATTCCAAAATTCGTTTCTGTCGTTTTTCACAATTTGTCGGGTTACGACGCCCATTTGTTTATCAAATAATTGGGAGGAGAAATAACCTGCATTCCATGCAACGAGGAAAAATACATCAGTTTCTCAAAAAAAATCAAAGTGGGTGATTACATTGGGAAAGATGGAAAACCCAAAGAAACAAAAATTGAATTAAGGTTCATTGACAGTATTAAATTTCTTTTATACGGTTTGGATAAATTGTCAAAAGATTTAAAACCAGAACAGTTCATAAACCTTGCAAAATATTTTGGAGGAGAAAAATTTGATTTGCTTTGTAAAAAAAAGCGTGTACCCTCACGATTGGGTTAACGGATTCTATAAATTTCAAGAAACGCAATTACCACTAAAAGAAGAGTTTTTCTCAAAACTTAACCACAATGAAATAAGCGACGAAAATTACGCGCATGCGCAAAAGGTTTGGGGCACGTTTAAATGCAAAACGTTTATGTATTACCACAAATTGTACAACGTGTCGGACGTTTTGATTCTGGCGGATGTCTTTGAAAATTTCAGGGACGTTTGCATGAAACATTACCAACTCGACTCCGCCTGGCATTACACGTCTCCAGGGTTGGCCTGGGACGCTTGTTTAAAAAAGACAAAAATAAAATTAGAATTGATGAGCGATTCCGACATGCTTCGCATGGTGCAAAAAGGAACCCGTGGGGGAATCAGCATGATTTCAAACCGGTATGGAAAAGCGAACTACAAATACATGGGCGACTCGCACGATCCAAGCCAACCATCGAAATTCATTCAATACTTGGACGCCAACAATTTGTACGGATAGGCCATGAGCAAACCTCTTCCCACTCACGGTTTCGAATGGATGACAGAAGACGAACTGTTGGATTGGAAATCGATTCCGTGCATTTTGGAAGTTAATTTGGTTTATCCGGAAAGCCATCATGACGAACAAAACGATTACCCTGAAAAAGTGGAAAAACTCGTTCCAAATTTAAACGACAAATAGAATTATGTCCTCCACTGTGAAAACCTAAAATTGTACCAACGATTGGGAATGAAAATTTCAAAGGTGCACAGAGGCATGAAATTTGAGGAACGGGATTAGATGAAACCGTACATTGACCTCAACATCAATTTGAGAACGCAAGCCACGAACGAAAATGAGAAGGAATTTTTCAAACTGATGAACAATTCGGTGTTTGGGAAAACAATGGAAAACATTGAAAAGCGAATGGACGTTAGACTGGCGACAAAAAAGGAAAAAGCAATAAAATTAGCGGCAAAACCAAATTACACGAAACACACGATTTTCGATGAAAACCTGATTGCCGTTCACATGAAAAGAACACATGTTTTTTTCAACAAACCAATTTGTTTGGGAATGTCCATCTTGGATTTGAGCAAGACTTTAATGTTTGAATTCCATTATGAATACATCAAGAAAAAATGTCCTGGTAAAACAAAGTTGTTGATGACGGACACGGACTCGCTGGTTAACAAAATAGAAACGGACGATTTTTACAAAGACATTGCTGGTGACGTGAAGAGCAAATTCGATACGAGCCACTTTCCTAAAAACCATCCGGCCATTCAAAGCGTTGGGTTCGAAGTTGGCCTAAACAAAAAGGTTGTTGGGATGTTCAAAGACGAAACCGGAGGAAAGCAGATTGAAGAGTTTGTCGGCCTCCGTTCAAAATTGTACTCTTACAAAATCCATCAAGAAGAACAAGAAAAAAAATGTAAAAAATGCAAAGGTGTCAAAACAAAAGTTGTCGAAAAATACATCACCCACGGCAATTACAAAAAATGTCTCGAAACCAAAAAAGAAAAAGTACACAAAATGAACGTCATCCGATCTCGTCGTCACGATGTTTTCACAAAAGAAGTAAACAAAATCTCTCTCAGCGCTGCCGACGACAAAAGGATCATTTTGGAAGATGGAATACACACGTTGGCTTATGGACACTACAAATCAGAGCAAGAGGAGGAATCAGAGCAAGAAAAGGAATCAGAGCAAGAGGAGGAACAAGAGCAAGAGGAGGAGGAACCAGAGCAAGAGGAGGAACCAGAGGCAAAAAGGTTGATCGCAGAGTGCAGAGAGATTTTTAAAAATTTACCAAAGTAAAAAAATGAGCGACAAAAAAATAAATGTGGAGGGAATTTTTTTACCGAACGAGGCTTTATCCACTTTCACTTGATGGAAGCGGCAAAAAACTGAAAATAAAAAACTTTCGGGGAGTTTTTGTCAGAGACGCATTGCTAAAAAAAACGAGAAAAAAAGAATGTGGAATTGTCAACACGGGGGATTCGAGCACGGATGGGTTTCATTGGGTGTGTTGGTTCAAAGACGGTGACAAAAAATTCAGCTTTGACTATTACGCTCAACCCCCTCTCATCGAGCTCGTCAAATATTTAAAAAGCCCTGTCTTTTACAACAGTGAAAGGGTTCAATTTGGAAACACGTCTTTTTGTGGTCACTTGTGCCTTTACGTCTTGAAAAAATGCGAAGAGGGAAACAGCTTTCAAGACGTCGTAAACACCCTTTGGTGACAGCAAATCGAATTTTAAAAAAATTTCGGCCGTTTAAAGAAATGATTGACAAATTCAACAGAAGCGAAATAAGCTTTTATTTCGACAATCTTGCATCAGACTAAACAAGCAACGTCTATATTAAAACGGACGGGTCGAGCACAATCACTGCGGATTTGGATTTCAATTCAAACAAAATAATCAACCTGGAAGAACCGACCAACTCACACGACGCCGCCACAAAAAATTACGTGGACACACATTCGTCAGGGGGAGGAACTGGTACGGTGATTGGAATTGCGGACTTGGATTTAAGTTTTCACAAGGCAATCAATTTGAACGAACCGACAAATCTTCATGACGCCGCGTTAAAACAGACGGGTCGAGCACGATAACGGGAATCATCGACATGAACTCTCACAAGTTGATCAACGTTTCCGATCCAACCGCTTTAAAAGACGCCGCGACAAAAGGGTATGTTGATACCAAAGTCGCTTACAATAATATTTCGTACGTGGACATCAACATGACGTCTCATAAACTCGTCATTTTGGCTGAACCTACATCAGCTTTGGACTCTGCCACTAAAAATTACGTCGACACGCATGCGTCAGGGGGAGGCACTGCGGACTTGGATTTGAATTTCCATAAATTGATCAACGCGCTTGATCCTTCAAACGCGCAAGACGGAGCGACAAAAAGTTACGTTGACTTGCTGCTTCAAAAATCGAGCTTGACCAGTGTCGTTCCAAGCTCGAGTTTTACCAGTTTGGGCTTAAAGTCTCAGACGGTAGCAGCGTTAACGACTTCCCCTGTGTTTGCGCTTTCCGAAAAATCTGGAGTGTTCAGATGGTTGTGGTCAGCTTTATACAGCACATCTGGAACGAATATTGCAGGTCTAGTTTTTCTTCGAATCTTTACAGATGGGGAGATCAATGTGGGAAATTATTCAGAAACCACGAAAGGAATCGGCGTGGACAATACCGGTCTCGCTACTGATTTGCTTTTTTCTCCTCTCGGTGGACCTTTTTACGCCAACTCACTGCAAGGCTTCAACATGTTCAGCACCACTTCCTTGGGAGGATATTTCACGTTGGATATGCCTTTTAGAAACGACGTCTCCTTTCAACTGGTGAACAGAAATGCCACCGCCATCACGTATTGGATTCAGCCGTTTATTTCCACACTTGCTTCTATTCCTGCCACCATCCCTCTTTTCAAGCTGTACTGCAGAACGTTCCGATATTTGAACACCTCTTACGGCAGCGAATACGTTTTGCTGAACACCAAAGGGAAAGGAAATGGTTTGTCATTGAAATACATCAAGATGCACATCATTGGTGCCTCTGGAAACTTGTGGGAATTGAGAGTCAGAATGTACGACGGAGATTTACCTCCAGGCAACGGGAACGTTCTCACTCCTTGGACGCCGTACAACACCAACAATTACACGAGCTTTTCTGGATATGACGGAGACAGCACATGCACATGCATCTTTTCATCGTCAGGACTGGAAGATTTTTACTTGTCGTTGTGGAACGGAGCAAATGTGACTTCTTTTAACAACACATCGACTGGACTGCTGGCCAACAACAATTTTTACAACCTCATCGAATCCAAAGAGGATGTGCCGTTGTCGTTTAAATCCCGACAGTGCAACACAATTGCCGTGCCAGTGTCCAATACATTCAGTTGGAGATTGAGCGCTAGATCTGCCAGTGAACGACCGAGGTACATCATTGTTGGATTTCAAACCAACAAAGACGGCAGTCATGATTTAAACCCATCCGTATTCAACCATTGCGATTTGAAAAACATGTACTTCACTTTAAACAGCGAAAGGTATCCTGCCGTGGATTACGACTTGTCCTTTACAAACAACAAATTTTCGAGAGCTTACAGGGACGCGTGCAAGTTTGACAACAAGATTTTTGGAATCAGCGAAATTATCGCTCAGCCGAATTTGACGGCCCTGAATTACAGACACATATGTCCTCTTTTCGTTTTTGACGTGAGCAAGCAGACTGAGAGGTTAAAATCAACCGTGTTAGACGTGCAAATCAAGACTACCTTTAAAGCAAACGTTCTCGCAGACACTCAAGCCTTTGCCGTGGTGATCTCTGACAAACTGCTCAGAATCAAATCCGACGGAAACCGAATGAACATGGTGTATTAAAAAAATTAATGTACTCTTAATAAAAGGATGAATTATACAAAAAAGGATTTGAAAAATTTACTTATTGAAAATGGCGTTTCCAAAACGTCGAAAAGCGATATGGGATTGACGATGATTGCGGTGGAAAACCATCTGATCGACAAAAATGCGCTGATGGAGGACGTCAAGCCGATAGATTCAAAATATGAAAGGCTCCGTTTGATCAGAAACAATATCGTGGCTGTAAAAATAACTGATGCTGAAATGGGCAAAGTGATCGAATATGACTCTCTTTACAAAGCGATGAAAGAGATGAGACATGGCAACAATTATTTTGAGAAACGAAACGGTAAATTGGATGAAAACGGATTTAAGATAAAAGTTCTGAAAAAAAATGACGTTTCATCCATTTTTTCTGGAGTGTAGCAAAAGAGAGCCTGATGAGGTTAAAAAAAGACAGCTCGAGGCTGTTGCGTTTAAGGATGAAGGCGGGTCGTTCGAAATTCCTGAAATGTACAGCGATGAAAAAAGAGACGAGCTTTACGCGATTTTGTGGGAAGACAAAGAGGATGACTTTTCGCGAATGGAAAAAGAAATCAAAGAGCACAACAAAGAGTGGAGCAATTTGAAAAAGCGAGAAAAGATGAGAGCGATCGACAGACACGTGTTTGGCTTAGACTGCGATTTGGAAGTGAAGAAAAAAATATCTGGAAAAATGAAAATGGATTTGCTGTTCACGCTCGACGTTGCTGAATTCGATTTAAATTTGCAGCCTAAATAAAAAAAAGATGGAAAATGAAGAATGGTTGGAAGGGCCGCATAGACGGATGGAAGAGATGCTAAAACGGATAAAAAGAAGGATGGAAAGACGGATGGGAGAATGTGATGAGGAAGAGAGACAGAAACAATTAAAAACTATGACATTAATCTCCGTTCTGATAAACGTTGCTGAAAATAAAAAAATTGAATTCGATTTAATTAAATTACAGCTCAAATAAAAAAGATGGATATATACTGCGTAGTGGATGACAACCCTGATTGTTTTCGACCAAACCTTGGTTATTTTGATGATGAAAATGGAGATCGGCATTTGGTTGAATACGATTATGATTCTGATCTTCGATATTTTATTGGCGCATCTGGAATTCGACGTTATTTACACTATCAAGAAGATGCATATGATAATGCCAATGATGATTTTTGCCATTGGTATTCTATCGATGGAAATGGAAATCGTCGTTATCTTTTATTATATTATTTTGATTTTCAGATCATTAACCATGATGAGTCAGGTCGTGAGTATTATATTAATGAACATAACATTCGTAGATATTTAGACGAGCCTCCATCGTCAGATTCAGAAGGTTTTGAAGAAAGTGATTCGTCAGATAAGGAGGAACAATTAAAAATTAAGGCGTTGATAAAAGGTTTCCGTTCTGACAGACGTAGAGTTTGCGCTCCTGCTGCTTAAGCATTTTTTAGTTTTTTTAATTCTTTTTGAAGGATTGAAAAAAATTGCTGAAAATAAAAAAATTGAATTCGAGTTAAGGTGGTAGACTGCTAAAAAAAAAATTTTAAAATCTGACATTATTCCAATTGATTTACTCATTTTAAACACGATAAATAGGACTAAAAAAAAAAAAAATTTCTTTTTTTTTTTCCTCTTTCTAATTTTTGGGCAAATTTAAGTGTTTTTAGGCCTAAAAAGTGCAAAGTTCTTGGAAAAGATATCTCAAAAAGTAAAATATATCAAGTCTCAAAATTTTACAGTTGTGTACCTTTTAAGTAGATAAATGTCCTGAGATAAACAAAAAATTTGAATCTTTTTCAATTTCGATGCACCATAAGCTTTTTCTATGCGTCTAAATTTAGGCCAAATTCCTGACCCCAAAACAGCCCAAAAAATTTAATTTTAATTTTTATCCAAAATTTCTTTATCTCAGGACATAAAGCTCATAAAAATGAACATCTGTACAAAATTTCAAATCAATTGGACAAATACAGCTCCCGCAATCTTATCCAGAATATGAAAAACTTTACAACAGAGAAAAATGCAAATAAAACTTTATATTTTGAAAATACAAATATATTAACACTTGAAAACAGGTTAAAACCCCTCCTTTTCATATAATGTTCTTTCTTCATCATTGTGCTTATCATCAAACCCCTTCCTTGTTGCTCTAAGCTTTTTTCTTTGTTTTTTAAACTTTTCAGATGATTTTATGTCCATAAGCTTTTCACGCAGCACATCACTATTTTGAAAACCGTTTTTAGTAAAATGTCCTGGTAAAATTCCTAAACTGTGAAGAACATCTATCATACCAGTTTTACCATCATTAAACTGTATGACAGCAGATGCAACACTAATTTCAAGTGTTGACCTACCCACGTACACATTTTTTGGGCATTTTGTCCAATTTACATTATTGAGCGATTCATTTCCATTCTGTGTTTCTCCATCAAGACATCTTTTTAATAACTTGTTGAAGTAGCTATTGGTTTGAGTGCTTAGATTTTGTAAAATTTAGTTAAAATTGCCTTATTTTGACGTTGCTATGAGCGTTGCTAGGGGAAGCAAAATCACCCTACTAAGTTTAAACTGTTTTTTTAGGCCTTTTTATGTTTTTTTGTAAAATAATATGTATGTTTTTAAAAACAGCAATAGTTATAGTTTTTAACTAATCAACTTTTGAAAAACTACTTTTTTCAATGTTTTTTAGCAGTCTACCACCTTAAGTAAATTACAACGAAAATAAAAAAGATGGGTAATGTGCAAAGTAAAATGTTTGAAGAGCCAGCTATACAAATAGTGAGAAAAATCATGTATCAAAGCGCAATGTCTATAAAAGTAGTTGAAAAAATCAAATAGCAAAGTGTAATAATTAAAAAAAATTAAAAGTCTTCAATTAAAATGGTTTCGTCGTCGGTATAGTGTTTCTTCACCTTATAAGATTGAACTAGATTGGACTCTTTTAGGTGAAGATAAAAAAAAGTCTGAAGATGAATTTAATCTTTTTTATTTGCTGATTAAAGACTTTTCCATTGTCAGAAGTCAACTGCATGATAATTTCATTGAAGCTGATGCTGTAAAAGCCAAAAGGCTACAAAATTTGCTTGATAAAGACATGTTAACTATTAATGATGTATTGAACTGGAATGAAGCTGTCATAGCATATTATTATGATGAAAACATTTTGGAAAGTGATGAAATAAATATTCGAAATATGTTGATTGACGCCTCTTATACTTTAAAATGGATGTTGTCTCTAATGGGTTTCATGCTTTTCGAACTTCTTTGGTGTCGTTTTTAATTCTTTTTTCGAAGATTTGAAAAAATTGAATTCAAGATAAATAAATTCCAGCTCTAATAAAAAAGATGTATTACACAAAAAAGTTTTTGAAAAAATTACTTATTGAAAAAGGTATTACCAAAACAGCTGACAATTTGATGTCTTTGTCAATGATCGCGTTTGAAAACAATTTGATTAATAGAGACGATTTAATGGTAAAGGTGAAAGAAAGGAGGCCTGTGGGAAGCCCAAAATTGCTTGAAAAAAAAGTAAAGCCTGCAAAAGAAAAAAAACCCATCGATCCTAAATGGAAAAGACTTGAAAACATTAGAAATTGTCCTTTCACTTATAAAATAACCCATGTTGAAACTGGAAAAGTGACTGAATATTACTCTCATTACAAATTAAGAAAAGAGACGGGGCACTATTGGAAATACTTTGACGGTAAACACGGATATAAAATAGAAGTAATTATTCCTGAAATTTCAAGAATTGCAACGGCAGTCTCCAGCGGTTTTAACAAAGTGCTTACAGCTGTCGATCCTTACGTTCCAGAGACGGTGAAGAGAACCGTCGTCCATGTTAAAAATGGAGTGGAAAAAACATTAAAGTCTCTCAAAGGTCTTGTATTTGATGCTCCTGTTGTTGTTCCTACACCGGTGCCTGCTCTAAGACCTCCTAAAATAAAACTTAAGTTGAGTGAACATTCAGTGGAGCGTGCTGTTAAACAATTTTCTTATAAGCCTTCTTTTCGATATCAAGACCTTGCTACCTTTTTAAACATGGTAAGAGAGGTTGCAATTAAAGTCATGGAAGGAGAAAGAAACACCAAAGTAAGAATTATTTTAACGTGTGAAATGAAATCTGTAAGCCTCATGACTGGTGAAGAAACGACTCGAATGGCAAGCTTTTCATCCAACTCGGAAATTATTCTAGCAGCTACGGATGTAAGAAAGTTAATAAGCGAAATGGAAGAAAAAGTCTTGGAAAGTAGTACTACATACAATAGCCTAGGATTCAATTGCGTCATGTCTAAGATTTTAAAAATGGATATTAACTTTATCGATTACGTGCCTCTCAGCGGTGGATCCTACATGGAGCTGCCTCCTGACTTGAAAAACAAAAAGGCCATCATCAACATGGAAAACGACGACAATCAATGCTTCAAATGGACAGTTACTCGAGCGTTGAATCTGAAAAATAATCATAACGAAAGAATTGATGAAGACTTGAGGAAAAAATCAGAAGAGCTGAATTGGGAAGGAGTAACATTTCCTGTTTCTTATCATAAAATCGACGAGTTTGAAAAAGATAACCCAGGCATTACCATCAACGTTTTTGGATATGAAGATAAAAAACCTTATCCTTTTCGAGTATCTGATTTTGTAGATCGAAAGCATTGCGTTGATTTGTTGTATATTACAAACGAAGACAATAACCATTATTGCCTTATTAAAACTTTCAGTCGATTTGCCGGTTCCTCAGCATCGAAAAAGCAACACAAGAGATATTTTTGCAGAAGATGCCTTCAAGATTATGATCAAGAAGAAAAGCTTCAAAAACATTAACCTTATTGTTATGATAACGCGCCAATGAGAATCGAACTTCCTAAAAAGGCTACAACCCTTCAGTTTAAAAACTACAACAAGACCATGTGGGCTCCGTACGTCGTATACGCTGACTTTGAAAGTTTCCTCAAGTCTATCAGCAATTGCAAACCAATTTCTAAGCGGTCGTTTACCAATCAACATCAAAAACATGTTGCAAGCTCCTTCTGCTATTATATCAAATGCTTCGACGAAACCATTTATAAAGGAAAACCTGTCATGTACACAGCAGAAAGCGATGATGGCGATGTGGCTCAAAAATTTATAACCATGCTTGAAATAGACCTTATAAAGATTTTCAAAGATATTGATTTACGACAACAGCGCTGGAAGAAAAAGAATTTGGCAACTGATGAGGATAAAAAGAATTTTGAGGCTGCAGATGAATGTCACATTTGCAAAAAAGATCTTAACGGTGATAAAGTCTTAAACCATTGTCATTTGACTGGAAAGTATCGTGGAGCTGCGCACGATGCTTGCAATAAAAAATATCAAGTTCCAAAATTCATACCTATCGTTTTCCATAATTTGTCTGGTTACGACACCCATTTGTTCATCAAAAAATTAGGTGGAAGACTCAATTGCATACCCAACAATGAAGAAAAATATATCAGCTTCTCTAAAAAAATCAAAGTGGAAGATTATATTAAAAAAAGAAAACTTCGGAAAGTGTGGAAAGAAATGAGGTTTATTGACAGCATTAGATTCATGCTTGAGAGTTTAGAAAAACTGTCTAAAAATCTAACTGATGGTCAATATAAAAACGTAGCTGAATACTATAAAAAAGAAAAACAGTTTAATTTGTTAAGAAAAAAAGGAATTTACCCCTGCGATTGGGTCGACTCCATTTAAAAATTCTCTGAAACGCAATTACCACCTATTGAAGCGTTTTATTCCAAGCTATATGATAAGTCAGCAAAAGAGGAAGACTATGCGTATGCTCAAAACGTCTTGAACGAGTTTGGATGTAAAACCTTTAAAGACTATCTCGAGCTATACAACATATCTGATGTGTTGATACTTGCAGATGTGTTTGAAAATTTCAGAAACACTTGTCTCAACCATTACGGTCTTGATCCTGCTTGGTATTACACCTCCCCTGGATTGTATTGGGACGCTATGTTAAAGAAAACTGAAGTTAAAATAGAGCTTCTGAACAATATTGATATGCTCAACATGATACGAAAAGGAATACGCGGTGGAATCTGCATGATCTCCAATCGACATCGAACTGCTAACAACAAATACATGGGTAAAGATTATAAACCTTCAGAACCTTCGAAATTCCTTCAGCATTTAGACGCCAATAATCTTTATGGATGGGCCATGAGCAAACCTCTTCCCAATAGAGGATTTAGATGGATGACTGAAGACGAACTTTTAAATTGGAAATCCATGCCTTGAATTCTCGAAGTTGATTTAACCTACCCTTATCATCTTCACGATGCACATAACGATTACCCTTTGGCTCCTGAAAGAATGCTCATTGGAAAAGTGGAAAAGCTAGTCCCCAATTTAAACAACAAAGGAAAATAAGTCATTCACCATACCAACTTAAAATTCTATGAACGAATAGGTTTGATCATTACCAAAATTCATCGTGGTATCACCTTTGAAGAAAAACCTTTCATGAAAGACTACATCGACTTCAACACCAAAAATAGAGCAGACGCTAAAAACGAATCTGATAAAGAATTTTTTAAGCTTATGAACAACTCCGTCTTTGGGAAAACCATGGAGAATTCTATAACGCGTTGATGTTAGACTCGTTACCACGAAAAAAGAAGCTCTGAAATTATCTAAACGCCCTCGATATAAACAAAACACCATTTTTGATGAAAACTTAATCGCGGTTCACATGGAAAAAACAAATGTCTTTACTACTAAAAGGAGAGTTCTGGGACAAAACCATTTTGCAGCCCGCTTTGAGTTTTTTTTGATAATCGCGGGACAAAACAATTTTTGAATTTTTGCATCCCGTTTTGAGTTTTTTTTGATGATGGAGGACAAAAAAACATTTTTTTTTTCATGACGTGTAAAACGCGTCATGAAAAAGTTTAATGGTTGTAAAGGTGTTTAAATCTTGTGTGAAAAATTTCTTTTTTTTTCCTTTGTTCATGCTCTTGTTCATGTTTTTGTTCGAGAATTGATTTGCAAATTTCAATTTCACGCAATCCAAATCCTTTGCTCCTTAAGTATTCAATGCGGTCGAGTGTTTTGATGCTTTTAATTTTTCCGTCCTCATTTCTCAAGATCCTTACGTTCATTTTAATATGCAAAGAAAATTTTTTTTTGAGAATGGGTCTGAGAAGCAATCAAGATAAGAAGGGAACATATTTTCCGTTTTTCTTGAAGTACAATCCATCGTTGATTGAGCTTCCAATGACCCAAGGTGTCAAAAAGAGTCCGTCACCTTTGTATGAGGCATTTCTCATTCCTCTTCCATTGCTTTTGAAGTAAGCAATGCCATTTCCAACAATTTTTTTGATCAAAGTGGGTGCAAGAGCTCCCAATAAAGGTAAAAGAAAAGGAAGAAACCCTCCTTCTGATTTTATTCCATTTCCCAAAATTTTGTCGATCATATTGGAACCAAGAGAAGAGGCGACACCGGCCAATGCGGCCTTTCCAAAAGCTGGGACGGCTTTGGCTGCAACCCTCCTCAATAAAGGTAAAAGAGCACCGAGAAATCCTCCTTCAATTTTTGCGTTGTGTTCCAATTGAGTTTTGCTCATTTTTATGGTGACTCCAACTCCTCGATTGAGAGCGTCCACAATTTTTCGGTGTTGGCTTTTTGTTAAAAGCAAAATGTAGTTTCCGTGGAGATTTTCATTTGAAATTCGGATGCTGGCGGGTTTTCCTTCAATGATTGATTTTTTTATTTTGTCGATCTGTCCCTGAGACACGTTTAATTTGACACTAATGTAATTGCTCATTTTTGAAATGTCGGAAAAAAAATATATATTTATTTCACTTCTCGAATGTGGTAACGGATCGTGATGTCCTCTCCACGAAAATCGATTAAATTTCCGTTTTGATCGACAGCGCGTGTGATCATCGTTGAGATCTCAGGGATTTTGACAGTGAGGTAAATTAAATGGGTGGGTCTTTCAATGATTTTAAAGCCAGGACCCACAGAGGGGTAAAACGAGTAAATGCAATTTAATTGTGATCCGTTGATGTATGCCGATCCGATGACGTTGTTGACGATTCTGATCGTGTTGACGTTCGTGATTCTGACAATGTCGTCGGACTCGTAATCGGAATTGGAGTCCAATTGTCTTTTTGTGAAACCCAAAAGGGATGCGATGCTGTTTTCAACGTTCAGATCCATCAAACAATTTAATCCAAGTTTGATGGTTGATTTTAAAGTGTTTGAATTGGATCCAATTTTGATGTTTTCTGGTGAAAAACTGATTTTATTTGCGGTGACGTAACTTGCGCTTTGAGACGCGTAATTTTTGATTGTGTTTGAGACGGTTTTTTGCAAATAATTGTTGATGTCGATGATGTCGTAGCTTCCTTCTGGAATGGTGACGTTTTCCCAATTGACACCGTTGTTCATGCTGTACCGGAAAGAATTGTTTTTGCTGGTGATGTTTGGAAAGCTGTTGTACGTCTCAAGACCGAGAAAAGCCATCTCATATTTTTTTTCTTTTTCAAAAACGATTTTGTCCAGAAATTCTGTGATTATTATGTTGGATGTTCCATCCACATCGATGATGCAGCCTGATATTTTTTTTAATGGGTGAAAAAATTTTTAAATGGCTTCCTTTGGAAAATAAAAATTGTCAAATCCGCTTCGATATTTTCCATCTTACTTTTTTGACGACAAATCAATCACCGCAAATCCGTGAGGTTCAGACCAGCAATGTCTGCAAAACTTTTTAAACTCATCTTTTTTCATGTCGCTCGAAACGTGGTCTCGATAAATGTGATCAACGTTTTTTGAGTCTTGAGGAGAGAGGCAAATAAAGTTGGTGTTTTCTCTGATCGTTTGTCTTGGGAGCATGAAATAATTTTGGGCGAGGTAAAAGCAGTCGACGTTGGAGTGTCTTCCTCTGATGTAATATTTTTCGCACTTGTTTTGTTTGGTCAATTGCAAGTCGTCAAAGATCATTAAATTTTTGGACGAATCAAGATCTTCAGGTTCAGGCATATCGTCAGCCGTTTCAAAAAATTGACACTCCAAGTCATCGTTTTCGGAAAATTTTTTTGAAAGATCGTCGATGACGCATTCAGGGTTTAAATTCAATTTTTCCATTTCGTTTTGTACCTTGAACAAATCGAGGATGATTTTTTTTGGCAAATTTTTTTCGAATGAACTTTTCAGTATTTTGTACTCGGGTTGGAAAAGGGATTTTCCAAAAACTTGCAAGTGGTCATAATCAAGCCATCCAGGTCTGAGCAATAAATTGAGAAGCAACGTTGTTTTTCCGCAACCGGACTTTCCGACGATGATTGCGCGAATGCTTCTCGGTAAAAGCTCGTTGTTGTTCCTTTTGCTTTTTCTAATATTCCATGACAAATCTGTCACTTCCATTTTTTTTAATTTAAAAATATTTTTTTTGAAATAAAAATGTACTGTGTCAAATGCAAAAGGAAAACAGAAACGATCCATTTGAGAAACGAGAGGACAGGAAACAACAGAAACATGATCAAAGGAACTTGCGATTCTTGTGAAACAACCAAATGCCAGTTTGTTTCTTTGCATAGATCATCTTCTGAGGCAAAAGGGGGAGACTTGGTCGAATCGATCAACAAGCTGTCGAGCAAAATAAAGCTTCCGTGGGCAAAATTTCCAGGAGAAATGCACATTCCAGGAATGAACTTTGCAGGACCGGGCACCAATTTGGACAAAAGATTCACGTCCACCGACATGGATCAGGAGTGGAGCAAACCGGTGGACCGAGTAGACAATGCAGCGTACCACCACGATTTGGCATATAAATATTTAAACGACGTTCAAAGCAGAAATTTGGCAGATCAAATGATGCTTGAGGAAATGAACTCCATTCAAAACCCAACTCAAAAAGAAATCAACGAGAGAAAGCTCATCATGCCAATCATCAAAGCCAAAGCCAAATTTGGACTGGGTGTGGGATCTAAAAAAAAAAATGGTCTGATCAGCTTGCAGAGGAGCTTCACAAACCGGTGATTCATCATTTTAAAAGAAGAAAAGTGTTTGTGAACGACATTGATGAAATATGGGATGTCGATTTGGTTGACATGTAATCGTTTTCAAAGTTCAACAAGGGTGTAAAATATTTGCTCATGGTGATCGACGTGTTTTCAAAGTATGGATGGATCGTTCCGTTGAAAAGCAAAACGGGACTTGAAGTTGCTGAAGCGTTGAAAAAGATTTTTGGTGAAAGAAAATGTGACAAAATGTGGGTGGACAAAGGAAAAGAATTTTACAACAAGCACGTGAGAGCGCTGGGTGTTCAATTGTATTCCACTGAAAACGAGGAAAAAAGTTGTGCCGTTGAGCGATGGAACAGAAAGATGAAAGGGAGCATGTTTAAATATTTTTCAGCCAACAGCACCAATTAATACATTGACGTCTTGGGTGAGATGGTGAAAAATTACAAAAGCACAAAGCACTCGTCCATCAAAATGACTCCAGTTGAAGCCAGCGATGAAAAAAACAAAAATGATATCTGGATGAACCTGAATGGAAAGATGCCAAAAGAAAGACCAGAGCCGAAGTTTTTAATGGGAGACAAAGTGAGGATCACAAAAAAGAAGACCAATTTTGAAAAAGGGTACACGCCGAGATGGACCAAGGAGGTTTTCACAGTGTCAAATATTCAGCGAACGGATCCACCCACGTATAAAATCGCTGACGCCAACGGTAAAGACATTCAAGGCACTTTTTCCGAGCAGGAGATGCAAAAGACAAATCAGAGCATATTGAAAAAATTGTTCGCAAAACCAAGAGCAGATCATTGGTCAAATGGAAGGGATATCCAGACTCGTTCAACTCATGGGTGGACAATAAAGTATTGATCCGTTTGAAAAAATGAGTTAAAAAAATTTTCTTTTCATATTAAAAAGATGAATTTCGTGGCGATTGAAAATTTTGATGAGAGCAAATTATCGGTTGGAGAGATTTATTCCGCAACCAAACCCATTCAGTACCAAAAGATTCCGCTTTTTTATGAGTACCACTCTGGAAAAGGTCCTTTTGTTTTAAGAACCCCCGTTTTGTTTTCTCTGGGGTGTGTTTGAGAACTGCAGTTTTGGAACGAACGAGCTGGAGGAATATTCCATGTCCTTTCTCGGTTTCAACGAAAAAAACGGAATGAGTGAAACCGAGAAAAAGTTTATCGAGACGACTGAAAAAATATCAAAATTTCTTCGCGAAAACGTCAAGGAAATGATTCCAGCTTTGAAAAAAGCAGGAAGAACGAAAAAAATAGCGACAGAGGATCTGTCCATTTTTAAAAACAAATCTGAGATGCCATATGCAGCGCCCATTTTTTTCGGAAAATTGTTAGCAAAGAAAAGTGAGAAAAACATTGAGGTTTCTTCTTTGTTTTTCAAAAAAGAGAACAAAAAGTTGGTGAAAACAAATCCATCGACATATGTTCGTCAAAGGTGTTCTGCTGTTGCATCTTTGAGAATTGAAGGTGTTTTTATTAGTTCTCAGATCGAGTCCATTCAGGTTAGGATTCCGGAAGTGGTCATTGCAAAAAATGAGACTTCAGTCTAAAGCATCATGGGTGATGATTTGGATTTGGGAGAGATGGAATCTGACGATGAGATGGAACCAGTCAAAGAGATGTGAAAAACACAAAAGAAAATGAGTTAAAAAAAAATTTCTTTTCATATTAAAAAAAATGCATGTCACTCAAAACAGTTATCTTGAAGTTGTCCAACTGCTGTTGAAGAAAGGAGCAGATGTCAACGCACAAACTGTCGATAATCAAACTCCGCTGCATTTGGCATCTCAAAACGGTAATCTTGAAGTTGTCAAACTGCTGTTGCAAAACGGAGCAGACATTAACGTGAAATGTTAAAACACGAAAAAAAAAAAAAAGAAAATAAAATGAGTTAAAAAATTTTCTTTTCATATTAAAAATGCATGCCCCTCACAAGTTTTTTAAAAACGTTTCCTCAGCAGAAAGACACGACGATTCGAGCACAGAAATTTTGAAAATATATTTGGGACACATGGATGAGAGGATCAAAGTGTTGGAGCGATTCAAAGAGTCGGATCGAACAAAAAATTTGGAAAACTTGATGGAAAGAATCAAAGAGCTGGAAGATTTGGTTGAGACAATAAAAAACCTTCAAAAAAAGACATCGCAAAATATTGTCGTGGCAAAAAAAGAGTTGGATCATCCAAATTGTTATGACATAAAAGGTCACAATGAGATTTTTGCTCAAAAAGACATTAAATTTGCTGTTCTTTCTCTCACGACACTATCGTTGTCTGTTGGACTGAGTTATGACGAAGGAATTGCTGTTGTCACTTTGATGAACAAAATAAGTGACAAGTTAAACTTTTTCAAAAACGATGTGATTTTTTCAGAGTCTGTTGATGACGTAATTTTGGATGTGAGCAACAGTAGTACCAATGACGTCATTGTCAAAAAAGGTGAAAAGCTTTGCAAAATAAATCACATCGATTCGAATTAAAAAAAAATCTGTCATTGTTAAAAAGATGGAGATAAAAAAAAACACTGAAAAAATTTATCCTGTTCTTCCAACGGCACCATCCGATGACTCTTTTCGTCTTAAAAAAATAGGTGAGATCCAAAAAGAAATGGAGGATGAAAAAGTGAAAAGAATGGCTTTGAGCAAAAAGTACCATCGAGTGGCAAAAATTATTCGTTTTGTGGACGATGGGTTGCAAACGGTGTGCATTGGTTTGGGGATTGCAGGCATTGCACTTTTGTCAACCGTCGTTGCCACTCCAGTTTCGATTGCGTGCGAGGGGGTTGCGATTGGAATGGGTGCTTTGTAAATTTTCGGAAACCATCAAAACAAGAAAATGTTGTTGAAAGCTGAAAAGCACGAAAAAATAAAGGTTCTTTCCGAGTCAAAATTGAATACGATTAGTGATCACATTTCAAAATCGCTCATGGACGGTTTTGTGAGCGATTCCGAATACGAACTCATCCTCGGCGAGCTTAAAAAATTTAAAACCATGACCGAAGAAATCCGATCAAAAACAAAAAGCAGTATTGACAAATTGACCAAAGAGTCGTTGATCTAAAAAGGAAGAGAAGAAGCCATTCAAGCATTTAACAACCTTTACAAAAAGGGAAGATGAACGCAAACGATTTTTCGTTTTTGTTTAAGTTTTTTTTTCTCCGTATTTTAAAAAATGTCATTCTTTAAAATACACGACCCGGAAAAGAGAGATGAGATTGTGAAAAACTACATGGCCAACAGGGGAAGCTTTACAATGAGAGCCTCAACCGGAACGTTTCAAATGCAAATTACCAGACTGATCTGTTCAAGTTTTTTCAACCGTTGATCGAGAGCAACGAAAAAGTGAAAAACGAGATGAAAAACGAGATGAAGAGAATCGCATACAGAGAGGTTGACAGCAGTCCACTGTCTTTGACTTATCCAGAAAGCGAGACGTATTTTGAAAGCTCAAAAAATGCTGAAAAAACGTTTGGAAAAATGAATGTCGGTAATACAGCATTGGAATATTTGTCAAAATACGCTGCCAAAAAATTTTCTGCAGACAGAGTTTTTGGAATTCACACAAAAGAACGTGGAAAAATGTTTATTGGGAACAAAGAAATTACCATCGATGAAAACGACGTCATTATTGATGGTGAAAAGTTCGAGGAAACTTTAGGTTTTTGGGAGTTGATCACAAGATCAAGACCTGATATGACAAAGGTTACAGACGATGACTTGAAAAATTATGAAAAAGTACTGGTCGAAACGCATGCAATGGAGAGAGAAGGGAGACCAACAGTACCAAAAGCTTCGAGAAGCGAAAAGTGGGAAACGATTGTTTCAAAAATTTGGGAAAAAAATTACACAAAAACGAGGCGAAAAAAAGGTCATGGAGTGATCATTCTTCCGAGCGATCCAAATGCTCTTGTGCAACGACTCAGTTTGAGCATCGCCGCTGGTCATGCTGGAAATATCGCATCGATAAACGAAGCTGTCGCCATTTGTGACGAGCTTTTGAGACAGGGGGAAATCAACAAAGAGGAATACCGATCGATTCAAAAATACATCGAGTCGTGAAACACGAATTAAAAAAAAAAAATTTTCTCATTTTTAAAAATGCCCATTGTGAACAGCAGAAGATATTTAAAAAAGAACGTCGTCGGAGGTGGAGGGATTGTTGACACGTTTAAAAATTTTTTGAGGAGAATGATCGCTTCTAACGCATCAAAGTCATCTCTTCATTTTTTGAGGAAAGCAGCAGCAAGCGAAATTGGAAGAGAAGCGATCACAGCCGCCAGATCTGCGGGAAAAGAATTGGCCTCTTCAGCCATTTCAACTGCCAGAGACGTTGCCATCGACAAAGGAAATAAAGCGATTGAAAAAGTTTACGCCAAGACGGGGACGGTGAATTCAAACCCCAGCACGATTTTGAACGAAGTGGCAAAGCAATCTGTTAATCCGATGGAAGAGCTGCATAAAAAAATGTTTGGTTCGTCCATTCAAGCAAAAAAGAAAATGACGAAAAAGAACGCTTCCAGAATCCAAGATCTGGTCAAAATGGGGAGCGGTCTTTTGATTGCGTGATTTTTTTTGACGAATCAAAAATGACATAAAATTTTTTTTTTCTCATTTTAAAAAATGACCAACACCGACAGATTAATAATTGACGAAAAGCCTGTCTACGACACAGGAATTGAAAAAGTTGATTTTTTCGAGTACCTTCCAACGAATCTCGATTTAAATTCTTCAGGATCAATCGTTTTTGAGATTGATTGCCAGTCTGTGCAGACACTTCCGTCTGAGGCTTACATCCTCGTCGAAGGGGTTCTGAAAAAAGCAGACGGAACCGCTCACGCAGCAGCAGAGAACATTGCTCTGGTGAACAATGCAATCATGTATTTGTTCAGTGACGTCACTTACAACTTATCAGGACAGCAAGTGGAAAGAGTCATGTATCCAGGTCAGGGAACAACCATGCTTGGATTGTTGAAATATCCTTTCGGTTTTCAGCTTGCCGATTGTTTGAAGCAAATGTGGTACAAAGACACATTAAACGCAACTGGAACCACTGGGTTCAACGTCAGGAGAGACCACTTTTTTGCAGACACCACATCCATTGGTGCATTTTCTTTTTGGATCCCTTTAAAACACATTTTTGGTTTTTGCGAAACTTACGACAAAGTCGTTTACGGATTCAGACACACGATCACCTTTACAAAAAAAGAATACGATGACGCCATTTACAGAGCCGGAACTGTTACTGCAGGAATGATCGACATCAAAAAATTCCGACTTTTCATGCCAAGGATTGAGCTTGATGTTTTGAAAAAATCCGAATTTTTGAACCTGATGGCAAAGAAAATCAACGTTCCAGTGGCTTACAAAGCAAACAAAGTCGAAAGGCAAGCCATTCCAGCGGGTCTCACAGAATTCACTTGGACCCTTGGAAGGATCACGGACAAAAGCGTTCCGAGATATATCGTGTTAGGCCTTCAGACAAACAGAGGTTCCAGTCAAACCGCAAATTTAGCCGTGTTCGATCATTGTGACATCAACAATTTTTTCGTGACCGTCAATGGGATTATATATCCAAATTACAATTACGACTTGAATTTTGGAGAAAAGAAAATGGTCATGGCTCATTCCGATGCGTTCACTTTTGACGAAAAATATTATGGCACAAACGAGCTTGTTTGTCAATCCGGTTTGACACTGCTTGAATATAAAAATTTGTTTTCGTTGTTTTTTGTCGACATCAGCAAGCAAAAGGAAAGAGTTGTTTCCGAAACGGCTAAATTGGTTGTCAATTTAAAATTCAGAACGGCTGTGCCAGAAAACACCGTTATTTTCGCAGTGATCATTTCCGACAAATTGATCCAATTTGTTTCAGACGAAACCAACATGAACGCTGTTTATTAAGATTCTTGGCAATAAAAATTGATTTAAAAAAATTTTTTCTTTTCAAAAAAAAACATGAGACTAACAAAAAGTTATCTGAAAAATCTGCTGAAAGAAAATGGTGTCACAAAAACCTCAAACAGTTTGTTGACTTTGATGATGATTGCGGTTGAGAACAATCTCGTGAGCAAAGATTCGCTTTTGGAAGGTGCCAAAGAATGTCGACAGGTCGGTCGTCCAAAAAAAGAAATCAAAACGAAAAAACAGATGGACCCAAAATATGAGAGGCTTGGTTCGATTCGAAAAAAACCTGTGTCTGTGAAAACGACCAACATCGAAACAGGTGATGTGGTTGAATACAAATCACTTTACAAAGCAATGAAAAAGACGGGACATGGCTGGAGATATTTGGAGCGTCGAAATGGAAAAGTGGAAAATGGATTGAGGATTGACATTTTAGGTTCAGAAAAACTCGAAAACAGAAAAAAAAATCAAAGTCCGACAAAATGAAAAAAAATTTTTCAATTCTCGAAAAAAAAGAATTGAAAAAATTGATTTTTGAAAAAAATTTTCTTTGCAATAAAAAATGGAAACCAAAATGCGAAAAATCGGCAAGTCCGAAAAAATTGAATTTGAGTTAAATAATGTTCTTGGCAATAAAAAAATGGAAAGCAGAACTGTCAAAGAAAAAAAAGTCAAAGAGAAATCTCTGACAAAATTGCGAAGTGAAGCCAGAGAACGAGCGATCAAAGGTTACACAAAAATGACCAGGGAACAGCTCGTTGAGGCAATAAAAACAACAAGACCTGTCATCGGCCATCATCCTGTTGCTCGTAGACGGACGACAGATGCGATGTCAATTGTTACTGCTCCGCGTCCTGATATTGCTCCGAGTCCTGAGATTTCTCCGAGTCCTGAGATTTCTCCGCGTCAAACTGTTCAAAAGCCTGCCATCGCTCCGAAACCATCAACAATTCCACCAAGACCAGCTCTTACTTAAAAACTAGCTCTTCCTCCAAAACCACAATCACAATATATGCTTGACGCTCCTGTTCCAGATTCGACTCCTGTGATGACTCCTGTAGTTTTTTCAAGGTTTACGACGGCTGTGAAAAATGCGGTTGTCAGCAGTTTCAACAGCGTGCTTGAGTTCATTGATCCGTACGTTCCAGAGCCGGTGAAAAAAGATTGAAAAACAACAAAAGAGAATTGAAAAAAAGAATAATGTCTCTTCGATCGCTCGTGTTCGGAGAACCTCAAATTGATTTTCATTTGACTGATCACGCGCTGAGGCATGTTGCAAAACAATTTTCGCATCAAGTCAAAGGAAACCAAAAGGACGCTTCTGCCTTTTTGGATTTGGCAAAAGAAGGTGTGATAAAAATTCTTCAAGAGAATAAAAACAAAAAAGCGAGCCTTGTTTTGACAATCGATATGGAGAGCGTCAGCCTTACTACGGGAGAGAAGGTGCATCGAATCGTTCCTTTTTTGTCAAAAGCGGGAATCATTTTGGAGTCGACGGATTTGGGAGAGTTTTACGAAAAGTAAAAGATGAGATCCTGGAAAACATGGAAAAATACAACAAAATGGGTTCGAATTGCACAGTGTCAGCCATCTTGAAAATGGACATCAATTTAATTGAATACAGGCCAATCGGTGGTCGATCGTACATCCCTTTCGACGATTTTCTGTCAAGAAAAAAAAACAATCATCAACATGGAGAACGAAGACACTGAATGCTTCAAGTGGAGCGTCACCAGAGCGTTGAACATGAAAGAAAAACACGGAGAAAGGATTGACAAAGACTTGATTGAAAAATCGAAAAGTTTTAATTGGGAAGGGATTGAATTTTCTGTCAAACTCGATCAAATCAAAATATTTGAGACAAATAATCCAGACATCAGCGTCAACGTTTTTGGTTACGAAAAAAAATCCATACACCCTTTGCAAATATCGAAATGCTTGAACAGAAAGCATGAAATTGATTTGCTGCTCATTTCAGACGAAAAAACAAATCATTATTGCCTGATTAAAAATCTGAGTCGACTCATTTCATCCCAAGCATCCAACAGAAATGGGAAAAAATATTTTTGCAGAAATTGCTTGCAGGGGATGAAAAGCGAAGAGGACCTTTCAAAACATTCGACCTATTGCAGAGAGCACAGCGCGACACGCATGGATTTTCCTCCAAAAAATTCGCTCATGAAATTTGGTAACATTGAAAGGTCGATGAGGGTTCCATTCATCGTTTACGCGGATTTTGAAAGCTTTGTCAAACCGATGGACTCGTGCGAACAAAACCCAGACAAGTCGTACACCAAAAAGTTTTAAAGTCACGTTCCGAGCTCTTTTTCCTTTTACATCAAATGTTTTGACGAAACCGTTAATGACGGCGAACCATCAATTTCCGAATCGTCAAACGAGAACCAAGACGTGGCCCAATTTTTTGTCGACAGCTTGGAAAAAGAAATAAAAGAACATTTTGGAAAAATCGAGAGAAAAAATATGTTTTTCACAAAGGACGATGAAAATAATTTCAAAGACGCAACAGTTTGCCACATTTGCGAAGAAAAAATTCTCGATACAGAAAAGGTGCGCGACCACTGCCATTTTACTGGAAAATATCGAGGAGCGGCCCACAACGAATGCAATTTAAAATACAAATTCCCAAAATTTGTTCCTGTCGTTTTTCACAATTTGTCGGGTGACGACAGCCATTTGTTTATCAAAAAATTGGGAGGAGAAATAGCCTGCATCCCATGCAACGAGGAAAAATACATCAGCTTCTCGAAAAAAATCACGGTGGGAGAGTACATCGGGAAAGACGGAAAACCAAAAGGCAAAAAAATTGAATTGAGGTTAATCGACAGCTTTAAATTCCTTTCCTTCGGTTTGGAGGCTTTGTCAAAAAATTTACAGCCAGAAGAGTTCAAAAACCTGGCAAAATATTTTGAAGGAGAAAAATTCGATTTGCTTCGAAAAAAAGGTGTTTACCCTTACGGTTGGGTGGATGGATTCGATAAATTTCAAGAAACGCAATTGCCTCCAAAAGAAGCGTTTTTCTCAGAACTCAACCACAATGAAATAAGTGACGAAGATTACGCGCATGCGCAGAAGGTTTGGAACGTGTTTCAATGCAAAATGTTCAGAGATTATCACGATTTGTATAACGTGTCTAACGTTTTGATTCTGGCGGACGTCTTTGAAAATTTCAGGGACGTTTGCATTAAAAATTACAAGCTCGATCCCGCTTGGTATTACACATCTCCAGGGTTGGCATGGGACGCTTGTTTGAAACTGACAAAAATAAAATTGGAGTTGTTGAGCGACCCCGACATTCTTCGAATGATCCAAAAAGGAACCCGTGGAGGGATCAGCATGATCTCGAACCGGCATGGAAAATCGAACAACAAATACATGGGTGACTCATACGATCCAAGCCAACCATCAAAATTCATTCAATACTTGGACGCCAACAACCTGTACGGATGGGCCATGTGCAAACCCCTTCCCACTCACGGTTTCGAATGGATGACAGAAGACGAACTGTCAGATTGGCGATCGGTTCCGTGCATTTTGGAGGTTGATTTGGATTATCCTGAAAGCCTTCACGATGAACACAACGATTATCCTTTGGCCCCCGAGAAAATGAAAATTGGAAAAGTGGATAAGCTCGTTCCAAATTTAAACGACAAAAAAAAATATGTCCTTCACTGTGAAAACCTGAAATTGTACGAACGATTGGGAATGAAAATTTCAAAGGTGCACAGAGGAATAAAATTTGAGCAACGTGATTGGATGAAACCGTACATCGAACCCAACACCAAAGAAAGAGCAAAAGCTACAAACGAATCTGATAAAGAGTTTTTCAAACTCATGAACAACTCCGTCTTTGGGAAAACAATGGAGAACATTGAAAAGACAGTTGACGTGAGACTGGTGACGGAAAGAGAAATAGCAAGAAAATTGTCGGCGATACCAAATTACGACAGGCACACGATTTTCGATGAAAACTTGATTGCCGTTCACATTAAAAGGACATCAGTTTTTTACAACAAACCAATTTATTTGGGGATGTCCATTTTGGATTTGAGCAAAACCTTAATGTTCGAGTTCCATTATGATTACATCAAAAAGAAATATCCTGGTGGTGACGCAAAGCTGCTGATGACAGACACTGACTCGCTGGTTTATGAAATAAAAACGGACGATTTTTACAAAGACATTTCCGACGATGTGGAAAAAAAATTCGACACGAGCGATTTAAGCAAAAACCATCCAGCCATTCAAAACGGTCATTGGGATGTTTAAAGACGAGACTGGAGGTAAACAAATTGAAGAGTATGTTGGTCCCAGGTCAAAACTTTACTCTTACAAAATACACCAAGAAAAACAAGAAAAAAAATGCAAAAAATTCAAGGGGGTCAAAATATATGTCGTCAACAAATACATCACCCACGACGATTAGAAAAAATGCCTCGAAACCAAAAAAGAAAAAATAAACAAAATGAATGTCATCCGATCCCATTTGCACAACGTTTACACTGAGGAAATCAACAAAACCTCTCTCAGCTCCGACGACGACAAAAGAATCATTTTGGATGATGGGGTTCACATGTTGGCTTATGGGCATTACAAATTAAAAAAATCAGAGCAAGAGGCAGAGCAAGAGGCAGAGAAAGAGGCAGAGAAAGAGGCAGAGAAAGAGGCAGAGAAAGAAGCAGAGAAAGAGGCAGAGTCAGACGCTGAGCAAGAGCAAGAGTCAGAGCCAGAGCAAGAGGCAGAGCAAGAGCAAGAGTCAGAGCCAGAGCAAGAGGCAGAGGAAGAGCAAGAGGCAGAGGAAGAGCAAGAGGCAGAGGAAGAGCAAGAGGCAGAGGAAGAGCAAGAGGCAGAGGAAGAACAAGAGGCAGAGGAAGAGCAAGAGGCAGAGGAAGAGCAAGAGGCAGAGGAAGAGCAAGAGGCAGAGGAAGAGCAAGAGGAAGAGCAAGAGGCAGAGGAAGAGCAAGAGGCAGAGGAAGAGCAAGAGGCAGAGGAAGAGCAAGAGTCAGAGGCAAAAAGGGTAATCGCAGAGTGCAGAAAGATGATCGCAGAGAACAAAGAAATCTCAAATAGGTCAAAAATGTTGATCGCAGAGTGCAGAGGGATGATCGAGGAGACAAAAAGGTAAGTGACAAAAAGGAGGAGACCAAAATAAAAAAAAATGAACAAAATAAAAAAAATGAACAAAATAGAAAAAATGAACAAAATAAAAAAAATGAACAAAATGATCAATGTGGAGGGAATTGTTTTGCCGAACGAGGCTTTGACAAATTTTCAATTGATGGAAGCAGCAAAAAAACTGAAAATAAAAGACTTCCGTGGAGTTTTTGTCTGAGACGCATTGCCAAAACAACCGAGAAAAAAGGAATGCGGGATTCTCAACACTGGGGATTCGAGCACTGGAGGGTTTTATTGGGTGTGTTGGTTCAAAGACGGTGACAAAAAATGACGTCGACGTCAGCTCAAGTCTGTGCGTTAAAACAGACGGATCAAGCACGATCACTGGAATCATTGACATGAACTCCCACAAGTTGATCAACGTCTCTGATCCGACCAATTTAAAAGACGCTGCGACTAAAGGGTATGTGGACACCAAAGTCTCTTACAACAATATTTCTTACGTCGACATCAACATGACTTCTCACAAATTGACCAATTTGGCTGAGCCTGTTTCTGCTTCAGATTCAGCCACCAAAAATTACGTGGACACTCATGCATCAGGCGGAGGAACAACTGTGGGAAATGCAGATTTGGATTTGAACTCTCACAAATTGATCAACGTGACTGATCCCTCCAACTCGCAAGACGGAGCGACAAAAAGTTACGTTGACTTGTTGTTTCAAGAATCGAGTTTGACCAGCGCCATTCCAGGATCCGGTTTCACCAGTTTGGGGTTCAAGTCTCAGACGGTAGCAGCTGTAACGACTTCTCCTGTGTTTGCGTTTTCCGGAAAATCAGGTGTACTGAGAAGATTGTGGTTGGCATTATACAGCGCCTCTGGCACTAATGTTCCTGGTCAAGTTTTCATTCGAATCTTCACAGACGGAGAAATCAATGTGGGAAATTATTCAGAAACAACAGAAGAAATCGGAGTGGACGCAACAGGTCTCGCCACTGATTTGCTTTTTTCTCCTTTGGGAGGAGTTTTTTACACTAATTCTTTGCAAGGGTGTAACGTTTTCAACACCACTTCCTTGGGAGGATATTTCACGTTGGACATGTCTTTCAGAAACGACATCTCCATTCAACTCGTGAACAGAAATGCCACTGCCATCACCTATTGGATTCAGCCGTTTATTTCCACACTTGCTTCTATTCCTGCGACCATCCCTCTTTTCAAGCTGTACTGCAGAACGTTTCGATATTTGAACACCTCTTACGGCAGCGAATACGTTTTGATGAACACCATCGGAAAAGGAAACGGAGTCTTTCTCAAATACATCAGGATGCACATCATTGGCTCCTCCGGAAACTGGTGGGAATCACGAGTCCGAATGTACGACGGAATTGGATCCCCTTCAAACATCATCACTCGTTGGACTCCATACAGCACCAACAATTACACTTACTTTCCTGGTTATGACACAGACAGCACATGCTTCTTTTCCTCCTCTGGACTTGAAGATTTTTACTTGTCCTCATGGAACGGATTAAATGTGACTTCCTTTAACAACAATTTGACTGGATTGCTGTATCAATCAAACGCCTCCATCGGATCTACCACCACCATTTCTTTTTACAGAATTTTCGGAGAAGCAGACTCCATACCCAGCGTTTCAACCGGAAGAAGACTCGTCGTCACTCTCAACTCCGGGACGCACAAATCGGCCAATCCTGAAGCTTCTACCTTCTTCTTGGACAAGTATTTTATTACGCTTAATTCGCGCAACACCTTTACAACCATTAAACTTTTTCATGACGCGTTTTACACGTCATGAAAAAAAAATGTTTCTTTGTCCTCCATCATCAAAAAAAACTCAAAACGGGATGCAAAAATTCAAAAGTCGTTTTGTCCCGCGATTATCAAAAAAAACTCAAAACGGGCTGCAAAATGGTTTTGTCCCAGAACTCTCCTTTTCTAGTAGTGTCTTTTACGACAAGCCTGTTTTCTTGGGAATGAGCATCCTCGATATCAGCAAAACCCTCATGTTTGATTTCCATTATAACTATATCAAACCAAAATACGGCGATCGCGCAAAATTGTTTATGACTGACACAGACTCTCTGTTTTACAAAATTGAAACGGAAGATTTTTATCAAGACATTGCCGCAGACGTGAAAAGCAAATTTGACACGAGTGGATTTCCTAAAGATCATCCCGCCTTTGAAAATGCCGGATTAGAAGTGGGATTGAATAATAAGGCCCTTGGAACGTTAAAAGACGAGGCTGGAGGTAAGCAAACTATTAAGTTTGTTGGCCTGAGACCGAAACTCTACTCTTTTAAGATCCTTGAAAAAGAAGAAGAACGAAAAAATGCAAAGGAATTTAGAAATGTGTGGCTGAAAAGAAAATCACTCACCAAGATTACTACGATTGCTTAATGGAAAAGAAAGAAAAACTTGCAATCATGAACGTCATCCGATCTCATCTTTACGATGTTTACACCGAAGAAATTAACAAAGTCGCACTCAGCGCTAACGACGACAAAAGAATCGTTCAAGAGGATGGTATTCACACGTTTGCTATTGGACACTACAAAACCAGACCCTGTGCTGAAGACTCATTGCGGGAAGTATGACAACAAGAAATTTTTATGACAACAAAAAATTATATCTTAACATTTTTGAAAAAAAGGTAAGTCAACAAAATTTGAATGCGACAAGATTCACGATCTTAACACTTTCCATTAAAACACAACGCCATCTTGGATAACATCGAACCCCCCAATATAACACGGTATCAATGTCTCAGAACCGGCTATTTATAGCAGAAATTTGTAATTGCTGGAACTGGTTTTGCATATAAATACCCCTCAATTTCCGCTAAAATGGCTTTCTTGGTGCTTGTTTTACCTCCAGGATTAATATAACCTGCACCAAACACTTTTTTCCTCAGTTATTCAGTGAAATCACAGTTGCCATCATTTTCATCATCCAACATTGAAGAGGAAGGAGTGCTTTGGCTGGCCAAAATTTCTTTTTTTGACAGTTCTTCCATAGCTTTCTTTACTGCAGTTTTGACTTCTTCAAATTTTTTCCTCTCATCCACAAAGCACATGCCCTTTCTCTTAGGATTTCAAAAAATAAGCAATAGAGAATTCAATATTCATCAGCTCCCCTTCGAATCTGTTGTTTAAATCTTTATTGAATTAGTGAGCAAGCTCTAATGACACCTCGGTTTTTGGATTGACACAGACCTCACATTTTGCCTTGTTGAAGAATTCTCAAATATTAGATAACTTAGGCATCTGAAAAGAAGAAAAAAATGAAATAACATAAAAATGGAATAAATCAGATTGTTTGAGTTTTTTCTTTATGTTTGTCTCAACAAAAAATGATATTTTTGAGGCATGCATAAAGTTTTCAATAAAAGTACTAATTATTTAAAGGATATTTTCCTTAATTTTTGAAACGAACGTAGCAATTTTTCAAACTAGTTTTTATCTCTTTTTCTATTTTTATTTCTGTTTATATTTAAGTAGAAGAAATATAACAATATAAATTTTATCAAACCAATCCACTAGTTGAAACAAACCGTAAAGCGAATTGATTCGCGAATGAATTCGATCCACAAAAAAAAAAAAAAAAAAAACCTGCAAAAATTCAGTTTGAAATATTCTTAAGTTTTAAATCAATATAATATAATAATGGCTTACCGTAATAAATGTAAGTGAAGAATAGTAGACTTGATCTGTTGAACGAATTGTTGTAACTACTAGGAATTGCCGATTCTGGCTCATGAACCATAAACCAACCATAAATTTTTTCCCTCGTTGATGAACCATAAGCGAACCATTAACTTCTTTACCAGCGTGCATGATTTTTTCACGAGCGTTCAGAAATTCCCTGTGCAGTATGTCGTGCGGAATAGAAAAAGTAAAAATTTATTTTAATTTTTCTCGGCGACAATTTTCAATTTTTTCTCATCATTCTCATTATCATTAGGCGTGCGCCTAAGCGTAATAATAGACCTGACCAAGAAGCAGATAAAAGCTTCCAAATTGACCCACTTGAGCGTCTCCGGAGTTGAGTGTGACAACTAACCTTCTGCCTGTAGAAACGCTGGGCATGGAGTCAGCTTCTCCGAAATCTCTATAAAAGGAGATGGTGTTGGTAGAGCCAATGGAAGCATTGGATTGAAACAGCAATCCTGTCGACTTGTTGTTGAACGAGGTTAGGTTTGATTCGTTCAATGAGGACAAGTAAAAATCTTCTAGACCAGACGAGGAGAAAATGCATTTACTATTGCCATTATACCCAGGGAAGTATGTGTAGTTGTTAGTATAATAGGGTGTCCTTGGATTGAGTACAGTTCCATTTCCTGGAGGTAAATTACCGTCATACATTCTAACTCTAGATTCCCACCAGTTTCCAGAGGCTCCACTGATGTGTGCTCTAATATATTTTAGAAAAACTCCATTTCCTTTACCTGCAGAGTTGAGCGGGACATATTCGTTTCCGTAGGTGGTGCTTAAATATCTGAACGTTCTAGAGTACAACTTATAAAACGGCATGGAGGGAGGAACTGTTGAGAGTGTAGTGATGAAGGGTTGAATCCAGTAGGTTATGGGTGAAGCTATTTTGTTGAGTAATTGTATAGCTATGTTTGTTTTAAAAACAAACATAGTGAAGCTGCTTTGTTGAGTAATTGTATAGCTATTAATTATATAGCCAAAACCTTCTGTACTCGTAGCATAATTTCCAACTCCAGTTTCTCCGTCTGCATAAATTCTAATAAAAACATTTCCAGGGATGCTTAGTCCTCCTGTGACTGTTCCGTTGATAGCTAGCCACAATCTTCTTACAACTCCAGGACCGTCAGAGTTGGTGAAACCAGTAAACGATATCTCCGCAAATCGATATCTCCGCTGATCGTGCTCGATCCGTCTGTTTTTACACACTGACTTGTGCTTACATCCACATAGTTTTTTGTAGCAGCGTCATGCAGACTTGTGGACTTGTTCACATTGATGAGTTTGTGAGAGTTTAAATCAGGGATGGCCAAAACGTGGCTCGCGAGCTGCATGCGGCTCTTGGAATGTCAATGCGGCTCGCGAACCTTGGAATTTCATTTCGACTCTTTTCGTATTAACTTTACTTAATCGCAAAGCTTATTTTTTTGAAATGGATTAAGTAAATACTAACAATAATTCAGTTTGCAACAGCAATAAGAAAAGAAAAATTGATGACGAGAAAAGAATATTTAATGAAGATTGGTCAGAAAAACTTGCATTTATTGAAAAAGAAAATAAACCGATATGCTTAACTTGTAATAAAGAACTTGCTCACAACAAGTCAGGGAATATTAAACGCCACTATGAAACTAAACATATAAGTTTTTCCAAGGAATGTCCATTAAATTCAGATTACAGGATAAATAAAATCTTTCAGTAAAGAATCAACTATTTCTTCAGAAGCAAGTTTTCTTATAGTATGGAACATTGCAAGAGTAAAACATCCATACACTGAAGGAGAATTTATAAAGCAAAATATTTCAGTTGTGCTCATAGTTTTAGATCCTAAAAATAGCAAAATTCAAAGGTTAATTTCACAGAATCCTATTTCTCGATATTCAACTGAAAGAAGAATAGCTGAGATTAGTGATGATATTGAGCAGCAATTGTTGAACGACTTAAAAAACTGTGAAGCATTCAGTTTAGCTCTGGATGAATCAACAGATGTTCAAGATAAATATTAAATGGCAGTATTTGTTAGGTATGTAACATCAGATGTAATTGTGAAAGAAGAATTACTAGAGTTGGTTGAGCTAAAAGATACAACTCGTGGAGTTGATATAAAGGAAGCTCTTGAAACAGTTCTACTTAAAGCCAATGCACCTGTCAACAAACTTGGGCACTACTGCACTTTTGCAGCCACCCAGCCACCCACCCACCCCTTTTTTTTTAATAATTGATTATAAAAATTTCATGCTGATTCAGAAAAATATAAAAACATAGACCTGAAAATCAATGGAAAGTGCTCTAATTCGTATCAAAGTTGTAAAAAATCCCTCTAAAATCCCTAATATTCACCATTTTGAGAATAACAAGTTAATGATCTTTTAGCTTACAAAGCAATACAATAATAGCATGGTTTTTACATTAAAAATATCGTTAAAGTATGTTTATCTTGCTTAATAACAATCCTAAGGCTGATGAAAACCAGCTTTTTTTATTGCGCAATGTAAAGGTAATTAATTTTCGTTAAAAATGAAAGCATTTAGAATAAGATTTTTAAAAAATGGTGAATATTAGGGTTTTTAGTGGAATTTTTTACAACTTTGACTTAGAGCACTTTCCATTAATTTTCAGGTCTATATATTTTTCTGAATTAGCATGAAATTTTCTATCATAATCAACTATAAAAAAAGGGGGGGGGGTGCGAATGTGCGGTAGCGCCCGAACTTGTTAGTGTTGCTACAGATGGTGCACCAGCAATGGGTGGCAAACATGTTGGAATTATTGGTTTATTAAAAAGTAATCCTAAGTATCCAGAGTTCATTCCAGTTCATTGTTTGTTCATCAAGAACATTTAGTAGCAAAACACTTTAATTTTTCAATCGTTCTAAAATCAGTGACAGAAATTGTAAATTATATTCGACGAAATGCTAAAAATCACAGACAGTTTAAAAACTTTATTAACGAAATGGATCTTGCTGACAAACCAAATGACCTATCATTTTACTGATCAGTACGGTGGCTTTCAAGTAGTGATGCTTTTTATAAGTTCGTAGAATTTTTAGAGCCAATTAAATCTTTTTTGGTTGAAAAGAAAAAGACTTTGGAAATTCTGATGATATGAATTTTTTGCAAGATCTTTTGTTTTTGACTGATATAATGCAACATTTACAAAGTCTGAATTTATCTCTTCAGGGAAAAGAAAATATTATATCTGATCTTGCTCAGACTATTTTTAGTTTTCAAAAAAAAATACCCTTTTTCAGAGAGATCTTACTTTAAAAACCTTTAACCATTTTCTTCAAATGAAGAAGATGATTATTTCTAATTCTTCAATTCAGTATGATGACCATAAGATTGAATCATAAAGGGAAAAGTTACAGAATTTACTAGAAAACTTTAAAAAAATGTTTATAGATTTGCAAGCACATAAATCATCCTTAAGATTTATAATAAATCCTTTTTTAATTGATGTTATTGGTGATGGTTGTCCAAATCCATCAAACATAGTTGAAGAAGTATCTCAATTTGAAACAGAACTATTAGATCTCCAAGAAGATCAAAATCTTCTGATGCTGCATAAAACACTAACACTACTAAGACTTGCCGATTCTGGCGCATTTTTTTTTTAATACTTAATGAATTCAAGATGGCGTCGTGTTTTTAATTTTCTGCAATCATGAATTGTAAATTCTGGCGCATTGACATTTTTCTATACTTAAGGATTCTGGCGCATTGACATTTTTTTAATACCGCATTGACATTTTTTATAATTCCGCATTGTGATATTTAGAAATACCGCATTGGCATTTTTCTATACTTAAGGGTTCTGACGCATTGACATTTTTTTATAATTCTGCATCCTGATTTTCTGCAATCATTTTTGTTGACTTACCTTTTTGTGTCTCTACCTCGTGTTCTGAGTTTATATTTAATCATCATGTCCGAAGAGTTGATCATAGTCCATAAATGTAAAGCACGGTTTTAGTTTGTAATGTCCAAGGGCTAGCGTGTGAATTCCGTCTTGCAAGATGTGTCTTTTGTCATCGTTAGCGCTGAGTGCGACTTTGTTTATTTCTTCGGTGTAAACGTTATGCTGATGCGATCGGATAACGTTCATGGCTGCAAGCTTTTCTATCTTATTCATTAAGCAGTCTTTATAATCTTGATGAGTGATGTGTTTATCAACGACTTTCTTTTTAACCCCTTTGCATCTTTTCTCTTCTTTTTCATAGGTTTTGTAAGAGTAGAGCTTAGGTCGAAGTCCAACAAACTCTTTAATTAGTTTTCCACCAGCTTCGTCTTTGAACATGCCGATAATCTTATTATTTAAGCCTACTTTGAATCCAACGTTTTCAATAGCAGGATGGTCTTTAGAAAAGTTGCTCGTGTCAAATTTGGTTTCAAGATCGCCAGAAATGTCTTGATAAAAATCTTTCGTTTCGATTTCATAGATGAGCGAGTCAGTGTCAGTCATGAGTAGTTTCGCGCGATCTCCGTATTTAGGTTTGATATAGTTGTAATTGAAATCAAACATCAAAGTTTTGCTTATGTCTAGAACGCTTAGTCCTAAGTAAACAGGCTTGTTGTAAAAGAGTTTTGTTCTTTTCATATGAACTGCAGTAAGGTTTTCATCAAAAATGGTATTTCTATCATAATTAGACTTTCTTGACAATTTCAAGACTTCTTTTCTTGTGGTGACTAGTTTAATATCAACATGCTTTCGAATATTCTCCATGGTTTTTCCAAAGACAGAGTTATTCATGAGTTTAAAAAATTCTTTTTCAAACTCGTTTTTAGCTTTTGCTCTTAATCCAGTGTTGAGATCGATGTATTGTTTCATGAAGGGTTCTTCTTCAAAGGTAACGCCTCGATGAATTTTAGTAGTGATCAATCCAAGTCGTTCATAGAGTTTTAGGTTTTCATGATGAACGACGTATTTTTCTTTGTTGTTTAAATTAGGAACGAGCTTGTCCACTTTATTAATTTTTAGTCTTTCAGGAGCTAAAGGATAGTCGTTGTGTAAATCGTGTAGACTTTTAGGATAATTCAAGTCTACTTCGAGAATACAAGGCATGGATTTCCAATTAGCGAGCTCCTCTTCAGTCATCCATCTGAATCCTCTAAAAGGAAGAGACTTACACATAGCCCATCCATATAAATTATTTGCGTCTAAATACTGAATGAATTTCGAAGGTTGTGAAGGATCATAATCACTCATGTATTTGTTGTTAGCAGTTCCATGTCGTTTGCTGATCATGCAAATCCCACCGCGTATCCCTTTTTCTATCATATTAAGCATATCAATATCAGACAGAAGCTCTAACCGAATTCCAGTAAGTTTTAACATGGCATCCCAACCCAAACCAGGTGAGGTGTAATACCAAGCAGGATCAAGTTTGTAATAGGTACGGCACACGTCTCTGAAATTTTCAAAGATATCAGCAAGTATCAGCACGTCTGACTTGTTGTACAGTTCTTGGTAATCTTTAAACGTTTTACATCCAAATACATTCCAAACGTTTTGAGCATGTGCATAGTCTTCACAGCTTATCCCCTCATCATTCAGTTTGGAATAGAATGCTTCAATAGGAGGTAATTGTGTTTCAGAGAACTTTTCAATTGAGTTCACCCAGTCATAAGGGTAAACACCTTTTTTTCTTAATAAATTAAACTTTTCTCCAGAGTAATATTGAGCAACGTTTTTGCATTGACTGTCAGTCAGATTTTTAGCTAGATCTTCTAATTTACCAGCCATGAATCTGAAGCTATCAATAAACCTCAATTCTTTCCATACTTCCTTTAGTTTACCTTTCTTATTAATAAATTCTCTCACTTTGATTTGTTTAGAGAAGCTGATATATTTTTCTTCATTGTTGGGTATGCATTTTAATTTCCCTCCTAATTTCCTGATGAACAAATGACTATCATAACCAGACAAATTATGTAAAATGATGGGAATAAATTTTGGAAGTTTATAATTCAAGTTGCATTTGTTATGAGCAGCACCACGGTACTTTCCGGTTAAATGACAGTGATCCCACACTTTGTCACTGTTAAGATCTGATTCACAAATATGACATAGAGTTGTAGTCTTAAAATTCTTTTCATCCTCATCCGTTACCACTTTCTTTTTTACTATATCAATCTTGTCAAGAATCTTTATAAGGTCAGCTTCAAGCATGGTTATGAACTTTTGAGCTACGTCATCCTCATCGCTTTCAGCTGTGTACATGACTGGTTCTCCTTTGTAAAGGCTATCGTCAAAGCATTTGATATAATAGCAGAAGGAGCTTGGTACGTGCTTTTGATATTGTTTGGTGTACGACTCTTTCGAATTCGGTGTGCAAGTGTTAAGAGGTTTGATGAAACTTTCAAAGTCTGCATATACAACGTATGGAACTCTCATAGATTTGTTATAGTTTTTAAAATGAACGGTCGTTCCTTCTTTAGGAAGTTCGATTCTTACTGCATCGTTGTCATAGCAATAAGGTTGATGCTGTTGGAGCTTTTCTTCTTGATCATAGCCTTGCAAGCAACTTCTGCAATAATACATTTTGTGCTGATGTTTTGATGTTTGTGTAGATAATAACCGACTCAAACTTTTAATCACACAATAATGGTCAGTGTCTTCGTTTGAAATAAGCAACAAATCAATGCAGTGCTTTCGATCTACAAAGTCAGATATTTTCAAAGGGTAAAGTTTTTTATTTTCATACCCAAAGACGTTAATGCTAATAGTCGGATTATTCTTTTCAAACTTATCGATTTTATTAAGCTTGACAGGAAACTCTATTCCTTCCCAATTCAGCTCTTCTGATTTTAGAACCAAGTCTTTATCAATTCTTTCGTTGTCTCTATTTTTTAAATTCAACGCTCGAGTGACTGACCATTTAAAGCATTGGTTGTCATCGTTTTCCATGTTGATGATCGCCTTTTTGTCTTTCAGCTCTTTAGACAGTTCAATATAGGAAGAACCGCTGATAGGTTCGTAATCAGTAAAGTTAATGTCCATTCTTAAAATCTTAGATAGGATACTATTAGATCCTAAGGCATTGTATTTAACACTATTTTCCAAGACTTTTTCTTCCATTTCACCCATGAGCTCTCTTACATCCGTAGTCGCTAGAATAATCTCCGATCTTGATGAAAAGCTCGCTTCCCGAGTCACTTCTTCACCAGTCATCATGCTTACAGATTTCATTTCACACGTTAAAACAATTCTTACTCTGGTGTTTCTTTCTCCTTCCATGGTTTGAATGGCAGACTCTCTTACCAAAGTAAAAAAGGATGCAAGGTCTTGGTATCGAGAAGAAGGTCTATAAGAAAATTGTCTCACAGAACCCTCCGCTGAATGTTCAGTCATTTTAAACTTTACTTTAATTGGTTTTGGTACAGGCTGTTTATACTCTGTTTTTGATACAAGTGATTTGATCGACTTTATCTTTTTATCGATTTGTTTTGCTGATTCGCTTACATTCTTCTTGACTACTTCAGGAACGTAGGGTTCTATCCATTCTTTAACATCATTAAACTTAGTTTTAACATAGGACGCCACACTTTTTGCAGCCGACGTCAGACTTGAAAAAAATGAAGGTCTAGGTGGAATGACTGGTTTTGGTGTTATAGCAGGTGTTAAATCTGAAACAGGTTCGTCAAGGATAGACCTTTGCAAATGAGCTGGTTTTGGAGCAATAGGAGGCTTTCGCACAACAGGTTTTGGCGCTATAGGAGGCTTTTGTACTGCAGAAGAAACAATCCTTACTTTTGTCGGCTTTACAGAAACTTTTACAGCTGGTCGAACAAACCTAAGCACGGTAGGTCTTTCAGGCAACGGTCTTGCCTCAGTCGTACGTCTACGAAAAGAAGCAGGAGCAGAAGCAATTCTAGGAGGATCTAAAACCATTAAAAGATCACCCTTTCTCATTTTAGAGTAACCTCTTATTTTTTGCTCTTTAGCAATTTCTTTTAATTCTTTCAACGTTTTGTTTTCCATTTTTTAATAGTGCAAGATTTTTATTTAAGCCATTTTCAATTTTTAAATTTGATATATACCAAATTTAAAAATTTCTACCTCCAGAAATCTCATATTTGTAACCATCTATCACTTTTCCATTTCTGCATTCAAAGTACTGCCAGCTATGCCCTGTCTTTTTATGAGTCTCGTAAGCAGACTTGTACTCAGTCACCTCACCAGTATCCACATGAGTTATTTTCAAATGTAAAGGATTATTTCTAATTAAACCAAGTCTAGCATATTTTGGATCAAGAGGTTTCTTTTCTTTTTTCTCATGTATTCTAGGTCTGCCAACAGGTTTCTTGTCTTTCAAGTTTTCCAAAATGACATCTTTATCAATCAGATTGTTTTCAACCGCAAGCATCATGAGAGACATTTTATTGTCTGACGTTTTGGAAACCCCATTTTCTTTTAACAAATTTTTCAAAAGTTTTCTTGTATATTTCATCTTTTTTATTTGTAAAGATTTTTTTTAAATCAAATTCGATTTTTTTAAATTTATGTCATTGATGAAAATTATTTTAAAGTTTTTATATACAATATCATTAGGAGCAAGTGAATGATTTAAAATTGCGCTTTTTAGATTTCCAGAAATCTTTTTCTTCTCCTCGAAATCACAATCCAAACCAAGCACATAATTGTCAATCATTCTTAGCTTTTCTTTTTTAGGCAAGGCTTTCCAAGTACTGAGATGCTCTTTAATTTTCTTTTCCATTCGTGAATATTCTGTATCAGCACTCCATACAAGTAGGTAAAGCTTGTCTCTCTCTTCCTCACTGTACTCTTTTGGAATATTAAAATTTCCGTTTTCAGTAACGTAAACAGATTCGCAAAACACACCTGTTTTTCCAAAAGCAAGAAGCTCAAGATGTCTTTTTTTATTTGCGTCAGTCTCTTTGATACTGCATTCTAGAAAAAACGGAAAAAACTGAATCATTTTATTCTTCTTTTAACAGATTTAATCCATTTTCGATTTTTTTAGGTCTACCCACGGGTCAATCTTCCTTCACGTCTTTAATCAATATGTTTTTATCAATCAAGTTGTTTTCAATCGCAAGCATTAATAATGACATTTTATTGTTTGACGTTTTGGAAATTCCGTTTTCTTTCAGCAATTTTTTCAAATCCTTTTTCGTATATCTCATTTTTATTTTAAAAATATTATTTTTGAGTCCTTTTCAATAAACAAAATTAAATCTGTTTCCATTTGATTCAAATTTAAGCAATTTATCAGAAATGAGAACAGCAAAAGCCTGAGTGTTTGCAGGAACGTTCGCATTAAATGTAGCTTTTATTTGCACATCTACCACTGAAGTTTTTAGTCTCTCAGCCTGTTTGCTCACATCAAAAACAAACAGAGGACAAATGTATCTATAGTTTAAGGCAGATATATTAGGTTGACTTATGATATCGCTTACTCCATAAAGTCTATTGTCAAATTTAGAAGCGTCCTTATAAGCTCTTGAGTATTTTTGGTTGTTAAAGTCCAAATTGTAATCAACAGCAGGATATCTTTCACTGTTTAAAGTGACATATATGTTTTTCAAGTCGCAGTGATCAAAGACTGCAGGATTTAGTTCTTGACTTCCAGATTTATTGGTTTGGAATCCAACAATGACATACCTTGGTCTTTCGCTAGCTGATCTTGCGCTTAATCTCCAACTAAAGTTATTGGATACAGGAACAGCGATGGTGTCGCATTGTCTAGATCTGAACGAAATTGGAACATTTACTTTTGATTCAATGATTTTGTAAAGATTGTTGCTAGCCGCTACAGAGGGTGTGACATGAGGCATAAACAAAGACAGTTTAGTCAAATCCAGTTTTCCTGCAGCTGTTGCAGCTGTTCTAAAATTAGCATCACTATCACTCTTTCTCACAAGAGAAATTGTATGCTTAAATCCATAGATCACTTTATCGTAATCATCACAAAATCCAAAAATGTGCTTTAAAGGAATGCAAAACGAAAACGTTCCTTTTTCTTCACTTTTTGCAATGATGTAGTCTTGTCTTTGCTTAAATCCAGTGTTGTTGACAAGATCTGCTAAAGCTGTCGTGTCTCTTTGCCACAGCTGATTCATTCCTTCAGACACTTGGAACTCTACTGGATATTTGAGGTATCCAATCATGGTGGTAGCTTGTCCAGGTTCGAAAATGGTCTCCACCTCGTTATTCGATAAATGATAAGAAATCTGACTGAACATGTACATTAAACCATTGTTAACCAAAGTAACAACATCTGTATCAGCGTAAGAAGTTCCATCCGCTTTTAAAAGTCTTCCTTCAACCAAAAGGTATGCCTCAGATGGAAGCGTGAACAAATCTTGCTGCTCAATATTGATCCTTATTTCTCCATCCACGTTTAGATTCTTACTCACTGGTTCATATTCATGAAACTCGAATCTCTCAATTTCTTCATCCACCATAATTTCTTCTGTAAAATTAAAAACATCGGAATTTGCCATTTTTATACATCTAAGAAAAAAATTTTTACATCCTCATGCAATCAAAAGTCCATTTCCCTTTTTTACCAAGTCTTGTATTCTAATCGCGTTGTTCTTCGACAGTCCTGATCCAAACATAGAATATTCGTTCATAACAGGTGCTGCTGCTGCTGCTGCTGCTTTGTTAACAATGCTCGAAATAATTTCTTTGCTTTTAAGACTGAGATCATTCTTTGCATCTGGCTTTGGAGTTCCAGTTTTGGCATACAATTTTTCAATGGTTCTTTTACCTTTGTCAATAGCAACATCTTTGGCAGTGGAAATGGCTGTTGAAGCTAGCTCTTTTCCTGCAGATTTAGTAGCCATGATGGCTTCTCTTCCCAGTTCAGTTTTTGCAATTTTATTAGCCAAAGTAGATGCTGCTCTTGAAGCGCTTGAAGATGCCGCTCTTCTCAAGAAATTCTTAAGCGTGTCCATGATTCCACTTCCGCCTACAATATGCCTCTTAACATATCTATTTCTATAAACGATCATTTTTTATTTCCAAAGATTTTTTTATTTCATATCGATATACGTCATAATAGCCTTGTACTTGTCTTTATTAATCCTATTCTGCCTCAACAGCTCATCGCAAATGGAAACAGCTACATTTCTCGACTCTTTATTTCCAGCATGCCATGCAGCGATACTCAAGTTAAGATTTTCCACAAGAGCATTTGGATCGCTTGGAAGAATAATCACACCATTTCCTTTTTTGACTTTGGTTTCACTTTTAATTTCTTCCCAAACAGGCTTTATAAGTTCTGTGTATTTTGGACTTCTGGAAGCTTTTATCTTGTTTGGATTTGATTCTGAAAAAATAGTTATCCTTATCTTCTTTGCTTATAACGCTGCTGTTCAAAAACTCTTTTGAAATGTTCGGATTGGTTAACAACTCCCAAAGACCTTGTGTTCCTTCATACTTTTCTCCTCCAACAATGATATCATTTCCATCCACCTCCAACCCCATTTTTCCAATGTGCATTTGTTTACCATCTCTACTAATTTCATAAGCTCTTTTTTTAGAACTTTTTACAAAACGCTTATTATACCTATTTAAATAAACGGATGAAATGTCTCCTAAATAATTTGTCTCATCAAAACTTGGAAGTGATTTTTCATGGCTACTTTCTTCGATGCTCTTGATCATCTTTTCATTGCTTTCAATCAGAGGCTTGTAAAGCTTGCTTAAATCAGTCTGAAGATTAGAATCATAAATATTCTCATTCAAACTATCTTGATAGATTCTTTTTCTTCTTTCAACAAATTCTTTCACCAGTTCATCCCTCTTGTTAGGGTCTAGTATTTTAAAAAAGGACATTTTTTAAAACGCAAGAAAAAACTTAAACGCAAACTTAATTATGTTTTTAAATGTGTTTTTCTTAGATTCTTTAATTTTTCTTAAACATGTTGTTGAACGCTTTTATTGCATCTTCTCTTCCTTTTTGGATCAACGACTCTTTAGTTATCTCGTCAATGTTGATTTTTGTTTTAGTTCTTATTTCTTTCATCAGACTCTTAAACTTTTGAAGCTCGTCTAAAATCAATTCATACTCTGAATCGCTCACAATGTTGTCTACTAAAGCCTTTGAAATGTGACTGTTGATGGTGTTCAATTTCGACTCTGCCAACACTTTAATCTTTTCATGCTTCTCCGCTTTTAATGCTAGTTTTTTGTTGACTTGTCCTCCTACAATGGATAAAAACCCCATTCCAATAGCCACACCTTCACACGCAATCGCAATAGGAGCAGCAGCGATGGTGCTCAAAGTTCCAATTCCAACAACTCCAAGTGCAACGCCTCCTGCTTGCAACGTAGAGTCTACAAAAGAAATGATTCTGAAAGCGCGATGATACTTTTTGCTTAAATGCACTCTCTTTTTCCTCTCGTTGTCCATCTCTTTTTGGACTTCGCTTATTTTTTGAAGCCTATAAACATGCCCTCCATCATCTGCAGGAGCTGATGGAAGAACTGGATAAAGTTTAGATTTAGCATCGTGATTGTATTCCATTTTTATTACAAAAAAAATATTTTTTTTCACTCATTTATGAAAATGACAAAGCCTAAACTTTCCCCTTTTTTAATAATAACATCTGACTTGCTGTTACTGTGAATTTCCATGATCACATTATCCACCGACTCTGATATTATAATATGATCATTGAAATAATCCAGTTTTGATTTTATGCTTTCCCTCAAATTCACTAAAGCTAATCCGCTTTTAAGTTTTATTCCAAACATAAAACCTATTTTCTGATGACTCAGTTTATGTAATGTGATGTCTTTTTGAGCGAATATTTCATACTTACTCCCCACTTTTACAGGAGGATGCTTCAAATACTTGTCGAAAAAAAGATATGATTTATGACGAGTCTTTCGATCGTTATTAAAAAAAATTTTTTTATGCACATGATTCTCCATTTTTATTATCACAAAAAAATTAATTTTTATAATACATCATTTTATTCCTCACATATAAAGAATAAAATGATTATTGTCTGCGTCCATTAAATATTATTTTCGGTTCTCTTTTAATTATTTCATATCGTTTTTGTTTTTTAAGAGTTAATTTTTCTTCTAATGTAATTTCAACTACAGAGGGTCTCCTTATAACAAGTTTAACTTTAATTTTTCCACCAGGTTCAGTAGGCTCTGTTATAATTATTTCAGACGGAGGTCTTTCAATTCTTCGACGTCGTTCGATAATATCATGTTCTTGATTTCTTTCTCTCTCATCATGTATTCTGTTTGCTCTCGTTTCATAATTTCCTCCTCGGGTACGTCTAATTATTGTTTCTCGTCTCTCTTCCCTCGGTAATTCATTGTTAGGTATATTCTCTGGATCATCATCTTCATAGGCGTCAACAAATATAAGTCTATTGCGAGGACGTATTCTGTTTGCACTCTCTTCAATATTATTGTTAGGTATATCCTCTGGATCATCATCTTCATCATCATCATCATCATCTTCAGGTTCAGGATAATTATCTTCATCATCATCATCATCATCTTCAATATCATCATCATATTCAGGGTCACCCAACATATGCCAATTGCCAGGTCCATCCTCAGCAACAGAACTATCATCGTCTTCTCTTTCACAGAGATCTTCAGGGTTGAGTAATATAAGTCTATCGCAAGGACGTATTCTGTAAGACCTATCCTCAGCAACAGAACTATCATCGTCTTCTCTTTCACAGAGATCTTCTAAAAATTCATTATCTGACATACTCATTGTTATTTTTTATATGAAAAGAAATTTATTTAAGTCATTTTCAATTTTTTCTTTCATCTGTACATTATATCCGTTTGCGGATTCATGGAAATCACTAGTGATTTTTATGCGTAATAATAGACTTGTCCTAGAAGAAGGTAAAAGCTTCCGGATTGACCGACTTGAGCATCACCAGAGTTGAGCGTGACAACGAGTCTTCTACCAGCTGCGACAGTAGGCATAGAATCTGCTTCTCCAAAATTTCTGTAAAAAGAGATGGTGGTGGCGGAACCGATGGATGAAGTGGATTGATACAAAAGTCCAGTAGATTTGTTGTTGAAGGAAGTTAAATTTGAGCCGTTCCATGACGACAAATAAAAATCTTCTAGTCCAGAGGATGAAAAGATGCATGTGCTGTCACCGTCATATCCTGGAAAATACGTGTAATTGTTGGTGTTGTACGGTGTCCAAGGAGTGAGTACAGTACCGTTACCTGGAGGTAGATTTCCATCGTACATTCTAACTCTTGATTCCCACCAGTTACCAGAGGATCCAATGATGTGCATCCTGATGTATTTCAACGACACACCATTTCCTTTCCCGTTGGTGTTCAACAAAACGTATTCGCTACCATAAGTGGTATTCAAATATCGAAACGTTCTGCAGTACAGCTTGTAAAGAGGGATGGTCGCAGGAATGGAAGCAAGTGTGGAAATGAACGGTTGAATCCAGTACGTGATGGCAGTAGCATTTCTGTTGACGAGTTGAATGGAGACGTCGTTTCTGAAAGGCATGTCCAATGTGAAATATCCTCCCAAGGAAGTGGTGTTAAACATGTTGCATCCCTGCAAAGAATTGGCGTAAAAAGCTCCTCCCAATGGTGAAAAAAGCAAATCAGTAGCAAGTCCTGTTTGATCCACTCCAATTCCTTCTGTTGTTTCTGCATAATTCCCTACATTGATTTCTCCGTCAGTAAAGATTCGAATGAAAACTTGACCTGGAATATTCGTACCAGAGGAGCTGTATAAAGCCAACCACAATCTTCTCAACACTCCAGATTTTCCAGAAAACGCAAACACAGGAGAAGTCGTTAACGCTGCAACCGTCTGGGACTTGAATCCTAAACTGGTAAAACTAGATCCTGGAACGACACTGGTCAGACTTGATTTTTGCAACAGCAAGTCTACATAATTCTTTGTAGTTCCATCTTGCGCGTTGACTGGATCAGTCACGTTGATCAATTTGTGAGAGTTCAAATCCAAATCTGCTGTACCTATGACTGTTCCACCCGAAGCATGCGTGTCTACATAGTTTTTCGTAGCCGAATCTGAGGCTGATGTAGGTTCAGTCAAATTAGTTAGTTTATGAGCTGTCATGTTGATGTCGGTGTATGAAATAGCGTTGTAAGCGACTTTGGTGTCTACATACCCTTTTGTTGCAGCGTCTTTTAAATTGGTTGGATCGCTCACATTGATCAGTTTGTGTGAATTCATGTCGATGATTCCAGTGATGGTGCTGGATCCGTCTGTTTTAACACACTGACTTGAGCTGACGTCAACGTAGTTTTTGGTGGCAGCGTCATGCAAATTAGTCGGTTCGTTCAAATTGATCGCCTTGTGAAAATTTAAATCCAAATCTGTAGTTCCAATCACCGTTCCTCCTCCTGACGAATGCGTATCTACGTAATTCTTCGTAGCTGCATCGTGTGCGTTGGTGGGTTCACCCAAATTGATGATTTTATGAGAGTTGTAATCTAAATCTGCAGTGATGGTGCTGTTTCCATCTGTTCTGACATAGAGATCACCTGTTATAGCTGTTGCTGAATAAGGATCATAAAAATACCTCCCTAATTCAGTTCTTCCAAATTTGTCAATCATTTTTTAATGAGGGAAAAAATTTTTCACCAAAGTGTGTTAACAACGCTTTGAAAGTTCACCCCTTCCTGTAATTTTTTCAAGACGTAGAGACACAAGTGACCGCAATAAGACGTGTTTCCAAATTGAACTCTCTCGCTGTTATAATAAACAGGGCTTTTTAAATAATGGACTAGCTCTACAAGAGGAGGCTGAGCATAAGAGTCAAAACTGTATTTTTTGTCTCCGTCTTTATACCAGCAGACCCAATGAAATCCATCTGTGCTCGAATCTCCCGTATTGGTAATGCCACATTCTTTTACTCTTGTCTTTTCTGGCAATTCATCCCTCACAAAAACACCTCTAAAGTTTTTAATTTTAAGCTTTTTTGCAGCCTCTATTAATTGAAAGTTGGTAAGAGGTTTGTTCGGTAGTACAATCCCTTCAACGTTGATCATTTTTTAAAATTCAGAAAAATTTTAAAAAATCTACGATTTTTAATCCTGCTCTATTTCATCTGATTCTTTCACCTCTAAATCAAAGTCTTCACACAGCATCATGCTATGAGGCAAAGACGCATTTTTTATGATGACAGCCTCCACCAGTTTAACTTGAATAGACATAATCGAAGGACCAATATACACCCCCTCAATTCTAAGTCCTCCAATAGCATAACATCTTTGGTTGATAAAATCATGTCCAGAGCATTTGACCAAATTTCTATTACTGCGTTCTCCTTTAACCCCATTTTGTATATCAAGATTTGTTTTCTTTCTATGGAATAAAGAAGTAATGAGTATTTCATCTTGCACATTTTTAGATCCTTCAGATCCATGAAAATTCGAAGAATTTTTAGTAAACGTCTTTGCATAAAAGACTGGTGCAGATTCAGCATTATCAGCTTTATATTTTAAAATACTCAATTCTTCTGAATTAATTTGCTTTTTTCTTCCTCCTTTTTTAAGTTTGGTTGACAATTTATCTACTTCACCTCTAATGAACAAAGTAATCTTTTCCATCATGCTAATAAACTTTGCTTCTTCTTCTGTCTTTCCCTTTTTAGCATCAAAGCAGACAAAAGACATGGAATAACCAGTCAATTTTTGTGTTGCTGGTTCTTTATTCTCGCATACACCATACGAAAATAAGATGGGAGATCGTAATACAAGAGGAGCGTCGCCATTGGAATAAGAATATTTTAATGGTATTTTTTGATAAGTTACTGGTTTGGTCCCTGAGTAAATTTCTCCGACTGATAATTTACTCTCATCAAAACTTTCAATTGTAATAAAACTCATTTCTTTTATATAGAAAAGAAAATTATTTAACTCGTTTTTCGGAATAATGAAAATCTACGATTTTTTAGATCACTTTTTTATTGTTCACCCAAGAGTTAAAAGAGTCTGGATATCCTAGCCATTTGACTAAGGAATTAACTTTATCATCATTTGAATTATTTCACTCATTTTACGATAGCAAAACTTCAAGTTATTCTTGGTTGTTCTCAATTTCATATTTTCTCTATCCCACCGATATTCATCTTGTACTTCTAAAAAATCATCAGCTAATTTTTCTCCTAAATAATACATCTTTTTAAGGATATCATTCATATCATCTAAATTCTCTGCTTCATACATACTACAACGTAATTCATTCAACAACAATTGATACCTAGACATGAACATATACAAATCATTATCTCTCATGCGCTTATACATAGCAATTTCAGACACATTTATTAATTCAATCATCGCATTCATTTCTTTTCTATATACAAGATTTTATTTAACTCAAAATCAAAAATTTTTTTTCTTGTCATACAAAACGACGCGACTATTTTTGCAAACGTATCAATTCTTCATTATTCACCCAAGAGTTGAATGAATCTGGATATCCAAACCATTTGACTAGTGATCTGTTCTTTTGCTTTCGAATGACTTTTTCAATTCTGAATATGTCTTGTTGCGTCTTTTGCATTTCTTGTTCATAAAATGTACCTTGTATTTCTTCATTGTTAGCATCAGCGATTTTATACGTAGGTGGATTCGTATGCTGAACATTTGTCACGGTAAAAACCTCTTCAGTCCATCTCGGCGTATACCCCTTTTCAAAATGAGACTTCTTTTTTACGATCCTCACTTTGTCACCCATTGAAAATTTTGGTTTTGCTGGTAATGTTTGATCCTTTCCATACAGGTTCCACCATACCCTACCTTTATTCTTTTCATCGCTAGCTTCCACTGGAGTCATTTTGATGGAAGAGTGCTTGGTGTTGTTGTAATTTTTCACCATTTCATCTAATACGTCAATGTATTTATTGGTGTTGTTGGCTGAAAAATATTTAAACATTCTCTCTTTCATCGTTCTATTCCATCGCTCGACAACAGAACTTTTTTCCTCGTTTTCAGTGGAGTATAATTGCACACCTAGAGCTTGTACATGCTTGTTATAAAACTCTTTACCTTTATCCACCCACATCTTTGTACACCTTCTCTCCTCAAATATTTTGCTTAGAGCGTTAGCTACATCAACTCCAGTTTTACTCTTTAACGGAACGATCCATCCATACTTTGAAAACACGTCGATCACCATGAGCAAATATTTTACCCCGTTGTTGAATTTTGAAAACGATTTCATGTCAACCAAATCTGCAGGCCATATTTCATCCATGTCGTTCACAAACACTTTTCTTCTTTTAAAATGATGAATGACTGGTTTATGAAGCTCCTCTGCAAGCTGATCCGTCCATTTCAGGTTCTCCGGTGCTTTTTTTTTAGATTCGCTTGCGAATCCATGGAAAATCTTTGATTTTTTAAACCTAATCCGAATTTAGCTTTGGCTTTGATGATAGGAGTGATCAGTTTTCTTTCGTTTATCTCTTTTTGAGTAGGGTTTGGAATGGAGTTCATTTCTTCAAGCATCATTTGATCTGCTACATTTCTGCTTTTAACATCGTTTAAATATTTGTAAGCTAAATCGTGGTGGTATGCTGCATTGTCTACTCTATCCACCGGTTTACTCCACTCTTGATACATATCGGTGGATGTGAGTCTTTTGTCTAAATTGGTTCCCGGTCCTGCAAAATTCATCCCTGGAATGTGCATTTCTCCTGGAAACTTTGCCCATGGAAGCTTTATTTTTTTTGAAAAATTGTTGATCGATTCCACCAAGTCTCCTCCATTGACTTCATTCGCAGAAACAAACTTGCATTTACCTCTTCCGCAGACGGCACAAGTTCCTTTAAGCATATTTCTATTGCTTTTGCTTATAGAATGGTATAAGTTGTTCGTTTCTGTTATTTTTTTACATTTGACACAATACATTTTTATTTTTAAAAAAAATATTTTTTATATAAAAATGGAAGTGATTGATTTGTCATGGAATGTAAATAAAAGCAAAAGGAAAAACAATAAGCTTTTGCCTAGAAATATACGCGGAATCATTATTGGGAAATCAGGATGTGGAAAAACAACGTTGCTACTCAATTTACTTTTAAGACCTGGGTGGTTAGACTATAATCATTTGCAAGTGTTTGGAAAATCCCTTTTCCAACCCGAGTATAAGATACTCAAAAACTCGTTCGAGAAGAAATTGCCAAAGGAAGTTATCCTTGCTTTGTTTAACATTCAAAGCAAAATTGAGGAATTAAACGTAAGTCCTGAATGTGTTATTGATGAAATTTCAAAAAAATGGAATAATACAGAAGATATGGAATGCCAATTTTTCGAAACGGCTGACGATGTGCCTAATCCTGAAGATCTTGATTCATCCAAAAACAATTTAATGATCTTTGACGATTTGCAATTGACTAAACAAAACAAATGTGAAAAATATTACATCCGAGGAAGACATTCTAACGTTGACTGCTTTTACCTCGCTCAAAACTATTTTATGCTACCTAGACAAACCATCAGAGAAAATGCTAATTTCATTTGCTTGTTTCCTCAAGACTTTAAAAACATAAACCACATTTATCAAGATCATGTTTCAAGCGATATGAAGATAGAAGAGTTTAAAAAGTTTTTTAAATATTGTTGGTCACAACCTCACGGATTCGCCGTCATTGATTTATCCTCTAAAAAGGATTGTGGGAAATATCGAAGCGGATTCGACAATTTTTATTTTCCCAACTCTATATAAAAAGATGAGCGGATTTTATCTCCTTGCAAAAGCAAAAAAAGAAACTCCAACCATAAGAAACAGCGTCATCCAAACCGAGTTTGACAACCCCATTGAATTTGATCCTAATAAAAAGTATGAAATGGCTCTTGTTGGCTTTGACACTATTCACAGCTACACCAACATCAATTCGACAAATAATGTTTTCAGATACAGTCCCAACGCCGGTTCAAACAGCTACACCATTTACATCGAAGAAGGAGCGTATGAAATTAGCGAGATTAATGATTATCTTCAGAAGGAAATGGAAAAACAAGTTGGAACCTTGTATAGAAAGGATGGTGTTGTTATCGGTGCAAACCTAATGACTTTAAGATCTACTCTGAAATTTGGAAAACCTGGAACTACAACAAAATATTGGGTGGATTTCAACGTGAATAACAGTTTAGCTCCTGTTCTCGGATTTAATAAAGAAGAATATACCTATGTAGAGAAAAAAGAAGATCCGACTAATCCAAATAAAGTCACAAGTTATATTGACTATTACGAGTCTGAAGCACTTTCGAGAATAGACGATGTAACCATCATCAGAATCACAAACGATGTGATTGGATCATCTTATGATAACGGAAAAAGAACATCTGACATTTACTCTTTTCATCCTGACACTCCTCCAGGCTATAAAATTAGTGAAAAGCCTTTCCACTTGATATACTTACCCATCATGGTGGGTAGAATTTCAAGAATGGAAACAAGAATTTTAGAGCAAAACGGTAACTTGATCGACTTTAGAGGTGAAGATATTATCCTCAGATTTCACGTGAGAGAAAGAATAACCTCTGTGCTTCAAGACCTTTTTACGAGCAGCGCTGTTCAACGATAATTTTTTTCTTTTTATTTTAAAAAATGAGTTACCAAAAAGTAAAATTAAACATTTCACAAAGTCAATCTGACAAAATAAAAAAAGCGATTCAAGACAAGACTGATGTCAATATAAGACTATCTCATCAAGACTTGAACGGTGAACATATTCTCGCTATCACTCATGCGCAATTGAACAAAATTACAAAAGCGTATGAATCCGGTAAAGGAGTCACTCTTAAATTAAGCAAAAGACAACTTGCACACAACTCAACCATTGAAGGTGGATTTATTGGAGCTCTTTTACCGTTATTAGGTATGTTAGGCAGCACACTTGCAACAAGAGTAGTTCCTGCTCTCGCCACCGGATTGCTAGCAGGTGTAGGCTCTTCTGCCGGCTCTGCTATGGTTGACAAAATTGCTGGGCGAGGAATCGTTTACTTGAAAAAGAATGGAAGTGGAATGAAAATGACTGCTGCAGGATCAGGAGTCTTTTTAAGACCTTGGGTGAAACCTACTATTGGTGAAGGACTATTTGTTAAAAATGGAAAAGACTATCAATCTATTGGATCTGGCTTATTGCTCGGACCTAACTCACCCTTTAATAGCATTCCTTTTTTAGGTGCTATTCTATGAATAAACTCTTGTAAATTGTACAAAGAAAAAAAACTTTTTAAAATGATATAAATAAATTTTTTCTTGCTATAAAAATGACATACTCCTTTAAATATTTTGATAAAGAATCAAACAGCTACCATACATACATCTCTGAAAATTATGATCAATATATCAGAAAACGTATTCACCTTGATAAATATTCCAAAGAAGTTGGTAGAGAGTTTAAAGCATATCTACAATATAAAAAATTGTTAAAAGAAATAGAAAAATTAAATGAACTAAAAAAAGGTAAAGTAAATTCATGGAAATACGATCAGATGCGCATAATGAGAATTGAAGAAAAAGAACAAAATTTAAATTATCAAAAACAAAGACTAGCAAGACATTATAAATATATAATTAAAAAACCTGCTCCATCTGAACTCTTAGATTCACATTAAAAAACTATTTTATATATTTTCAGATATATAAAATTTGCATCTTCACAATATATACGTCACTATCGTTTACTGTAGAATAGAAAAAAAGATGACAAATTAAAAGAATAAACTCGCTCTCATTAAAAAAATGAGCATTGTCTTATTAAACACGAAAATTATGGAAAAGTTTGACAAGGATAACATCGACGATATAGAGCACTTAAAATCCATATTTCTTCTTTTGGAAAACAGGCACAATCTGTCAGATGAAGCTATTAAGCATCTGATGGAGACTAAAGACGAATTGGATAAACGTAAGACTGAAAAAATGACTTTTATCGCCAAGACAAACCACCTCATTCAGCGATATCAAGACATCCTGCAGACGCAGCTTTCGTTTGAAGATCGCGCCAAATTCGACGAAGAAAAAAACCAGCTTCAACGTCAATATTTTACCATTGCAGAAGAAACGCTTTCTCAACGACGGTGGACAGATATTAAAATTGCCCAAAAACTCGTCTTGCATACCAAATGTAAATTTTGCATCAACGACGACCCGAGCCAGTTTGAAATGGACGAGAGCAATAAAAAATACTGCCTCGTGTGTTCAGGTCAACAAGAAATGTTAGAAACAACTGTTCCGTACAAAGACTACGACCGATCCAATTCGGTGAACAAATACACTTACTCGCGCATCATCCACTTTAAAGAGTGCATCAAACAATATCAAGGCAAACAAAATTGCAAGATTCCTGAAGAAGTCTTTGAAAAATTAGAGAAAAAATTCAAGGCGCTCAACTTGCTGATTGATTCTGAAAACACCAATGTAAAATATTCTCGCATCACCAAAGAACACATTTTAATCTTTTTAAAACAACTCAACTACACGAATCAGTATGAAAATGCCAACTATATCTATTACGTGCTCGTCGGTAAACGGGACGATATAGAATACCTCGAAGAACAGCTGATCAAAGATTTCAAGGATTTGTCTTTCTTATACGATCTGGTGTACGGAAAAGACAAACCGAAAGAATTAAAAAGAAAAAGTTTCATGAACGCGCAGTACATCTTGTTTCAGCTGCTTCAAAATAGAAGTCATCCGTGTCGCATGGAAGATTTTTCGGTTTTAAAAACTATCGACAAGAAGAGATTTTACGACGACATTTGCTCCCATCTGTTTGCGAAACTCGGATGGAAATTCACACCCACCTTTTAATTATAAAACCGTGCTTTACATTTATGGACTATGATCAACTCTTCGGACATGATGATTAAATATAAACTCAGAACACGAGGTAGAGACACAAAAAGGTAAGTCAACAAAAATGATTGCAGAAAATCAGGATGCAGAATTATAAAAAAATGTCAATGCGTCAGAACCCTTAAGTATAGAAAAATGCCAATGCGGTATTTCTAAAAATCACAATGCGGAATTATAAAAAATGTCAATGCGGTATTAAAAAAATGTCAATGCGCCAGAATCCTTAAGTATAGAAAAATGTCAATGCGCCAGAATTTACAATTCATGATTGCAGAAAATTAAAAACACGACGCCATCTTGAATTCATTAAGTAAAAAAAAAAAAATGCGCCAGAATCGGCAAGTCTTAGTAGTACTAACTTTGTTAGAATTTTAGCAGATAGTGCCTGAGGTTAAATATTCTATGCTGAAAAAGATTAGCATAAAATTTATTTAAACTTTTGGTTCAACATACACATGTGAATCTTTATTTTCTACTATGAAATTTGTCAAAACAAAGTATCGTGCAAATCTAACCACTGAGCATTTGTCAGAATTACTTAGAAAAGCAACTACAAGCTTGAAGCCAGATTTTAAGAGACTTACCAGTAAAGTTCAGAATCTTAGTGCCTAGTGTATGATGTGAATATGTTTCTTAAAACAATTCTATTACTAGTTTTTCTTGTGTGAGAGTAAATGGAAATCAGATTTTTATTTAACTTGATTGAAATGAGTTTTTCGAAACACTCAAGATAATTTGAAATTCTAAACAAGCTTACATTTAAATTAAAGTCTTTGAAAAATTTTTTTTTTTAATTTCCACAAAAAAACTAGTTGTAAACATAAAATTTGTACACAAAAAGTTTTTTAGAAAAAGTTCTTTAGAAAAATTTATTTCTTTTCATAAAAATTTAAGTTTAACTTTATGGATTATTTTACAACACTTATTTTGCCACCAGTTTCTAATTTTTTTGTAAGGCAAAATATCTTAAAAAAAAGAATGCAGAAAAATTTTCTTAACGAAATATTTAATGCGGCTCTTCGGTTCACGTAAGTATTTGAATGCGGCTCTAGTGCCAAAAAGTCTCGCCAGCGCTGGTTTAAATCCAAGTCTGAGGTGATTGTGCTTGTACCAGTTCCACCTGACGAATGTGTGTCGACGTAATTTTTAGTGGCGGCGTCATGCGACTTGACGGGTTCTGCCAAGTTTATTATTTTGTTAGAGTTGAAATCAAGGTCTTAAGTGATGGTGCTAGATCCATCCGTCCTTATAAAAACGTTGCTAGTAAGGTCTGTTGAAATAGGATCAAAGTAAACACTAAATTCGCTTCTGTTAAATTTATTTATCATTTTTAAATACGCTTTATTTTATTTTTACCAAAGTATGTTTATCACGCTTTGAAAGCCATTTCCTTCATCACATTTTTTAAAGACGTTGAGACACAAGTGCCCGCAATAAGAAGTGTCACCAAATTGAACCCTTTCGCTGTTGTAATAGACTGGACTTTTCAAGTAGTCTACAAGCTCTACAAGTGGAGGTTGAGCATAAGAGTCAAAGCTATATTTTTTATCTCCGTCTTTATACCAACAAACCCAATGAAATCCATTTGTGCTTGAATCTCCTGTATTGACTATTCCGCATTCTTTTTTACTACACTTTTTTGGTAATTCATCCCTAACAAATACTCCTTTGAAACTTTTTATTTTTAGTTTTTTTGCAGCCTCGATCAACTGAAAGTTTAATAAAGGTTCGTTAGGCAAGATGATTCCTTCTACATTAATCATTTTGTTTGTATATTTTTAATATCTTACCTTTTTTTGTTCATTTTCTAAAGTGGTATGCATGTCTTTTAGTTTATTTAATTTTTTTGCAAACATAATCTATTATATCAGTGCCATCTTTTAAAAAATAGATTTTTTCATATGAAAAATAACTATACTTTAATCGTAAATCTATAGTATTATTTCACTTAATATACATTATGTGTACTTTACGATTAAAATCATTATATTAAAATGTATTCTTCGCTACAGTTACTAATCTTATATTCTTTACTGCATCTTTCATTGTATTCATCAAATAAATTTAGATTTATAAACTTAATCAACTTCATTTCATAATTGTCATTTGTGTTTTCCATTCCTTTTTATAAAGGAAAAAAATTTTTATACTATTTTGTTAAATTTTTTAATTTGTAATGTCCGTAGGCCTGTGTGTGTATTCAATCTTCCAATATGATTCTTTTATCGTCATCTGCACTGAGTGCTACTTTGTTTATTTTTTCTGTGTATACTTCATACAAATTGGATCTGATCACCCTCATGCTTCTTACCTGTTCTTTTTTACTTACCAAACAATCTTTTTAACTTTCATGTGTTATGTATTTCTTCACCACATTTTTCTTCACCCCTTTGCATTTTTTAAAATCTTTTTCATGAAGTTTGTAACAATACAACTTTGATCTGAGCCAAACAAATTCCTCAATTTGTTTTCCAGAAGTATCTTCTTTAAATATTCCTTTCACCTTTTTGTTTGCACCTACCTTAAACCCAACACTGCTGATAGCTGGATGGTCTTAACACCTTAAAAAAAAATCCATAACCTATAAATAAATTTTTGAATATAGAAATATTTAATGAACAAATTTCTCATGTCTGACTTAGCTATAACTGATAACCATTTATTTTCACTGACTAAACTTATTTCAGAAAACTGTGCAAAAACACGTCTTTATCACCAAGATAAAGAACAAACTGCTCCTATTCAAAAATCAATCAAAAATATACTTATGATATGATATGTATATATATATATATATATATATATATATATATATATATATATATATATATATATATATATATATATATAGCATTTATGGCTTAGTAGTTTCTATCTGAAAAGCCAATGCATAAAAAGTATTTTATCTTAAAAAGAAACTCAGCTGCCTGCCATGCTGTTGTGTTATTAACCTTCTAGCACACAGCATTGGGTAGTTAAGAACTAAAAGGTACATAAGTTATATGACAAATGCGAATTCCTAAGTAGAAGCGCTCATATGGGCCAGTTCTGGTGATCCATTTACAGGACATTAAGTTCCATGAAGGGCATGCCGGAGCTGATATGAACCATTGTTGTACCGTAAAAGATTCACCAGAGCTGGCTTGGCAGATAGCAACTGTCATGTGGTTTTTTTGTGGCATCCCAATCCTAGATATCCAATAACGGGCCGATATAAATACACAGATGGCCCGCCAGAGCCGGTTAGCCACAACTGGACCACTGCAGTGACCTTCATTAGGCGTATACTTTTTAAATTGACTAGAAGTTTCTGATATCTCAGCTACTGATATCTCAGCTACTTGCCTCAATTATGAGGCTTGGCAGCCTCATAATAGAACTCATTTCTTAATTTAAGCCTTGCTGAGTAGAACAAACCATCAGTAGTAAAATTATTTACAATATCATTGAGTCTTCTTCTTTTGGTTTTGTCAGATGCTTCTTCAAAGGAGCAAGTTGGTCTTCCACCAATCTTAAGTGATTGACTAGAATTCTCAGACTCAGATATATTATTATTGTATGTAGATTTAAAGTCCTGAACCAACCAATTTTTATTTTTACTCTAAAATTTTATATTTCTCCGGTTTTCATTCTTCCATTTCATTTGATATACTTTTAAAAACGCAGCATATCCAGTAGAACCCAAATTCATTGAGACTAGAATAGCTTCTACAGACAAACAAAATGATTTATCACTAGGCTTTAGTTGGTCATGCCGTATAAGTTTACGGACATCACTTACCTTCATATCAACTACAAAAAAAATTTAACGTTGTTAGTACAACCACTATAAACTAATATAACATGAGTATGGCCATTATTTTCATTTCAGCTACATTTAATTAGGCCAGTATAATAAGCACAGCACCTATTTTTGGCTAAAACCAAAAAAGTAGGTTTGTCGCGAATAACATTTTACGACAAAATTTTTTTAAAATGTTTATCAAACCTAAAGGGGCAGCTAAGAGCAGAATTAAACAGTACCAACAGGCTGCACATATCTTGTCTATTAACTTGTTTTAACATTAATAAGCTGTTCCGGCAGGTTCTAAACTATATACTTTTAATATAAAATTTTCATATTATAAATAACAATCTTATCTTTATATTTCAAAGTCTAACACAAGACCTTGGAATTTGTTGTGGTATTTTTCGTAAAGCTATAAAATTAAATTTTAGTAATGTGTCAAATAATTTCGCATATGTTAAATAATTTAAAAGTTATCCGTTCTTATAGTTATAGATGGTATATTTATAATAAAAATCAATCAATAAATTTCTAAATATATTCAAATGTAAATGATAACTGTACATTTATGATGTGCTATCAAACTACAAATAATGTTTTAAACCATACATTATGCTCTTATATACATAATATACTAAGTAGTTGGAAGTATTTCGAATTTTTGTTTTTGAGGTTTTGTCTACCACCTGGCCCACTGTGCACTGCTCTGAAACATAACTGATTAGCGTATACGGCAATTTTTTTGAAGCCTGTTTTGGACTCTCAAGATGGCGACGGAATAAAAGAACGCCTATATGAAAATTATAAAACTGATTGTAATGAAGTTTTACATCTTGAGGTTAAATATTGATAAATGTATAGGTTTCAAATAAAAATCTTTTTTTGTTTGGCATAACATTTTTTTGGCAAGTATATTTACATAAACTTTAAATATAAATAAATAATTTTTGGTTAACAAAACATATTCTTACAATAATTTGCTGTATGTTACCTTTTCTGTTTTTCGTTTTTTAGAATAAATATGATAAAATAAGGTGATAGTTTTCAGTAAGACTGAGTATAATTTTTATTTTTAGTTTGTTAATAGAAGTGAAGAAAAAGTCAAAGTTTTAAATTTAGACCAAAGAAACCTAGTGATAATATCGCGTGATGCTATTTTTGTAAGTGTTCTTATGTATAACATACATTTAATTCACAGTTTTCTGTAATTAAGTCTTCGTATTTTCATTAACAAAATAATTTTTATTTTATACTTTTAGCAATTATGTTCAGATTTTATATTGATTTAAAATCAATATAAAATATTTAACATTATTGAAAAGGAAAAAAAGGCACAATTGAAATACAGCTTGAGTTAAAACATATACAGTATCGGACAAAACATGGTGGACAAACTCAAATTTAGAACAAAAGTTGATCAAAAACTAAAAAAAACTAGTAAAACAATTGAACATATTATTTTTTATGTAGTTTATTATGTTGTTAACAAAACTTAAAAGTTTTGAATCATACTAAAAATTACTAAAAAAGTTTTAAAACACTTTTTCCCTAACAAACTACATTTTTCTTTGGACAAAACAAGGTGGACATTCAAAAAATCAACTGAAAATTCAAAAAAATTCAAAAATTAACTTATTATTTTTCAAAAAACTTCAAAAGTTAACTTCTTTCATTCTTCGGGGCATAGACGCAATTAATAAGTCAACAATTCTCATATCAATCTCTCGCCAGGCCTTCTCGATTTATTCAAATAATTCCTTACTGGTCTTCACATTTGCACGCTCAATCTTATTGTCAATTATTTCCCACAAATTTTCTATGGGATTCAAGTCAGGGCTTTGTGCAGGTAACTCCACTTTGGTGATATTCTTGTCCTTGAACCATTGTTTTACAATTTTTGACGTATGTTTGGGATCATTATCTTGTTGAAAAATCCATTTTAGGGGCATCTTCCAAAAGCATGAGGTAACATAACATCTTCCATTATATCTTTGTAAACAAAGCGGTCCATAATTCCATTAATTTTGTGAATAGGACCAGTTCCTAGTGCTGAGAAACAACCCCAAACTATAGCAGACGTTCCATGCTTAACACTCTTCTTGGTATATTTAGTATTGAATCTGGTGTTCTTCGGTCTCCAGACTCGCTTCTTGCCGTCGCTTCCAAAAAGGTTATATTTTGATTCATCACTAAAAAGTATGTTTTTCCACTGGTCTACAGTCCAATTTTGGTGTGCTCTGGCAAACGCAAGTCTTAGCTTTCTATTTTTAAAGGAAGTTAGCGGTTTCTTGGCAGGCATTCGAGAAAACAATTTTGCTTCGTTAGCTCCTCGTCGCACAGTGCGATTAGAGATTTGTAGTTCAAGTTTTTCGGTTAATTTTGTGGATGACAAAAATGGATCTTTTTTAAGCTCTTTAACAATTATTCGATCTAGTCTTTGTGTTGTTTTTCTTGGACGTCCGCCCCGATTGTTTGTTTTATAGCAGTCACGAGATCCAAATGATTTGACAGTTTTGCTTACAGTCGATTTAGCTATATTATATTTTCTACAAATTTCAGCTTGACGTTTTCCGCTTTTAAAATCTTTAATAATTTTTTCACGTAAAACACTTCCTAATTTGTCGTAAGCCATTTTAAGTTGCAATTTACCCCATATATCACGAGTTAAATCTATTTTTAGTTTAATTGAAAAAATAATTGGCCAGACGTTCCAAAATCTATTTTATTATTTTAGAGTAATGTTAGGATAAAAGTGAAAACAAAAGAATGCGGTAAATTGAATAAAGACAATGAAATCTTATAAAAAAAGCTTCGTTTTGATTTGTCCACCTTGTTTTGTCCAAGGAAAAATGTAGTTTGTTGAAAAAAATGTGTTATAAACTTTTTTTGTGATTCTTAGTATGATTCAAACGTTTTAAATTTTGTTAAGAACATAATAAACTATTTAAAAATTAATATGTACAATTGTTTTACTAGTTCTTTTTAGTTTTTGATTAACTTTTTTCTAATTTGAGTTTGTCCACCATGTTTTGTCCGATACTGTAAACCCACAATATAATTTTTTTCCTGTTTTTAAATTTTTCTTGAACTGAAGCTAATGATAATGAGGATATTAGGCTTGTATTTAAATGGTAAGTATATTTAATTCAATGGTCAGTATTATTTTGAATAAATGATCTGTTTTATAGTTATATGGTCAGTATACTGTGATCATTACCCACGAGAATGTCTGCACAAACCAAAAAACTCAGATAACGTATGTATATTCACTGCACCTATCCCTAAAGCAATCGATGTATGTACATTCAATACACCTAAATCAGTAGATATACACATTATTTAAAATACTGACTACTTGTTTATTTTTACACTGACTAATTAATGATTTAAATTGTCTGCCCTCTTTTTGCCATTTTAAATAACGAATCTTATAAGAATACTAAAATAAAATAATTAATTTGAAAAAATGAGAAATAAAGTTTAAAAAATTTTCTTACCAAAAATTGGTAATTCAAAATCAATCAAATCATTAATTTTCAAAAACTTTACTACAAACATTGCCTTGGTTTTTAGTTCATAAATTACATAAGTTTCAAACTTATGTAACTTATTTAACGAAATGCACCACGAGAAGGTAAACCATAGGACTTTGCATTTCATGTTTTGATTAAAGAAAAAAACAAAAACACATTCAAGGGTTGAAAAAATCTAATTAAAGCGAGTCACTGATTATGAAAAGAACGTCATTACTTTAAAAACTGTTTTCATTTTTTATTTACTAACAGTTTTATGGTTTGATCATCATTTTTTTTTTTATGGTTCGATCATCTTTTTTTTTTAACGACTGTAATTCAACATACGAAAAAAAAAAACTAACAGAATGTCAAAATATATATTTATTCAATTATAACTACAATTTCAGTAAAATCTAACCGATCTATAAATAAATACTATACATAAAATCTATACAATCTAGATAATACTATCAACAATTCTCTCTAATCCATATAATCTATATAATACATGCTGCATAAAGAGTACGCTAAAATAGCTATTACCTTGCATAACAGGAATGACAATACCAATATCTTGCTTTTAAAAAAGAATCATCTTTCTAGCCTACACATTTTCTGTGTGACCACAAAAGGCATGAATCGCATGCAATTGCACAGTCAGTTTTATTTCCCTCATTTGTGCTTTTCTGGCATACAGCGCAAGACCAAATGTGTTGATTTTTTTAGCGTCGATTACTTTATGGACAGTTTTCCATGCATCTGAGGTAAAATATAACTGAATTGATGAAAGAAATTCTAATGCACATTCATCAAGAATTGAGGATGAAATGCAATCTGGTTTTTTTTCTATAGCACTCCTTTCAATTAGAGTGCCAGAAAGAGCTTTCTGCACATCATCAACTTTTGTAACCCAAATAAGCATCACTATAAAGAGAACAAACTGATCTTTTTTACTAATACCATAGAATTAACTACTAAAATGAAAATTTAAGTTAAACTTTAATGAATTATTAATGCAAATTTAAAAAACAATTTCACAAATAAGCTCTACCCTAATTAACTTTATACCCATTTGGTTTTGTTTGCAACTAGATGCTATCAAATATAAAATTATACAAAACAGTATACAGATGTTTATAACATGGAATGCAATCATTTTTAACATACTGGCATGTCTTTTAACAGGATCAAGTTTAACAAAAGGAACTGGGACATAAGAAGACTGTCGGCAACATTTTTTAGGCAGACCTATAGTTGTAAGTGTTGCACCTTTTGGGCGCCTACATTGGACAACACATTGAGGTAAATTAATCTTTTTAAGTCAGAAACTAAAATAAACGTATATAATTCTATAATTCTTAATCTTCTTATTCTTAAATGACTCATACTTTACGTATTTTATCTTCAATAGCAGATCACAATTTCTAAATTAAAATTTAACTGTAATACCTCCTTCTTATAAACTAAACATTCTTCTTGGTGTGGTTTTGTGCTATCCACAACAAATTGTTCTGACAACACTTTTCTGATATCTTTATCTTTGTTCTGAGGGTTTCCATTCAGGTCTGCTAATTTCTCCAGTTCACTGTGAAACAATCTTTCAACAGTTGATGATGTTGATGTACCCTCTTGTACTCCTGCAATGGAAAAATCCGGAGTTAAGAAAATAGAGTCTTTCTCAACAAGTTCATTTACATACCTTTCCATGTTCCCAACCCTTTTGTAATGCCTGAAGAAGATTCATTCGCTGTTCAAAAGTATCTCCAGTAGACTCTGATACTAAAGTAGCTAGAAATGAAATTGCTTGAAGAGCAAGCTTGAACTTTTCATGCTGAGAAAGTATTTTTTTTCTTGGCTGCATGAAGCTTTACATAAGACTCTTCATTTCTGGCAGGTGTACTAAAAACTCGCTGATGCTGACGATAATACTCCCTGGTCCATCTTTCTGTACATAGCTCAGCATTAAACAGATTAATTACTTGCAACTGACGAAGAGCAAAGATATGGCAACAAGGCAGACTCATAGACTTGAAAAACATACAAGCAAATGAAATAGAAGTAACTTTAAGCTGACCTTCACTGCTTTTGACTAAATAATTATTACCTTCACCAGATAAAAATTTGACTTTGCAACGCAACGTAATTTGTTTTAACACTAGCTGAAACGCATATGATGTCAGAATTTCTTTAAAATTTGCCTCAGCGGTTTCAAACATATCAACATATATTTTTTGCATTTGATAAATAGCTTGGTGGTCTCTTTCATTCCGCATTGAGGTTAATAAAACATAGAACTTATCAAGGAAATTTTTCAAAGTACTGTTAAAGTCAATAATTTCTTTTAGTTTTCCATTAAAATTTTCTAAACAGTTATTAGTGGTGTTCATAAAATTTGTACAAGCATGATTTAAACCTAAAACCCACTCATTACGAATGTTGTGCCAGTTATCATTAAAATATTTCAGAACTGTGCTTGGTGCTGAAGAAATAAATATGCCATAAAAGTAATTGTATTGGTCCTCTGATGTTGCATAAGCTTATTTCTGAATGAGTTCAAGACATGATGTTCGTTGTCCACTTGTGATCCCAAGCTTGACAGTAGTAATTTCACGATTGAAAATTCTTAAAATAAAAGTTAGATTATTTCATTATTTACAAAATACGTAAATTTGTAACACTTGAGTTTTATATGAATCATTACATATAAAAAGTTTGCATGAGTTGAACATTTCTCATATTGTCATTTCTCCATTACACACTTCACCAGCTGTTGATATGGCAGCAACTCCCATGCGGCCTTTTCCTGTAATAAGTGGATGTATGTACAGAGATATCTGCCATCCCCACAAAAATGAATGACGACATATTGCTGATCTAACTATATTAATTGTCCAATTTTACAATACATTTATTAGCTCAAGTTACCTAAGAGTGTAAAATAAGCAAAGTAACAAAGATGCATCTGGAAAAGCAGACCAAGAAAAATTGTTTCTCTTAAATGTTTTCACAAACCAACTAATAATTAAAAAAAAGAGTTTATTATTGTCACTAATTTAGTTTCAAGTATAAGTTATAAAAATATTTTTGTTTGCTATGACAGTAACTTAGCTAAATAAAAGAGATACCAATTAAATAATTTCTATGCTACTCATATAATCTAAAACAGTAAAATATAAGATGCATCTGTAACTGACATCTTTGAACATCCCTGGAGAACCATAGGACTGTCCCGCAGAGCATATTCCCCCCAGTTGCAATAAGACATTAGCATTTCAGGTTCAAAGTAACAGGACTGAAGAATTAATTTTTTTCAAAATGTTAACTTCTTTAGGTGCTCTAAGTCACCACGGTATAGTTTAAAAATGTGACACAAAATGAATTTGAAATGTCTTATGGGGGCTACCTAACCATGGAAATCAAATATACGTACTGCATGAGAAAAAAATCAAACCTCAATGATGCAGCATCCTCATTTCTAAGTAAACCTACAGCAGCTATTTCACTTTCACCTGTTTAATGATATTAACATTAATTAAAAATATTTCAAATCAATTATACAAATTTATTTTAAAAAAAAAAAGCAAATAATGAACAACTTTTTAAAATAAATTGATAGTTTAAGAGATTTTTTTCCAATTTCCATGTGCATTTAGAGAACGCGCTCTTTCAAGGCCTAGTAACAAATGACGAAATGACGTTAAACATTAAACATTAAACATTTCTGTACGAATTATATTATAGAAGATGAATTTAATACTGAGGAAAAAGTTCATAAAAATCGAAAGTTGCTTAAAAATACGATAAAGGGTTCAAAATATTACTTACATAAATATTGACACTCCTCATCAAATTACAAATTATCACTACTTATTGAAAAATCTACATCGCTCTCAATTGAGTCTGTACATAATTCGTCATCAAGTTCTCCCAAGAACTGAACGTTCGTTTCACTTATAGAATCTGAATTAAACTACTGAAAAAAAAGCTCACCCAACCAACTTTTTTTACAAACTAAAGAGTCTATTTCTTTCAACAATATGGCTTTCCAACCATCATCTAAAAAACATTGTTCAAGCAATGCTAGACCTTCTTTGTATTTCTTAATGGCACTGTTGTAAAAATGCAAAACTTTGAACCCTTTTGTAAAATAAAATTTCTCTTTCTCTCATATACTGCAGTTAAGGTGCCCTTAAAAGGATGAGTGGTTGGATCTCAACAAACACTAATTTTTATTTTCTTTTCTTTGTTATAAAGTTTTTCCTCAAGTCTGAAATTATGAAATATATTTTATATTGTATAACTATTGGTGAATATATGTTTTTAAATTTTGATTTATCTTTAAAAATAAAAAATTACCGCACTAGTTCCATAAAGCTCTCTAAATGTCTGACATTGAATGCAATATCATTTCTGATAATTTAAAATGTAACTAATAAAACTCAATCGAACAATCCTTAAATGTAACATTCTATTGATAATAAAAATTAAATGTGGCATTCTGTGAGTTTTGATCATTTTACTTATGGAGCTGGGCCATGAGTGAAAAGATCAGTTATTTTTATATTATAATCATTTTAATTTATGAGAGAGGAGGAGAGGCAGGGGTCTAAATGTCCAACAGTTACATCATAAAATAATAAACAGCATTTACCTCAATTTCCACCATCATCCAAAATAAAAGCTAAGATTCAAGATCACTAAAAATATTACAAATATTTACAAATATGACCATAAAGCCACAAATAACTCAATAAACAGCTTAAATAAACACAATATTAATCCAGATTAGTATTTTATTAATAAACGGAAACCTTTTTCAATTTTCTAAATTCTATGCTCTGTTTCTATCCAAGATTTCTGTTTCTATCCAAAATTGAATTTCTTGTTTCTATCCAAAATTAAATTTCTGTTTCTATCCGAGATTGAATAATATCTCTGTTTGAAACTAGTTGGTAAAGTAACTGGCAATATTTATAAATAAATACTTAATTTTAAAAAGTCATCTCAAACTTTGTGGAATATTAAATTACTTTTATAAAATTAATTTAATACAAACTTATAGAATCAGACAAACCATTAGCAGATTTTAGAGTTTGTTCAAATTCAATATTAGTGGTATTTTTAAGTTTTAAAGCTTTATCATATCAAGCACAATATTTTCTACCAATAAAATTCCACAGACTGGTTTCACAGAATAACAAAACATGGTTATTACTATTAATACTATTATTTTGTAGTAGTATTAGTAGTATTAGTAGTAGTAGCAGGAGCAGCAGCAGTAGCAGTGGTAGTAGACATGGGTATATCTAATCTGAAACTTACCCATGGCCTACTTAAAGTATATGGCCTAATATTCCACATATTTGCCAAAAAAATAGAAGGCCAGTTTAGTATGCAGTTCTGAATAAAAGTGTAACAAATCTACATTAATTTAAAATTGAAATATAGAAAATAAATAAAGAATAAGTATCTTGGAAACTGTTTAATGACGTCCATGAAAAAGATCTATAGCTCCAAAACTGAGAAATAAAGTGCTACACCCAGGAAAATATAAACAAAATGTTCAAGTAGGTCTTGACTTGTTTAATGAAGGTACAATAACTGGTTTGAAATCATACTTTCCTTTACGTAAGGATGCTATTGGCTTTTTACAATTGTTTAATAAATGATGGATTATTGCTAATAGTAAAAACCAGTTTTATTCCAATAACTATTTAGGTAATGCTGCTATCTTGCATGATAAAAAACCAGAATTTTTACAAGCAATGGCATTATGGATTGATAATTGGGAAATGCAAAAGAGAGAAGGTTTGGACAGTACAGACAGATGAGTGGTGGCAGTTTTTTGGTGAGCTTAAAAGATGTTTTGTGTTCAGAGCGAATTATTACATTTAAAAGTTAAGTTAAAGAAGGCATTGACATCCGCAATAGTGATTTCAAAAAGACTAACAATCAAAAAAATATTTTAAATAACGTTTTAGAAAAATTGCAGGGCACTTCTTTAAATAACTTGTCTTTGTCAGTAGATAGCAGAGAAGTTGCCTTTCGTATTGCAGGTTATATTACAAAGAAAATTTCAAAAAGATTTGGTAAATGCTGTAATGAACGTATGATTGGAGTAGATGAATACGATTTTCCAGATAAACAATATATTGAAATTTTATCAAGGGAGGATTGACTATACCATCTACCAATCTGGGTAATTATACTTGTGATGCTTTTGCGATTTTAGACATTACTTTTGATGTAATGAACAACACCGATTTGCCATGAAGAACAACTACTCAGTTTATTTTAAAAACATTTTTATTCAAAGAAAATATCCTTTGTTCTGATCACCAAAAACTTGGGATAAATCTCATAAACAAAACAATCAGTAATATATTCTTAAATAATAAAAGAAAAATAATTACTGATGGAAATATTATGGACACTATAGTTAGTTTTAAAAAAAGGCAACGAAAAAAGCATGTTAAACATAAATAAAATTTTTTAATGAACGATATTTCTTTTTTTTTTTCTAGAAAAATGTAAGAAAATAAAAAAATATCTTAAAATAAAATTTTATTGTTGTTGAAAAGAAAGTATTTTTAAGAACAAATGCATTTTGTTTGTTTATTTGCTTTGCTTTTTATAGTGCAATTATTCTTTTTTAATGGCCTTCTATTTTTTCGGCAAATATGTGGAATATAAGGCCATATACTTTAAGTAGGCTATGAACTTAGTATTTCTTTATTATCTTTTATTTAAAAAAGAGAATACATGACAAGCTGATTTATGACCTACACATGAAAGGATGGAATACAGAATGAAAGGTTCCTATCAAGAATAGTACTTCCTCTTTTCTACAATCAAAAAAATATGCAAGAGAGTTACATTTGGTTTTAAGTCAACAAAGCTCCAACATTTTTCTAAACAAACATATTTTAATAAAATGATGAGATTTACCTTTAGATGTTTGACACATGCAATATCATACATGACTACAACCTTAACTTTTTCATTAACTGCCTGGAGAACTTGATTTATCAAGTAGAATGCATTTGCCAAACTATAAAAAAATATCTTTTATGAAATATTAGAAGCCTTTCATACTTTAGGTTTGAGCTTCAAATATAGTATTCACTAATTGTTTTAATCAGTAACTCTGTTTTGAAGAAAACCTTTCTCTAAACTTTTGATTGAAAAACTTTTGAGGTACTACATGTCTGCAATCACAGCCAAAAACTCCTGTTTCATCAAGTTTTGCATTAGGTTTTTTAGATCTCAGTGAATTTATTGCTTTAAAATCATTACATGCCTAAAAATGATTCAAGTTTTCACATTCTTTGATAAACAAAAATGCTGAATATGCAAGTTAAATTAGCTACTAAAGAAAAAAATACCTTTAACTTTTACAATGATAGCTTAGAGTTATTACTGGTTCATAATGATTTTTCCCTAATGAAAACTTTCTTACCAGTTTAAACAGTGCATCGAATGATAGCACTAATGTTCCCGAAAAATTTAATTTATACAAATATTTAAAATGAAAATTTAAAAAATATTCAAAATATTTAAATTAATAATTTTATAAAAAGAAACAACAAACATTTACTTAAAAAAATAATAAATGCCAAAGTTTCTCAAAAAAAAAGAAAATATATACAGTATATCAATGTATTTTATGTACTTTAGGACATGCTGGACTTACAGATAACTCAGCAAATTTCTAAAATCTTGACTTAAATGTTTGAAAGTCATTTTTAAACAAAAGATAACTTAAAAAACACTGACCAGTTAACAGTTTATATTCTGTGTCAACCTAATTATAGATAATAGTTAATTTTATGTATATTATATTTGGATATTTTTCTAATTTTTTATCTACCTGGTAAATTTTTATACTTTGTTACTTTATAAAAGAATATAGATAAAAAAAAAATATGTAAAAAAAAAATTTCAAAGATTTATAAAAACTCATACAATAACCTTAATATAATCATCTCCTGATTTTGTAAACAAAGCCTTGCAGAATGAATTAACAGCAACATTCCCATCTAAAAACAATGCTTCCCACTGACACAATGCATTACCATGAATTTTTAAACATCTCCTATTGAGTTTTTTTTAACATAACTTCTATACATTTCAAAATGTTAAAAAAAGTTTTCAGAATTACCAACTTTAGTTTTGTAAACTATGTATCTAGAAATATAAACACACACCATTTTGCAATCTTCTTTCATAGATGTTACTAAATCATGGCATGGTAAATTATGCATTTTCTTAATAGCTTAATGATCAAATATAAAATATGATACACCAGCACCCTGCCTTAATTTACTAAGAACTTTCTCTAAATGATCAGTTAAAAAATCACCAAGCATAATAAACTGAATATTTTTCCCAGTTTTAAGTAAAAAACTAGTTAAGTATATAAAACCTTCTAATGTGTGTAATATTACATCCGATGCCGTCAAAGTAAAAGTGTTTATTCTTTTTTTACCATTAATCGCTTCCATATTTTCACACATTTGTTAAGTTTTAAATAAATGTTGCAAGCGAGTTTTTTTAGCACTTCAAATCACAGCTCACAAAAAATGATGTAATCTTACATCATTAGAAAATCTTTGCACATTTAATTATCCATGCATTTGCATAAACAGAAAAGCAACAGTAACTTTAAATTCTTCCTGGTTTATTAATGACTTTATTTTCAAAGCTACAAGGGTTTCTTTGCAAAAAACACACATTACTAGTTTCACATTTTGTCGTTCTACAGACTTTGGAGAAATGGCCAATTCATTTAGACAAGATAATATGATAAGTGAGACTCAATTACATTAAAATTAATAGTATACTGGATATCAGAATCTAAATTAGACGCTGGTACCATACTGACAATAAATATAGATCTTGTAAATAGGCATTTAACCATTACAACAAGGAGTGTTTTAGCAAGCTTTTCTGGGTCACCCTTAGCATGACCATATAAGTTTCATCATAATATGTAACAGTTGCTTTAACATACACCTCATCAACCTATAAAAAGCATGAACTCTACCTGTCATTTTAAACTGTGATATATTTTGGAAATTAACAATACAGTATAAAGTTTATTTGCTTTTGAGGTCAATTTTGTTAAAGATCATACATTAGGTAGCTGAAAGTCATTTCTCAAACCCTTATATAATGCTCAGGATACAGTCATATATTCAAAGGCTTGACCAATAATATCTGGTGAGTACAAAGGTTCTCCAACAGTGGTAATAAAACTACCCTCTATCTTTCCGCTCCATTGTGAGGCCTGGAGTTAAGATGGTAAAATTATACAAATAATCTGCAAACTTTATTTTTTAACATTAGTTATCATCAACTTTTAAATTGCGTTTCAATTAATGGGTTTTTTCAATTATGTTACAGTTTGTTTTGTCTATATATAATTTGCAATTTAATTGGTCCAACTTGTTGGAGAGAGAACTCATAATTTTAACAACTTGTTGGAGAGAGAACTCATAATTCTAAACCATATAATAGATCAGTCTTTGTGATACTATTGACTTTCTCTACCTTGACTTAACATAACTCATGACTTCTTATGGAGATTAACTTGTAAAGTTGAAAAAAAAAATTTAAGTTAGCGATTCCACGGCTCAACGAAAAACATTTGACGTTTGACAAAAAACACGTAATTTTCATGAACTTTACTCTCTTATATCTTTTTGTATGCTTAAGCAAACACCTTGAGGTTTTTTGCATCAATTAGTGTTACTCAACTTCTTTCCAGCCATATATAGGAAGTACTATGGTTTATATGGCTTCATTTAAATTTTATCCATATCTCAAGACCACTTTTAAGAAAAAAGTTTGAAGCGGGAACGTTTTTTTAAAACAAAGCTTTTGGAGGTTAGGATTCCTTAGTACCAAAACACATCTAATTTTTATACAACTTTCCGTATATATTAAAAAAGGGATGAGGAATCTAATGGAATGTGGACACTTTTTAACTTTTATACATAAATTTTTAGTTCTTAGAGTTTCAAAACTTCAAGGTTTATTTTTATTGAAAAAAAAAGTGTTTTTTAAAAGTGTCCAGGTGGAAATTGTAAGTTTAGTCTTTCCTCTTTTTATAACAAGTATTTATTTATGTTTTTTTGAAGAGTAGGTTCTAAGGATTTGTATATAGAAATTATGTATATATATATATATATATATATATATATCTTTATTCCTTCGCATATGTTATGACGTTTTTTTTTTTGATTTTGCATGCCATAACAATGCAAATTTTTGTTGCCATAACAATGCAAATTTTCGTTGCCATAACAATGCAAATTTTCCATACTTAAGCCCTATACCTTTTGTCAAAAAATCATAAATTTTTGCACTACAAAAAATTCAATAACTTTAGATCCGCTTAACTTCAAAGGCCGAATGACCCCTAATTTTTTAAGTCAAGTCAAGCTCTATACAATCATATAAATTACATATGTTTATTTGAATTATAAAAAAATTGTCTGGAATATCTATTTAAGTAAATTAAATATTTCATTAAATCAATTGAGTAAACCAAAGCCAATTTTAAATTTCTGATTGTTGACAAGTTAATATAATGAATACTTACAATGAACTTTTTCTTTAACAGTCTTCTGTTCATAAGGCAAGCAGATCTTCTGAACTTTACGTAGACCAACAGCATTTTTTTTCCTTATTGTGTTAGGACGTCCTCTTGCTATAAACTTGGATGAAAATTGAATTTGGGAGAAATCAAGTTGGTTCTCCGGTATTTTAGCAGTTACACATGTTTTTTTAAATTACTTAAACAATCCATCTGATTGAAATTTATAATTTCTTTTTGATGTTTTTCAATATCCTTTCTAATTTCTAGAAACAAATTTCATCAACAATTGATTCTATTGTAAGTTTCTATTTCATATAACATCTCTCAAAAAAAATTAAAGCATTGCCTGTTGTGCCAGTTAACAAGAGGCACATTTGATGGTTAAAACTTTAATACCTTTACAAGGAACTATAAAGTTTTGAACTACATTGCTTTTAACTTCACCACTGCAACCTGGTCTTCCAAACTATAATTGAAAATAAAAAAAACTTATCTTCATAAGATAAATAATTTTAATAAGGAAAATAAACAAAAGAATACCATATAGTTTTGAACTGCAATGCTTTCAACTTCACTGCTGCAACCTGGTCTTATAGTCTTTCAAACTATAATTGAAAATAAAACAATTTAACTTCAGAAAATAAATAATTAAATAATAAGTTGAACAAAATCAAAGTTTACTGTATAGTTTTGATCAAAATTGTTTTTGTCAACTTCTTCAACATTAAAAATATCAACAACTTGCTCACTTAAATCTGTTATTTCAAACTACAATTGGAAAACAAGCAATTATGAATACTAAAATACTTAACAATTTATAGCAGCGAAATTAGCAATTTAAATGCTAATAAATCATAAAATGTTTACATCTTTCATTTATCATCATCCATTGCCAACTTGGAAACTCTATTTTGTATATTAAAATCAACAAATTGATTTTGAATTAAAGTTACCATAGCTTCATTATTAGAACCCCAAATACTTGCTAAATTTTGCAAGACTCTCATTCTACATTCAAACTGTGATGATCCACCTTCTGCTACTAAATCAGATAAATGCTGTACAAGTCAATTAGTGAGACGATATTTTTCTACATGGGTCAAGGGTTTATCGTTTAGCTTAGCAAATTTTATATGGCTATCATGTTGATCCTTTGTTAGAAAAATGCGATGATTTTTCTGCACTGTTTCCTTAAACCTTGTAAATAAACTTTTTTTTTCCTTGCACCTTGTAAATAAACTTTTGTAATAACAACTTTGTAAATACAACTTTGTAAATACAACTTTGTAAATACAACTTTGTAAATACAACTTTGTAAATATAACTTTGTAAATACAACTTTGTAAATACAACTTTGTAAATACAACTTTGTAAATACAACTTTGTAAATACAACTTTGTAAATACAACTTTGTAAATATAACTTTGTAAATACAACTTTGTAAATACAACTTTGTAAATACAACTTTGTAAATACAACTTTGTAAATACAACTTTGTAAATACAACTTTGTAAATACAACTTTGTAAATACAACTTTGTAAATACAACTTTGTAAATACAACTTTGTAAATACAACTTTGTAAATACAACTTTGTAAATACAACTTTGTAAATACAACTTTGTAAATACAACTTTGTAAATACAACTTTGTAAATACAACTTTGTAAATACAACTTTGTAAATACAACTTTGTAAATACAACTTTGTAAATACAACTTTGTAAATAAATAATTGTCGCTGTTCTCAGATGTTTCAATTTTTCCAGAAGCTTGTACAATTTTATTTGCTAAGCCCCCATCTATGCTGACTGATTCATTGAGCTGAGATTTAATAAAAGAAAAAGCAAACAGCGTTAGTATATTTTTATAATCACGTTCATATTGAAAACTTGCAACTGCACTAACAGAGACCCCCTTCTGTTGTATTTATATATTTATGATCTCTTTCTTGTCGCATACAGGCTATAACAGTAAGCAAATCTTTGAAGAATATAGATAAAGGACTCAACAAAGAAACAACTGCTTTAATTCTACGATTGATAGATTCAAGACGATTAGTAGTGCATTCTCCAAAAGTTACGTTTTGTTGCTGCCAACAACGCACCCACTGGAAACTACAAACATGCCAATTAACTTCAAAATATTTCACAACAGTTGGTGGCATAACTTTGTGAAACTCATCACGCAACGTTTCATATTCCTTCTCAGTAGTTGCATATGTCATTTTTTGGAGAGCTTTTAAAGAAATCAGTCTTTGAGCTTCAGAAATATTCATTTTTGATATTGTTATTTCTCTGCTCATACTACGCTAAACATGAAATATACGCAACAGTAAATTAATTTGTGGAAATGCATGCTTAATGCATTCACGCTCTGCCATGTCTTTGTTAGTAAAAACAGATAATATCTCACTCCAGCTTATATTTTTTTCCTTGAATACTTCAAACATTGTTGAAAGAGAAACACAGTCTTCTGATGCAGTTAAAAATATAGCTGCAACTTCGCTTTTGCCATTTGGTCCGACTACAAGAAGAATGTATAAGGGCACTCTCAAATTAGTAAGCTTATTAGTTGCATCAACCAAAACTAACTCAGGATATAAACCAAAAAATGGCTTCATTTCATAGTTTTGAAAAAATATTCCAGTTATGATACCATTTTTATCTGTTCTTAGTTCAAGATCTGGTCCTAATAAAAAAGAAGTTATATATTCAACATCATCAATAAAAATTTGTGTTATATTTTAAATAAAAATCTAATTATATTGAAAAAGAACAATCGGGCAGGAGAGGCTCTGTGGCCATAGAGAATGCAAATTTATTAGGAGAACAAACTCTATTACATAATCCCCACTTAAATGTGGATATGAAATCGCTCTTCAGGAAACTACTTCCTCAAGGGCAAGCTATTGTAATTGTAATTTGCAACTTTATTACTGCAACCAGGTCTGAATTCACAAAACATAGGCCTAGCAAAATGTAGCCTTATCCTAGGAACATAGCAATGCTATATTAGTCTATATGTTAATAAATCTGATATACTATATTTCTAAAGTATAATGATTTATCTTGATAACAAGGGCATTTATACATAAAAATATTGTTACAAATCATTTAAAAACACAAGAGATAAATCTGTGATACTAAGTTTACATATAAATTTTAGTTTGATATGCATTTTATATTATTTCATTCAAATAGTAAACTCCCATATCATTGAAGAATACAAGATTATTTCCAAGAGTAGAGATAAAAATAGTCAAAACCTGAAACAATAAACAATAATTACTCAAATGTTAATAAAATAATTACACAAATTCTCAACATAATGATCAAGAGTACAAAATTACTTTTTAATGCCACAAAAAAACAATGGAAGTGTTACCTAAATAATGTTGATTATAATTTTTTTTACAAACTGATGACTAATGATCAATAAAGTAAATTTCAATTCAAAAAAATTTACTAAATTTAAACCATATTTCAATGGTAGGAATATTAAACTAACGTCATGTCATAGTGTAGAATGTCAAAATAGAACTAAAGGAAATAAAAAAAGAAGAATATAATTAAAAGTTGTTTAAACATGCAAACGAATCATAATACAAGCTAATAAAAAATGTTTTAAAAATCAAAAAACTTAATTAAAGCCTTTTTTTAATTAAAATCATTTTAAGTTCAACTAATTTTCAATATCATATTATTTAACTTGCTTCATAAACTTATCTTATTTTAAAAGCAAAACATTGTAGAAGAAAAAAGATTGATATCAATTTTTAATAATTTATTACTGCTCTGTTCTTTAAGAACTTCTTTAAGAATAATGCTCTTCCAAACAGTCCATCAATATATGTAATGCCTAAAAACTTTTTATTTAACTTCTTAATTTTTTACCTTACATTTAAAGCATCATTCAAAAAAAAAAAAAGGTAAATGCTGTCAAAATGAAATCCATATTTTTGTTTCCTTGTTGCAGATTGTTTAAAAAAAAAAAATTATACCACCATTACATTCTTGAAAGACTGCAATTAGTGATCTGTGGTACCTTTCTGTTTTGCAGCTAAGTTATGGAGATCTTTCAGAGTTATTTTTTTACCTAAAAAAAAAAGTGACATTACAAAAGTTTAATGTAGAGAGTAAACATAAGTAAACATAAGTATGATAAGTACGAATTCCAATGCAACTTATATACAAAAGTGTTTAAGAAAAACCTGCTTCCTTCATAACTTGATCTTTAATAAGCCACTTGTTTCCGTGCATACTCAAAAGATGACAAACATCTTCTTTTTCATCCGAATTTCATTTTCTTCTTTTTGGCAGATTGTTAAACAATTCCTACAAGTAGAAAAATTTTAAAATATCTAACATGTAAAATGTTTTTACCCTTATCATTCAGTAATTTATAAAATATTTTATTAGATAGATATATATATATATATATATATATATATATATATATATATATATATATATATATATATATATATATATATATATACAGATATATATATTCAAAATGTATAAAAAGAAAAGAAAAGAAAAAAAAATCCTAATACAAAAGATAAGTAAAACACTAGTCCCTGTTTAATTTTTTTATTTTTTCATTTCTATTATATATAATACGTATTATAATATATACAAAAATTAATTTTATTAATTAATTCTGCACTGAATAAATCGTTTATATTAAGTAAATAGTTATTCTTAGTTAACATGGTAAATCTTTGTTTAGATGGCTACGGAAAGTGTTGGTTGTGGGAGACAAAGTACTCCAACAACTATTGTTGCTAAAAATGAAATCCTGGCTGAACCACGTGTGTTGCTGGCGTCAAACATTTAAAGAGTTTCCAATATTTTTGGCGTTTCTATCTTGTGTGTCTCGTCAGTATCCACTGTAGTTGATAAATAAAACGGCTATATTCATAGCCACATATTTTTAAAAAATATATTTGCAAGAACATCATTTATTGTAGTATCCTATATTCTATAATTGTAAAAAGAAATTTGTCTAAAACAAACTTAATAATACAATCATAAAATATAAAAATTTAACTTTCTTTACATAATTAATAATGTGACAAGTAAATATTAACAATGTAAATGATAAAATAATTAAATATCAACAAAAAAAAACAAAAAACAAAAATATTAAACAAAAACGTGTTTAAAAAATAACTATTTTGAAAATTATCTACTTTGGTTTTTACGACTATTTTTAAGAACTATTAGCCTCTGAGAGCAAGAGCCATTGTTAACGGAAATCATTTATTATTAAGGAATTAAGGAAGATTTAAGTTTAACTAAATGTTCGTCTGCGTCAAAAAGTTTGGACGTATCTCTTACTTTTTTTTATTAAAGATACGTCTAAACGTACCCGTAACCACTGCGTTAACATTAATACCTGAAGCGTCATAGACTATCACGGCGTTACTGCAGTTTCTCGCCGCCCCACCCCCTCCCCTTCCTTTTTTTTTTTATGATTGATTTTGATTGAAAATTTTATTCTAATTCAGAAAAATATAAAAACATAGACCTGAAAATCAATGGAAAGTGCTCTAATTTGAAGTCAAAGTTGTAAAAATCCCACTAAAAACTAGAGTTGTTAACCGCAATATTTCGTACAATTCCGGAAAAATAAAATTCTTTCGGAAGGATATTGAGAATCAGGAATTTTTTTTTTCGTACCGAATTTTACGAAACAAAAAAAACCATTGATGTTCATTTCGCAAATGCTACTTACGAAATGTCGCATTTCGCAAGTTGAATTGCGAAATAAAACTATTTTGGTACATAAGAAAGTAGTGCTTACGGAAGCCGGACTTGCGGAACGAGCACTTTCGCTAAACGACGTTTTGAAGTCTATAACAAAATTTTGTTGGTCAAACGGATATAATTGTAAAAAACAAAATTTTTATATACCAAAATGTTTATAATAAAATTTTATTTTCAGTATTGCAACATATGAACATTTTGAGGTTTTATTTTTTGAAATAGTGATAAAAAAGCAAATTTCTTTCGAAACGAAACTCACCACAACTTACGAAACGGTTCTTAACAGAAAAACACTTACGAAACGCGGCTAATTATAAATATTAAAATACCTTTTATGAATCAAATACGTATAATTAACTAGGTAACTAAAAAAATAATTATTATAATATATTTAATATATTTAATTATAGAATATAACGGGGCCTAACGTTAGGCCCCCTTACATTCTGTTTCAGCACCCCCACCCCGTCCTCACTTTCTTAATCTTTCTAGATCACTGTATGCAGTGCCGTACCTAGGGTAAATAGCGCCTGGGGCAAACACCGATCTCACGCCCCTCCTCCCCACATAAAGTGCTTAATTACAATTTCTTAATAAATGATGACATAAACTTTATTTTATATAATATATTTATTTTATATGATATATTTTTTCCTAATTTATTTTATATAATTCTCGCTTATTGTATCGCAACCAAGCCTCTTTGGCGCCCCTTTCAGGCTGGCGCCCATGGCACGTGCCCTGCCTGCCTTACCCTTGATACGCCACTGACTGTATGTATATATATATGTATATATATATATACACATTTATATACACACACACACACACACACACACACACACACACATATATATATATATATATATATACATATGTGTGTATATATATGTGTATATATATACATATATATACATATATATACACATATATATACACACATTTGTATATATATATATATGTAAAAACTATTGAAGAATGATTTAACAACATTATTTAAATAATAAATAATAATATTTTTGTATCTAACAGTTTAATTTAAGGAACTGTTTCGCAAGTATTCTTTCGAAATGATTTGTTTCGCAAGTTTCTTTTCGTAAAGAGATATTACGGAATAATAATTATTTATTTTTTTCGTATAACGCATTTCGGAAGGTGAATTTGCGCAAGAACAACTTTCGCAAGAGCAACTTGAAATACGGAAGATAAAAATGCGAAATTTTCGTAAGTTTTTTTTTGCGGCGAACAACCCTACTAAAAACCCTAATATTCGCCATTTTGAGAATAACAAGTTAATGATCTTTTAGCTTACTAATACCCCATTCACACCAACAAAACCGAGTTTTAATAACACTCGCTTTTAAAACGGTGTTTTATTTAGCTACCGTTTTTTTAAAGCTTTTAAAAAGCAGTGTGAACGGAAAAATGCGTCACAAGTTTAAATAACCACTATTAAAACAAGTTTTATTTTTGGTGTGAACGGGGTATAATGCAATACATTAAAAGCATGGGTTTTACGTTTAAAATGTCGTTAAAGTATGTTTATCTTGTGCAATTTTTTTGTTTCTATGAAAATAGCCGTTTTTTGACTAATTAGAGAATAAACTATAATGCAAACAATGTACTTTTGTAATAAATTTTAAAAAAGAATTCAACAGTTTTGTTTTTTAAAAGAAGAACTTTTGAAATTTAGCTCATAATCGTTTTATCACATTTAAAATATATAAAATATAAACCTCAAACCGTTTTCTCAATAAAAAAAACCAGCGTGCAATAACGATAATAATCATTTATCAATTTGTCTACATTCTCATAGTCTACATTCAACTTTTATTTGAAATCTTCCATTAATTTCATTTCGTTATAAATATATTGCGCAATGTAAAGGTAATTAATATTCTTTAAAAATGGAAGCGTTTTGAAAGAGGTTTTTTAAAAAGGGCGAATATTAGGGTTTTTGATGGGATTTTTTAAAACTTTGACCTCGAATTCGAGCACTTTCCGTTAATTTTCAGGTCTATATATTTTTCTGAATCAGCATAAAATTCTCTATCATATTCAATTATAAAATAAAATAAAAGGGGGGTGGGGGGGGGTGGAGAAACTGCAGCAGCGCCTAAACCTTTTACTGTTATTTTGAAAAAGAACCTATATATACAAGCATTATTCAAACCTTTGAACAGCAAATCTGAGCTTTATGAAAAAGAGAAAGTTTTTGATGCATATTCTCCCAATGATTGTGGCAATACCAAATATAAAGACAATCTGGACATTGAATTAATTCATCTGGAGGTTTAATTTTATTGCATATACAACAAGGTAAAAAATCAAAATTCAGCAGAGAATCAGAATTAGAATCTTTATTTATATGGTTGCTATTTCTTGATGTTAAGAGTGATATAGGTGAATTATAGAACTTAAAAGTTAGAGCTTGTTTTTTCAATATATTCCAATTTTCAGCTTGCTTTTTTACAATATCAAAATACGGAACTTGCTTTCTCTTTTTCAAAGAGTTTTCAATGTCTATCCTATCTTGGTTATCTATACAAGTAAGTGCCAACCCATTGCCTTTGTCATTATTTGCTGTAACATTATAAGAAATCTTCATTATGTTTACTTTAAACATTAATACATTAATGTAATAATGAAAAACAATTTCTTAACAAATGACTCAAAATTCTTGAAAAAAATTTCCATAGAAAACATTTCAAAGTATTTTAAATAAAAATCGAGAAAGAGCATTTTGTAAATAATTTCTTGTTTTCCAAAAAAATAATTAAAATCATATGATGTGGGTCATTACCACAAGACTTCACAAGATTGAGTTTTAAAGCAGATTTATAAAGATCCTTTTTTAATGACCGTATTTTACTCAACTTTATGTATGGTTTTAAAGAAAAAAAATACCGTTAACTTCACCAACTTGACTTTGAAAACTGTTTGAAGCATACCACTTTCTTGTAATTTTCTTTTTATTTTTATCAACAACATTTGTTATTTTCCTTCTAGCTCGAATGTTTTGCGACCCTCTCGAAGACATAGCAATGAAACTGGCAAGAAATATAAACAGCGTATAACAAGGCATACACAGTTTGATGAGATCAAGAAAACAGCGCCACATGTGTGGCGGTGTTGCGCACACATAGCTGATGAGACCGTAAAACTCGGGGAAGTGCTATTACGACGAGATCGAAACATTTTACTTTAGATCGAGTGGTATTTTTTATCCTATCGTCAACCGGGGCTACTTTACTCCTACGGGGGTCACTTGGCACCGATTTTGGAAAGTTTTTGTAGTTCACCAGCTCTAAAAACAAAAGTTGATTCTTTAATATATTTGGTTTTTTTTTTGTTTGTTGGGCCACAATCTTCAATTATCGGAATTAACTTTGAATGATGCTGTCATTTTAAGTGTTATTTTTTTAAATATATATGGAAGCCTTTTTTTTTTTTACCAATTTTTTACTCCTTTAAAAGTGGCGTGTTTCTACAAGAGAACTTAATCAACTTGAGCAAAGTTTAGTTTTTTTTATGCGAAGAAACTATCTGTAGTTTAAATTAAATTAGATAATTATTTATGAAAGTGCTGTTCAAAATAGTTTGTGTGTCATGTATTAATAGAAAAGGGGCTACTTTGCACCAGCTAAGAAAGTGGTGAAAAGCAACCTCAGAGAATACATTTTTAAGCATTTTATGGTTTTAAATTTTGCTAACAGATATAAATTGTTTTTAAGGCTGGTAAGGTATTACAAGAGGAAGATAGGAGCTCGTAGTTACAAAAACTTTTTTTGTAAAATGTTTGTTTATTTAAAAGAAAATATTACACTTATTTAATAAATTGTTTTGTGAAATTACTAAATATAACCTCATAATTAAATTAACTTTCGAGCTTTTTTTTTTTTTTTTTTTTTTTAGAGTTTAAAGACCATATTTTTAAGCACATAAAATATTTTAATTATTTAAAGTAGCGTTTTATATTATTGTTGAACTTAGCTTTATACTTAAATCAACTATTTCCGCAATATATATATTTTTTGTTAACTTAAAAAACATTTTTTTTTTTAATTGGTGCGAAGTAATGGAGTAAAGTAGTCAAATTTCTGTTATAAATTGAAATTCAAAAGAAGGAATCTCATGTTTCAAAAGAATAAGATGTTTTATTGCTCTTTTGTTTGTCTGATTACCCTCGAAAGAACTTTCGTGTCTATAATAAACTTAAAAAACATTTTTTTATGGTAGAAACCAGGTGGGCAATGGTATGCGGTTGAAAATAAAATCCACCGCCAAGTTAGTCAAAACTTAGTACAAGTTTTTTCATGTAGGTATTTAACTGCATTCTAAAGCAGTAAACACCTTGATTTATTCTTGTAATTTATACACGCTTTTATTTTAAATTCGTGATTTCATCCTCAGTGAATATTTCAAACAATTTTGCGCAACTTTTCCACTTTTTTTTTTTTTTTTTTAATGGTTCCGTGTTTTAGTTTTCTTTACAGTGAGATAAAGTTTGGAGCCAAAAAAAAAGACAGTATTGATCAATAAGACTTTGGCAATTTTTTTGAACTTCAGGAATGTAGGAATTTCAATAAAAGTTTTATTAAGCATCGTTTATTTAGAAATCAAAAAACCTTTTACCCCAACTTCATCCTTTCAAAAACTTTCATATTCCGCTGTATTAGAAGATTTTCTTTAAAAATAAGGAAATTTATTAATCATTGGACTGGTCGAAAAAAAAAAATGAAGTTTTTATTTAAATCATCTTAACTTATTCAATTTTTTAAAATATTTTATTAGGTATAGTTAATTATTATTATATTAATCATCTTTAATTTGATTATTTATGCAAAATGTTTAAAATTTAAACAGTAGTTTCAAGTTTAAATTTAGTGGTTACCCAGGATTAAATGTAAAATTGGTGTTTATCATTGTTTAAAACCTATTTAAAAATTTGAAAGTGGAAAACAAATATGGGTGACATTATTAATCAGAAAATAAAAAAAAAATTTATACGACTTCGTAAACAACGACGACGACAACAATGACGACGATGACGTCTACTATTTAACCCTTAGAGCACGGGGAGCCACGATCGTGGCTATACCGGCAGAGCACGTAGAGCCCACTGATCTCTATAATAACTGGATAGCGCATCTCTAATATCAAAATTGACGCCAAAATCGCCATACTTTTTTTTTTTTTTTTTTTTTTTTTAATTATTTTTAGGTGCCCCCAAGAAGATCCAACGATCTTATCACAGGGCACACCGCGGAAGTGCATTTAACTAGGAAGTTCACGCCTCCTTCCTTACCGTGACACGAAAATTTGTCCAAAGGTCGTATTGAACTTGGAGCTCCTTGCTTATTATGCAAGTGCTCTAACCAGTGCGCCACGGCCGCACGTTGGAAAGCCCCAGAACGCTGAAATCTGATATGTGTATTTAAAGCGATAAGCCAAAAAACAGAACTTAAGGCTCACGGGAATTAAATTTTTGGGGCTTTCTAATATGGCGATTTTGGCGTCAAAAAATTAAAAGTTTTGCTCGGAGTTGCGCTATCCAGTTATTATAGAGATCAGTGGTAGAGCCACGATCGTGGCTTTAAAAGTGTTCTTCAGAACTATGACTTTTTCAGCAAAAATACCGCTGTTCATAAATTTAAAATGGTCCCATTAAATAGAGCACATTTTTTTCTATCTTTCGGTATATTGTTTGTGTATATTTTGTGTCAGTGAAATCTAGAGTGTCAGTAAATCAGAGTGTCACTAAAATCTAAGTATAAAAATGACGGAAATAAAAATTATAATTCAATTTAATCTATTTATAAAATTTTTTGACTTTATGAAATGTAAGATAACAAAAGTTGATTTTAATTCATTGTTAAATTAAACTTTAAACTTTTAAAAATATATTTTATAAATATCTGCGATATCTAGATCGCATATAGGTGACCAACGTGAGGCGTCCAGTCATGTAGACCTGGGATATGTGATAATAAGAACATATTGTAGATGATGTCCCCAGCTAGCACACATACGTAAATAAAACGTTAAAACAATGTTGCGAGTTTACGTTGGCAAAACGTTGGTTGCCAACGTTCTTTTTATATCATTTTGGTTACAAAAGCGACGTCGCCAACAACAACAAACCAACGTTGGTACAACGTTGTATTTTTGTTGGTTAAGTGTATTATTTCACGTTGGTGCAATGTTATATTTTGCGATGTTTCAACGTTATATTTTATGTTAACACAACGTTTAATCAACATAAAATAAAAAGGGCCAAATTTTGTCTTTTTAATAGATTCTTAATTCTTAAATGGATACTTATAAAACATTTGTCGAACTTAAAGACCTTCGAACAATGGTAACTTTTCTAACAAGAATACAAAAAGAACCCAGAATTTAACATGGTATAGATTATACTATTCAAAAGAAGAATACAAATTAAATACCACTCCTCTCATAAAATTCATCGCTTTGATGTTCATCATGAATTATTTTCCTTTGTTTACATATGTTTCCCCCCTTCCTACCGCCATCAATGTTAGTATTAGTTGATTTTATGGCTTTGTTGAGGTGCACAGCAGTTTAAAGTAAAGAAAATACGCAATAAAGACGCACAACTAAGTTCTACAAAAAATGTGTACACACACACACACACACACACACACATATATATATATATATATAATATAATGAATAACTATATAACTTTTATAGCTTCTGTAATTTACAAGCTCTTAATCCTGTCCTGGAAATTTAAATTCAACTAAAAACAATGTAATAATCATACTTAAAATTAATATGGTTTTAACTAAAAACAATATTAAAATCTTTGTCAGTAGTCTCACTTTTCAACAACTCATTGACTTAGGAAAGTAAAAGAATCAAACTTGCTCTATCTGAATTGCGTCTATAAAATGAGTCGGCAATAAAAAAAAAAAAAAAAGGGTTGGTTAACATGAATACTAATCGAGTGTTACCCGCAAAAAAAAGGCTTGACTTTGAAATACCAGCTGAGTGAGAAAATTCAACCTTTTTGGTTTTTATTCTTGGTGGGTAAGAAAGGTACATTTAGCTCACTTCAGGTTTAATCTTGAACTAGCAAATACGGAGGCTTCCAATTGGCTAAAGTATTGTAAAATGAACTTGTTAATATGCTTACGCATATGGTAACACTAAATTAGGTAAAAAAATATGTTAATAATAGATTAGGAGCCCATTTCCAAAACGCCTCAAATCCGAGTAAATTGACTTTGAGAAACTAAAGAAAAACTGACTTTCATATAGTTGCGCACCAACTGATATTGATATTTTCTCAATCTATTTTTTAGGACTAAGAGTCTTTTAATAGGTCTAATAGATTTCAATATATGCAATGTGGAAATGGAATTAACTCCAATTGAATTAATGTGGAAATGGAATTTTAAAATACTTTTATTCATAGTTTCGCATAATGCAGATGGGCTCCTCAAATGTATTTATCAATTGAAAGAACTAATTAAAATTAAGTAACAGTACATTTGATGATGTGTTTACCGAGTCTAAAAACGTCACCTCCCGCCGCCCTTCCATCCTCAGAACCGGAAGAACCAGCGACGGAAGTAGAAAGACGGAAGAAGGCTGACGGTATGATCCGTCACCCTTCTTCCGTCTTTCTACTTCCGTCGCTGGTTCTTCCGGTTCTGAGGATGGAAGGGCGGCGGGAGTTGACGTTTCCAGATCCGGTAAACGTAAATTTTGTAAAGAAGTGTGCTAAAATAAAAAAATATTGATCAGAAACTGCACCCATTACTGATAATAAAAAAAACAAACAATATTATATATAAATATATGCGGACGCGTTAGTACATTTGCGAAAAAAGACCACTGTAAAAAACGTAAAAAAAGCACTGTAAAAACGTTAAAAAACACTGTAAAAAAACGTTTAAAACTAGTGTAAAAACGTAAAAACAACCAGTGTAAAATTGTGCAAATTACAAAAAAATACAAAAAAATAAAAAAATAAAAAAATAAAAAAATGAAGAAGAAAGTTACCTTTCCTTCGCCGCCATTTTGAATGTTGTATGTTGAAAATTTGAGCAGAGCTTCCGCGTCTGATCTCTACGAGGGCTTTTGCCCAAATGAACGTTTTAACTTTGCACTGGTATATATATTTTCGACGGCCCTTAAGTAAACAAACCTTTGCGGGGGTAGATTAATTGACCTATCAGATTGCAGAGAAAAGTAAACAAAAGAATAAACTGACCAATCAGAATGCATGGAAAAGTAAACAAAAAAATGAATCAAACAATCAGAATTAACCTTGTGTTAACAAAAGAAATAAACCGGGGGTAAAATAATAAAAAGACGGGTGTAATGAATACAAGTTAGATATGTGTAGATATTAGTTAAGACGAGTGTAAATGAATATAGGTTAATAATTAATAAGTGAATAAAAAAGAAGATGAGTACAACGACATCATGATGTATAAATGAATGCTTTATTATTAGTGAAGAAATGTTGTGGGAAGAAGTGTTAGACGATTCGTTATACGAAGCTACGCATTATTATTATTCAGAAATTTGTGGTGATCCTTCTTCGAATAAAAATCATTTTAATGTGACTAATGAATTTACATTACCTTTTGTAGATTTTAGAAAAACTGTGAGTCGAAATATGGTGAAGAGAGATTCTATCATTCATTTACAATCAATGTTGATTCCGACTAATTTGTCTTTGATGGAAAAAGAAGAAGACAGAAAAAACGATTCGTGGATTCAAAAGGTGATAGAATATTATAATAATAAAAATTTTGAATTTTTTTTAAGAACAGGATTGAATGATGAAGCAGTAATATTGGATTGGATTACTGAAAAAGTGTGTATTGTGCATGGATGGAATTTGAAAGTTATTGATTTTCGAGAAGATGTTCGGAAAAAACCCAATATATATCATAGCATTGTACAGTTAGTAAATGATGAATATTTGAAAAGGAATGATGATGATAACGTGTTTATGAAAAGAACATTTATGAACAATGGGACTAAGTGGCTTAACTGGAATGATTTACGAAGCGAAATTGATAATAATTGGTGGAACATGAAATTTCCATCGATTCCGTATTCATATTTACCGTTTCGATTTTGGAACGGCTCGTTTTGTAGTGATATATCGGCAAGTCCGCTGAGAAATGAAAGTTATGTTTGGAGAGAAAAAAATTTTTGCGAGTTGGAATTGGATAAAAATAAAGCAATGATTACCTTTCGAATGTGAGGTTAAGACCTCAAAATTTTTTTTGGTTCGATCAGATTCCATTAACAAAACATGTGCGAATAGTGAGTGAGCCGGAAAGTGATAAATACGATGTGAAGCAAATTAATAGTCATAATCAATATTATTTTCCCCTACCTAGTTCAGTACCTAGTTTGTTTCCTGAAACAGTAAGAAGCGTGATGAATTTTGGTTTTATTCCGACTCATTCACAAGCTGTAATTTATAAAGTGTTTCCGTTTCAACAATATCTTGACTTTCAATATAATTCTAACATAAGTATGTATGATAATCTTCATAATTTTGCAAGACAAGGTTATGAAAAGTTTGAAAATGGAAAATATGTTTTGAGAAACCCTTTAGAATATCATAATTTACCGTTTTTGTTTTTTGTGGAACATGATCAAAATCCTGACGATAATGCTGTGTTAGATATGATTGATCCTGAACGAAGAAAATTTGCTTATCTGTTTTCTATACGAATTGAACCTCGAAATAAATTTGTGAGAAAAAGCGGTGATGTAGAAGAAATTAAAATTACCGTTCGTGTTTCAAATATAGGTCATGTTTTTGGTGAAGACCCCAAAACAGGTTATTCTTATCCAGTATTTGTTCCAACACCATTTGCGAGTTTTTTTGAAGAAATTATACAAAGGCCTATTAATCCTACGGGTGTAAAATATTATTATAAGTTTAATAAAAATAAACATTTGACTGATGACATATTGGTATGGGAATAATTTTATTCAAGAAGGACATAACAGTGGAAGACCAAACGAATGTTTGTTAATTGAAACGATGTATGAATATTTGTATGGTGAAGATAATGATCGAATTAAAGAGAAACATGCTGAAATCGAGAGTATATAGCAAGAGTGGCAGCATTTGTTGTATCCGGATAAGACTAGTTGGAAACGGATGCCATGTATTCCTCCTCGTGTACAAGATTTTTTGTTTGGAATGTCATGTATAAGATTGAAAAACAATAGAGTTATGAATAGAGAGGACTATTCGTATTTAGAAGTGTCAGCGAATAAAGATACTATTGTAAGTTATTTAACCATTCCCTGGTTTCGAACAGAACAGAATATATTTCCTATTCGTTCCCCTCAAATATTAGATTATTTTAAACAAGGTTTAACAATGGATGGAAAAACGAATATACCGTTAAACGGTTTAAGTTTTGAAGATTATAAGAACAATATTTATTTTAAGTTTTGAAGATTATAAGAACAATATTTATTTGAAAGTGATGTGTAAAGAACAATGGAGTGAGAAAGATAATTTAAAATGGTGTCCTCCGTTATATGATGATATTTCTTTGGATGTTATTAATAAAAACACTGATATAATGTAATTAAATTTCTAGAAAATCCAGTGGGAAATTTTAAATATTCATTAAAATGTGATGACAATTACGCGACGCTATTAAAGGGTGATTTTAAATCTGTTAAATTTAAACCTTATTTGAATGATAAAAAAAATAATTTGGAAGTGTGGGTGTATTGCGAACAGGTAAAAGAAAGTTATTCTTCGTCTGTAAAATTACCTTTAGTGTGTTTAGGATTGTGGAGAAAAGAAATTCCGAGTAAGAATAAAATGAACTATTTTCGCTGGTGTCAACCACAAAAAAATTTATTAACTGATAATGCTATTCAACAGCTTACGTTTTATTGTACTGATATATATCAACAACCACTTGTACAAAGAAGGTATGACGGTTCTATTATTGATAATTGGAAAGAAAGTTATCCTATTAGAGGAGTGCATTTGATTTTGTATCAACCTAGAGATGATAGTAAGAAGAATAAAAAAGTGACGAATGTGTTCGAAACCATGATTATTCATCGCGACGAAAATAGTTTTAAATATGAAAGTAATCCTTTCACGTTAATATTGTCGAATTCTGTAGTCAGTGAAATTCAACAAAGAAATACAAATAAAAAATATTATCGTTGTGTATTAACTAATATTTATTTCTTTCCAACTGAAGCTGTTAATTTTCCATCTGAAGAAGATCGGTGGGTGCATATTACATTTAATATGGCAGAGAAATGTGATATGTATTTGAATAATATGAAAGTAGAACATGTGGTGGCTTCGTTTGATTTGAATCGATATCTGAATAAGGGGGATAAAAGAACAAACATTTCGTTATTAGCTAATCATCAACCTCTTTTAGAAGGACAAATGCGTTATTTTCTTGTAAAAGATACGGTTGATTTTTCAACATTTAGTTGTGCGTTATTAAATTCAAAGAATGAAAAATTGATATTTAACTATGACATCGATCCAATATTTGTTTTACAATGGACACCATTTTTTTGAAAGATGTTTTTATTTTGCATAAAGATTGGAAAAAAGTAAATGAAAAAAATCCTTTGTTATTAGAAGTGGAAAGTGAATCAATAGATGAATGTTTAAAAAAATACGGCGAGAAGGAAGTAGAATGCGTCATAAGACAAAAAGTATTTATGTCGAGTAATGTTTTGAATTTTCCTCATGAATATGATAGAACAGTACATGTGCAATTTGAAAATGTGATAAGTCAAATAGTTTTTTAAAATAATAAACTAGTGGAGAATGTTGTCTGTTCTTTTGATATGAATGATTATGAACAGAGTGGAAGAGATGGTTATATTCATATACCACAAATCAATGGTGTATTAAAAACGTTTGTTTTTAAACAAATTACATCGTTACAGAAAATTAAAAGCACGTTTTTGAATTCCAATAAGGAACCGTTAATTATTAAAGATGATAATTTTAATCCACTATTCATTGTCGAAGTTCGAGTAAAACGTTAAAAAAATGAGTCATATTAAAGCGTACGCAAATAGATTTAAAATAAAACCATCTTTTAAGAAAATATCTTATCATGATGAGATTCGTCAAATGGGTGAAAATAATAATCAAAAGTTAAAACAGTTGAGTGTTTATTTACAACAAATAAAAGAAGAAAGTAAAAAAGAAATGAATGAAAGATTAGTAGAAATTAATGACAAACTACAACAGATAAAGAAAGAGAAACATAAACGAAGATGAAAAAACGAAACCTAACAAAAAAAAAACAAAACGAAAAAATAATGAAGTTACAAGTGATGAAGAGAAAGAAGAAAGTGACGTAGAAGAGCGAGAGAAAAAAGAAAAAACGAGAAATCGAAAAAATATATTATGTAATGTTTGTTTAGAAACTGTTGAAGCAGTGAATGTAGAAGGTATGTGTCGAGCGTGTGCGTTAAGAACCGTAGTGTGTAAAAGGCCTGATAATAAAAATCGAAAAAAAAAATGGTTACAAAAAGGGTATAAAAAAGCGTTGAAAGACGTTAAAAAACAGAAAAAAGACGTGTTTAAAAGCGAATCAGAAAGCGATTCTAATTAGTGTATATATTTGTTGTAAATTATTATATATAGAAATAAATGTTGTATCAGTAAAAAAAAATGCCTGCTTATGAAGCTACAGAAAGTAAATTACGAAAAAAGAATTTGGAAGATCGTTATAGTCCTAACGATAATCCGGCAACACTCGAAGAAAGTTTGATCAATACGAAAGAAGAAGGCGATTTATTGAAACAAGCTCTTTCGGGAAAATTATCAAAAGAGTGGCAGGAAAGGTAAAGTGAAAAATGGCCTGGCTTTAGCACAACTGGAGTGCAAGAAGAGATAATTAAATCTACTACGCAAGTGGTGTATCCTAACAACAATTCTACTCGAGATATAAAATTACGTTTTGAATGGGAAGCAGTAGAACATATAAAATTAAGCGAAATATGTCTTGCTTTTAATTTGCGAATATTAAAAAATGTGAACGATAATACTTATTTTAATATGACTGCTGGTCATGGTGATGAAGCGTTAATGAAAAAGTTTTGCGTTCAAGAAGATTTTATATTTTACTGGATAAAAGGAATTAAATTGTTTACGAATTTAGCGAAAAATCAAGAACATTGCAGCAATAATTTTGTTCCGTCAGAATTTTTATCACGTATGAAAGCCTTGACGTATAAGAAAAATTACAAAAAAATGTATCGAGAAAAAAATTTAGATCAACAAATGGGAAGTGTTAGTTTTGGCGATATGATAGCAAAAGATTTTTATGCCAAACATCCTACATTAGATGAAAGTACAGCAGCGGGTGTAAATATACGTGCAATTGGTGGTGAAGCGCCAAATTATCAAACAATTTTGGCGAATAGATATAATAAAAAAGCTTGTGGTAATGATTTTAATTTTCTTATTCCTTTAAAGTTGTTGAATGAAATATTTGAAATAGAAGATTATATTGGAAGAAAGAAATTTGCTTTGGAGTTATATTTTAAAAATAAATATGATAAATTGTTAGAACATATATTTCCTATTACTGATGGACAAGTTGCAAGTTTGTCTAACGGCGGATTAAAAATGGAAGATCCGCGTTTGTATATGCTGAATCACAAAATAAATCCTACGTTGGTTGTAGAAAAAACTTCACTGATGATGGCTAATCCGGATAAACCTTATACATTGTTTCGAATGCAGCATTTAGAAACAATTGATAATGTTGTTAATAATCGAAACGAGTTTACAATAGAAATGGGAAATAATAAAGTATCCAATTGGTTGGGAAATACAATTATTATTTCGTGTTATCGAAAAGATCAGTTAGAACATCAAAACAAAAATTGCATGACCTTGCGTGATGTATCAACAGCAGTTGTATCACAAGTCTCGTTTGCAAACTGTAGATGAAGTAATGATAGAAATCCGGGTGATGTGATACAAATCGATTTAAAAGATTTTTTAACTCGTTGTCAAGTTTATCGTATGTATGCGAGTTGGCATAATGGGGGTCTTTCTTCAACATCGAACATTGACAATTTTGTATCTGCTTACCATGATCAGAACGATACTTTTATTACAAATATGATTGATTATTTTGATCCGTCAATTAATTATGATCAACAATTAGTATTTGATATGACGAGTGATTATAATTCCGTTCAAAATGCCCCCCCCCCCTCAAATTATGACAGGAAGTAGTGCTTTTCAAATCACGATAAAATTTAAAGACAACTTTACAGGTCAAGTAACAGTTGGTGTATACGTTCCAACGGAATATATTCAAAATGGAACGGGTCTTCATGAAGAAATAACATATTCACCCAACTCGTTAAAAGCCAGTTAAATTTTTTAATTTTAAAACAATAATTTATTATATAAAGGGAAGTAGTTATTAGAAGAAAAATAATAATGTATCGAAGAAAACAACAAAAAAGGTATCGTAGAAAGAAAAACAGAAAACAACGAGGAAAAGGGGAGAAAATTCAAAAATTGATTCGATTGGGAAAAATTGCAGGTGATCAATTCCTATCTTCGACATACGGAAAGAAAGCATTGGATTGGGCAGTAGCACGAAGAAGTCAATTGATGTAAAGTGATGATATGTAATTCACGAAATAGATTTCAAAAAAAACGATTACGAAAAAGGTATAAAAAACGAAGAAGAAATAAGAAACAAAGAGGAGGTTTACCTTTTATTATAGCTCCGATTATAGCGGCTATTGCAGCTAAAGCGGCCATTGCTACTAAAGCAGCCGCGACTGCTGCTATTGCTACGAAAGCAGCATTAGCAGCTAAAGCAGGAGCAATTGCGATAGGAACAGCGAAAGCAGCAGCGAGCGGAGCAATAAGTGCCGGTGTTGGACAAGGAGTGAAAACAATCATTGAAAACAATAAACAATAATACAATGTAAAAATATATCAATATAATATACATATACAATTTAATTGTCAACTTTTCTTTTTTTTGATTGTTTTAAAACGGCGGCATACTTCATAGAAAACGAATTTACATTAAAATGAAATATAGTTTGTTGATCGACTGAAAACATACCATTTTTTAATTGATGTTCAAAATCCAAATATCGGTTTTGATTATCGGAATATTTTTTTAATTGATTTTTTTCATTAAACCAACCACTATTGATTAAACTTTGTAATCGAGATATTTTGTGTACCAATTTTGAAATTTTATCATGCGTCCAGTATAATACTGTCTCGGCTTTAACATCAAGCGAAAATGCTTTTTCTATTTTTTCAACTCGCATATCTGAATTTAATGTTATTGTAATATTATTATTTAATAAAGACGATTAATTTATTTCACTTATAAACTTTTCAAAAAACGATGTATAGCAAATGAGAGTCATCTTGATTGATATTAAAAAAATGAAAAAAAGAAGCTAATTTATATTTTTTCACAACAATAATAACAGCTGAGTCAATCAAATAGCTGTTGTTGTTTAGGAACAAACAAAAAGAGCGCAAAAAGTAAAAAGCAGGTGAATCAATTAAATAGGTGTTGTTGATTAGGAACAAACAAAAAGAGCTCAAAAGTTAAAAGCAGGTGAATGAATAAAAATGAAAATAAAAAAAGAAGCGAAAACAGGTGAATCAATAACGATAACATATAAATAAGATGATAAAGTTATCAGCGACAAGTTATTAACAAAACATGGCAAAGAAACAAATTGAAATGTTATTCGATGATGTGTTCGATGATAATGATGATGATGATGATAATGATGATGATGATGATGATGATGATGATGATGATGATGATGATGATGATGATGATGATGATGATGATGATGATGATGATGATGATGATGTTGATGATGATGATGATGACCATAGTTAAATTCGGTATTGCAACCTCTTTTTTCGTTTATGTGGATTATTTTTCGGTATTGCAACTTACGCGTTCGTTTTTGCAACTTAGGCTTCGTTTTTGCAACCTCATCATTCGTTTTTGCAACCAAAAAGGATGAAAATTCGTTTTTGCAACCCGCTAAAGTTGTAATCGGTACCGGTTTAAATATGTTTGAGTTCCGCCATTAAGTTTTCTCGAGAACTCGATGGAAATTTGTTTTAAAAAGCTTTGAAAAGTTTATTGTTATCAGAAATTTAGTTTTGTAAAAAGGCTATTGAAAAAATATAACTTAGGCTATATTTCAAATAGATGTTGTTTAATTGTAAACATATAAGATGCGATGTTCAAACAATATTGATTTAAGTGTTAGTAATGATTTGCAATGTTGATTAGTAACGCATGTTTAAGTTACTAACACAAAAAAGGTTAGAAATTAATTGAATTGAAAGTTTCAAAATGTTTAGTCAAATATAAATACTATTTTTAAAATGGTTAAATGACAAGTATGCTTGGGGGACGCTTTCTTATCTGGAACCACATGTGCCTATGTAAAAAAATAATTGACATCAAATGCCAAGGAGGAATAATTGGGGATAGCTACGTTATCTGTAATGTATGTGCAGGTATTAAGTTGTTGATGTTTCTAATGTTTTTTTTCCCTTACTTGAGCTCTAATACTTTCAACATAAACACATTTTGTGTTAAAAATACAGCATGACACTATTCAATCATATCCAATCTTAAATACTTGCTCTAACCTTAAGCATTTTTCAAAGAAAAAGCTAAATTCATTCAATTGCATAAATCTATAAATTTTAGAAGTTATTTCATACAATATTCAAATTTTTTGAACTAGCTGTAGCTCCAAAAATGCAATGCTTAATCATCAATAATATGCAAGAAATTTATTGCATATTACTTAAACTTATTACATAGTAATATTTTTGTAAAGACATTGATGTATTCATATGCAAAAATCTATATCATAAGATAAAATTGTAAGAATAAAATTTATATTACAAGAAATTTATATTATAGGGGAGACCGTTTAGACTTCAGATAATTTTAAATGAAACTGACCTGATTTAATAATTATTGCCCTTTTTTAAACAAATTTTGCTACATAGTTACAGTCTGATAGCTATACGCATCCATAAATCTTAACAATTATAAATCTTTATTCAGCCACATCAGTATTGCTGTCTTCAAACTCATGATCGTCAAGGTTGTTTGTACTATCATTAGAAGAAATTTTTTGGTCATTCAAGTGAGACTTGTAACTTCAGGTGACTGAATCAACAGGTTAATGAGGTTTCATTAATGATGAGAACCAATCAGGTCCTGTAGACTTCTATTCCTCCCATTTTTATGGATACTTTATACATTTTCTACCCAAATATTCAATAGCTAAATGTCTTTTTGTTTTTTTTGTGAGACCATGGAACATTGTTGAGTGTTTAATTAAGTATCAGCTTTGAACAGTCTACCCCAGTGGAGTGTATTGAAAAAAATTAAATGAATTTTTCCTTCTAAAGAAAAGAGCCCAAACTATGGCAGGTAATGTAATTAGGAACTGAATGTTTTAAAACTATAGTCGCCGGTCCAACATATCAACCATAGACAATATTGTTCTAGTGTCAATAGGATGGCAGATTTAAAAGTGTCCATGGTCTCCCTGTGTCTATAGTCTACCTAGTCTCTCCTAGATTCCTTTAAATTTTTGTAAGAGTTTCAATACAGATATAGAATTAATTTATAGAATTTCATTATTTCATTATTTAGGTTGCTGCAAAATTTCCCCAACAAAAAAAGATAATTTAGTTGGTAGAGGTAAATTTTTAATTGTTTATAAGTAACATTTTTATAAAAGTTTTTTCAAAGTTTATTACAATTTATTTATGGTAGATATATAAGTTGATAATTATATGATAAGTATATAAAAATAAGTTTTAAACTATTAAAAGCTTTTTTAGCAACTAAGTTTGTTTTATACTTTTAGAAAGATAACACTAATTAGTTATGTAAAAACGCTTGCTAATTATCCACAGGGTTATTAATTTTGGTAAATAATTAAGAAGAATAATGTAGTAACCAATTAAAAAGAAAAAAACTTGAAAAGATAAGAAATTAAACTCACTTTTTGGATATCTCAACCAAAAAACCTTTTTCTCGACTAGGCACAAGTTATTAGAGGGAAGAATCACTACAGCACACAAATTATTTAGCTTTCACTATAGCACCCAAATTATTAAACATTAAAGGGTTTTAATTTTATTACTCTTAAAGTTAAAGTAATTAATAATTCAAAAATAGAATATTTTGTTTTAGGAATCCAAAAAATGACAAAAGAAAAAGTAGAGGAAATTGCTTCTTCTCTCTTACTTAGATCAATATTTTCTGGTCAGGATTGGCAATACTAATTGGATGTTTAGGTTTAATTTTTTAAATATGTTGATATAACAAGTCTGTTCTGTTATATAATTTATACTCAGGGCAGGTGAAGCTTTTTAGTTATAAAAAGGCAACTCACCTGTAAAAGAAATGATGTGTATATTTGTGTGTGTGTGTGTGTGTGTGTGTGTGTGTGTGTGTGTGTGCGTGTGTCTGCGTAATATATGTATATATATATGATAAATATAGAAAACTAAAGGTAGGAGAAGCTTGGATGATCACATTAAAAATAAATATAATTAGAAATAAATTTGAAAAACAACATGTAAATGCATTGACTTTTAGGTGTACAGTTACAGACATGATTTATTTATTGCAGGAAGACAAAGTAAAAGTATGTTAAGTTGCATATTTTTGAAAGTTTTTAAGATTTTAATCAAAGATAAATTAGTCAAAGATAAATGCGCTAAAATGTAAATTGTTTTTTAAAACTTGTTTTATCTACAAGAAAATTTATGTGATCAAGAACTGATTGATTTGTTAAGTGAGGACCAACAACACTAACTATTTAATGCTTTGGCTAAAACATAAAATTCTATAAAAGTAAATTTTAAGTTTGTGTTCTTTAGTGCATCATCTAATAATAAATTTGAAGTATACTTGTAATGTAATAGTAGCTTGGTTCAAATATCTTTTAAGAATTCGAAAATTCATTGTATAACAGTAAGTATAACTAAAAAAAGATTCATTGTATAACTAAATGAAAATGAAGAGCCACAGTGTTTAAAGTTTTCAATCAATTCAGAACAATTAAAAATGATAAAAATATTATTTTCCACTACAATATCTGGCCACCAGAGTGTTGTTACATCAAATGTGAAAAGTATTATTAATCAAAATAAAGAAGCTAAAGAGTTATTTAAAGATTTTACTACTGAGCAGATTGTTGCAAAAGTACGTTATAAAAAAATGAAGTTTTTCTACAGAAAACTGTATTAGATATTTTATATATATATATATATATATATATATAATTTTCAAGTTTTTGTTTTTAATCAATAAATCGTTATGATCTCTCATATAATATGTTAAACCTCTCATAATTTTTTTTTTTAATCAAATGAGAAATATGTTTTTACTTCTGTTAATTTTGTATATTTCATTTTTGTGCTGTTAGTTCACATAAATCTTTTAAAAATTGCTTTTGATGTAAACTTAAAACTATTACTTTAAAACGTTAATAGATTTTAGATTTACCCATTTAAAGTTCTTAATTTAAAACATGACATTTCGTAAGTACCGAAAATCCCATTATAATGAGGGATGGATCATTTATTTTTCAATAAACTAAAACAAGAGGTGTAAGGGTTACATTTTTTTCAATAATGTATACTTAATTAAATTATGAGCAATCCATTTCTGGGTACGTTTATTTTGCAAAAATTATTTTTCATGATATTATCCCGAAATCCAGTCAAGTGTGGCTTAATCTAATAATTTAAATTACCTAAAACTGAAGCGTATATAAATCTGATATAAATAAGATATTCTAAACAATCATACGCCACCACAATATATTTTCTCTATAGAAACTTATTTAATAGTTAAAGTTTCTTGCCTGTTATAGCTGAAATAAATAATACTAAAATGATATTTATAATACATTTGACGTTGACTTATGACGTAGTGCGATGCTTGAGATCAAATCTCTGCTTAACCGGGCACGTCATCCTCTTTTTGAGGCGGTTTATAAAGACTGTTACCTTACGTGTTGTATATAAAATTACAAATGTATCCGATACAAAACTAAAATGCTCATTTAAATAAGTATAGCTGAGATATAGGTAGAGGGGCGGCTGTAGGAACGAGTATCTTCAGAATCTTAAATAAAATATATTCAGTTTACAAGGTTCTTCAGATTTATTTGACCTAAATTTTAGGAATCTAATTAGGCCTGTAAATATTACCTTTTGGCGTTGTGATAAAATTTCTGTTTTCAATCAATTTTTGGACACCATTCCACACCTCTCTATAGAAAAACACTAGCTGTTCACTTTCTGTTTCTAATTTACTGGTTGCGTAATGTGCACATACGCATGAGCTGAGGCTTTTAAATACCTAAAAGAATTGCTACTAGGGCCGAACCTGTTTTAAACATCCTTATCAGATCCAAAAAATAAGTCCCTCGAATTTTAAATAGGTCATAATCCAACGCCAACTCAATTTTTCGCATTTTTTTCTTATTGTTGAAACTCTAAACTTTTGATATTTTTAAAATAACTATTTTTCCAAAAGAAATATAATTAGATTATTACTAGGATTGGCGTTTTTTCTAAAATTTTGACATAAAATAAACAAAAAATCATAGTTTTTATTAGAGTTCGGTATTGCAACCTTTGTGTTCTCGGTAATGCAACTTTTTCAATATATCCATTTTACTGTTAAAATTGTATTCCTTGTTGACGGTAAACTATTCTATTATCTTTCATACCAAATGTAAAGGAATCCAACACACATTTCCATTATTACATTTTTACAAAATAAAATTTGTGGTTTTTTTAGTTTTTTCAAGAAAGTTATAACTCAAGTATAATTAGTAACAAGTTATAGACGGTTTGAGAAAAAAAAAGATTCATGATAAATTATGTTTTTGGGGTTATATGATAAAGCTGATCACTACTTTTTTAGGGGTGATTGACTCCTATTAATGTTTAAAATCATATCAGAACAAAAGTTTAACCATCACCCTAACTTTTCCTATAAAATGTAACAAAACATTAAAACTTCGGTACTGCAACGCGCCGTTAAATTGGAATGAAAGCGCAAGGTTGCATTACCGAACAAGTTTACACATACTGATGATGATGATGATGATGATGATGATGATGATGATGATGATGATGATGATGATGATGATGATGATGATGATGATGATGATGATGATGATGATGATGATGATGATGATGATGATGATGAGAGAAAAAGAATGGTAAGAAAAGAAAAATGGAAACAGAGAAATTTGATGATAAAAAAAAAGAAGTTAATGAAAGCGTTTTGAATCAAAGCAAAGACGAATCTTTTCAAAAATTCTGTCTATGAGATGTTATATTTTGTTTTTGTGATATTGATGTAGAATATAAAAAAAAGATTTTTTAGAAAAAAAAAAAAAAAAAAAAAAATGCAAAATGAAAAAGAAATAATTGAGAAGATTGATGAAAAAATAAAAAATGTTTTAAAAGAAAAAAACAAAAACTCTTGAACGTTATAGAAAAATGATTGTCGAAATGTTAGACGATGTATCTCAATGCGATATGTGTGAAGAAATATGGTTAAATAAAGATAATGTTATAAAAAGATGTGATTGTTGCAATCAGAATATATGTGAGAATGAAATATGTCGAGAAGAACACGAATGGAGAAAAGATTTAGATTGGCAACAATTTGAGTTTGATGATATATAATTATGTTATACATGTATATTTTTTTATTTTTTTTAGCAACAAAACATAATATGAATACATTATTAAGCGGTGATGAGATGGTGCGAAAAATAAAACGTTTGAAGAAAAAAATTAAATCTTTAAAACAAGAAAGATTTTTATTAAACAAGGAAGTGACGGATTTGCTTTGTGAAAACGAGGATCTCATCGATAAAAACGAAAAGTGTAAAGTAAATTTGGCAAAATTAAAGAAGAACTGTTTTGTTTTAAAAAAAGAAAACAGACTTATGAAGAAAACGTAAATATAATTGGTAAAAAAATGTATATTAAAATAATGTTAATAATTGTTGATCTTCTTCAGATATGCTATTTTCTCTAGCTTGATCTGTTAACCTTTTTTGCAATGAAAGCATTTTTTCATTTTCTTTTAAACTATTAATTGAATCGTTTAACCAATAAAAAGGTAGCTTGTTAAGATCGTTTTCATGTAAAAATGTCGTATTATGCATATTCTGTTCTGTTCTTAACCAATCAAATTGTTTAAGCAAAGCTTTGTTTTCATTATTTTGTAAAATGTTAATTTCGTTTTTAAAAATGCGAAGAGGATTAAATTCAAAAGAAGATGACTCGTGTTAGTAAGTAGAAATTTCTTTTTCTTCTTTATCTTGTATATCGTATAAGAAAGCTTGTTTAGCCGTTATGTCACAATATTTTAAAAAAACGTTTCTGATAAAATTTCGAAACTGAAATATTAGACGTTGATCGAAGACATTGATTTCGTGAAAATGTGACGCAAATATATGTTTAAAATAGGACAAGTCGATACTCTGATTTTGTCAAAATGTTGAAAGAAAAGAGAAGCAAAATAAGCACACCAAACACCACATAAAACAGTATCATGATGTTGATAAGGTAAACGATTGTAAGAAACGGTAAGGTTTTGCACGTTGTTTTCATTGGAAAATTCTTTAATAAATTGCGAAAAATAATAAAATTGCGTATTTAATTTTAAATCTTTTTTTGAATCTTGCAAAGTAGTGTCGATTTCATTGTAATTAAGCGATAAACTATAGATATACGAATTTGTGTTCACCAAACCTGCGTTTTCAAAAATGACGTTGCAGGTTAAAAAAGTTAAAGGAATTTGTTCGTCAAAACTTTGTTTGCTAAAACTATCAAAACAAAACAAATGATTTTTATCTAATCTCATTAATAATCGCCAATGTTCACCTTCTTTGTATGATGGATCACTGTTATATATAAAGAAACAACCTTTTTTTTTTAAATGTTTAGATAGTCGCGATTAATTGAATGCATTTTGAATTTGATTTAACGGATAAACTCCCAAATAGTAACCATTAAACGGCGGTTCTGAAGTAAAAAAATCGTGTAAGGTTTTATTTGTCGCCATGTCGATTTAACGTTTTGTTTTTTTTCAGAATAAATAATATAAAAATTAAACAATTTTAAAAAAATGAACGGATGTAACGTTGAAAATGAAAGAGATCAAATGAATAAAGGTAAGCGTTTCTTTTTTTATAAAACATACGCTGTTATATGTTGTTTTTTTAAAATATATTAATCATCATAAAACTTTTTGATGGAAAAAAAAAAGGCAATTATATAATACAAGAGATCGTTTAATTCTACAGTTAGCGATGATGAAATTGATTTTAAAATTGTGTCTTCTGTGCCGGTAAATCCTGTAAAAAAAATCAAAAAAATGGAGAAAAAAAAATTATTTTAAAAAAAAGATTGAATGTAAAAAATTGAAATTTTGCAAACGAAAAACAAACTCGAGATATACTAACAATGGGATGAATCGAAAATTAAATCGAGTTGGAAAAAGAATCGTTAAGTGGGTTTTGACTAAACGAAATATTTGATTTTTTAGTTCGAAGAAGATGGTGGTTGATAGACATGGAAATGATCCAAATTATAAAAACGCATGCGTGTATTAGAGAAGTTTCTTTAATAAGAATGTTCGATCCGTTTGGATGCATGATAAACGTTCACGCGGTGCCGTGTATCGATTACGATTACATGGCAGAAAAATATAAAAATGCCTTTCAGTATTGTTTCAATTTTATACACAAGCTTCCATTTTATCCAAAAACTGCTTTGTTAACCGAAAACCGTTTGTTGTTTTCTTCAACAAGAGTGATGAATTGTTGTGATGTGGAGAACTATTTATCCGAGTATATTGGTAAAAACGATATAGTTTTATACAAAGGAGGAGTATTCGAAAAGCGTTTTTGCGATAAAATGGGGATAACTTCTTATAATATTGAATTGTTTGGCGTGCCAAAAGTAGAAACGATAATATCTCCTCATAAATTTGGACAATGTGGTGGGCATGTCGATAACGGGGGAGTGTGTCATTGTCCATCTGTAGAAATAATGACTTTTAATTATTATTTATGTCAATTTTGTATGGAAGATTTATTTAAGTTGAAAAATACATTATCTTAATCAATAACTTGTTTATTAATAATTATTATTCGTCATCATTATATCATATTATAAATTATATTTAAATCATATATAATTTAAATCATATAGAAATTATATTTAAAATTATATTTTTATTTTATAGCAAGATACAAAAAAAAAATGGATGATGATGATAAAAAAACGACCAAAATGAAATTCTTTGTGTTAGCACGTTATAAAATAAAAGATTTGCTTTGCTTAAGGGGTATGCCCCCCAATAATTTAAGAAAATTTTTAATTTTTTTCAAAAAATTAATATGATTGTTTTTAAATCAAAATTTAAACTACTTATGAGTCTGGAGCTTTTATATAACTTTTTTCTTTATATATAAGTATTTTTGTATGATATGTTTAAAGCTGAAGGAAAAAAAAAGGAATTGGATTAGAAGATTGGGAAATACGGTCGATAATAGACATAAGAAATTACATGCAATTGGAAGCGTTAAAAGTATGGAGTGGAGAATATATCGGAGACAAAAGAAATAAAATCCGTAAAAATTGCTATTTACCTAATACAATGATTGAACATGTAATCGAGGTCTGCATCGATCCACACGAGCAATGGAAACGAATTATGTACGGTTTAACGAAAATGAAAAAAAAAGAAGAAAAAAACAAAAAAAATGTTGACAAGAAATTGACAGACATCAACAAGATGATTGATATAATAAAAACAACAAAATATTTAAAAAAATAACAAAAAAAATAAATAAAAAAAGAATATAAAAAAAAAATGTTATTGATTTATTTAGATATAAAAAAAATGTTATTGATTTATTTAGATATAAAAAAAAAAAAGAAAAAAACGAAAAAAACACCAATGGAAAGCGAAGAACCTATGGAAATTGATGAACCGATTGAAACTAATGAAATCCTTAATATCGATGAATAATGGAAATATTTGACACAAAATTGACTCAAACAAAAATCGATTTACTTTCAAAACACGATATTTTAGAAGTTCTTGTGAAAGCGGGAATAACAGATATAAACGAATACACACGTTATTCTGAAATTATGAAACGACAAAAAAACGACAAAACGAATAGTGAAATTGAACAAGAAATAAATCGAGATATTTTAAACGTATGGAGCGGATATTACAACGAAGACGAAAACGAAGAGCTTTTTGTCGAAATGCGTAATGACATTAAAATATATTTCAATTCGCAAACTCGTTGGTTTGTTATTTGGAAAACGTTGAATAAAACGAAACTAAAATTATATTCTCGGTGTCAAGGTGACGAAATCAAACACGATTTGAAAACAATCGAAAACTTGTTTGACATTCTTAAACATTCTTAAACAATCAACCTTAAGGTTTGAGCCTAATTTTTTTTTCATAATGAGACGTGTACATTTTTTTTTGAATAATAATAAAAAAACAATTATATTTTACAATTACAATTATTATTTCACATTTTCGATCGACACTCTTCCCACGTTGTAGTATTTCCATTGCGTTTTTCTTTTTTTTTGAGCGGCTAATCAATTTTTATTTCTCATAACTTTACTTTCGTCGGTATTCGCGTCTAATTGGACAGGAGTAAAACCAGTATACGAGCAAGGAGTAGAATTGATGACATCTTGCAATTCTTCAATATACACGTCCCAATTTTTTTTCACAGTGAGTTGTTCGCTCATTTTTAATCGTCTAACAAGAGTTTTTAAAGTATAAATAGCTCTTTCCGCTCGGTACGCATGACCCGTTTTGCTTGAAAAATGAACAACGTCTTTTTCTTTGCACCATTTTTTAAAAGATGAATTAAAAAATTCTCCTCACTTGTCTGTTTGCAAATGAACGCGCTTGTCAAACACTCTTTCGATACCCTCAAACATGCTTTCAAAAGCTTTTGTAACTGTAACCGGTTTTTTGTTTTGACAACTTCGCAAATATATTTTTCTCGAAACACCATCAATCATCACCAAACAATATTTCGGTCTAAATATTCTTCTGTCGACGTTAAATACTCTCATGCCTGCCAAGTCGGCATGAAAACAAGTTCTAGGATCGTTGTATCTGTCCATGTCTGTTTTGTAAGAGTACGGCTTTCTCGGTGCTTCGCTTTTATCAAAATCCGTTTTACTTTTCACTTTTTTCGTCGTCGACCAGGCTTTAAGCATTTCTTTAAAAGAATCGAATTCGGTTTGATTTCTTTGAACATCGATCAATAGGGTGAGCAATTTTTCATCTACATCGTTCTTTTTTTGATTCGCATCGCTCAAGTAACGATATATTTTTTTTCGTCTACCTAGAATAAACAGTTTGCTTTTAAGGTTTGTCTTCCATTGTTCGATGAGTTCGTGCGTGCGAGACAACGTCATGATTGAGTGAGGAATATTTTAGGTTGAATACGCAGGTTTAAGTTTTTTTTGATTTTTAACTCTTCAAAAACAATTTCTATATACTTCGCTTCGGCTTCTTGCGAATCGATTTCGAACAAACGAAAAAATTCTTTCAGATAAATATGCAAATCTTTCAATTTGGAATTTAAAACGCAACCCATCACTAAAAACATGATAAAACGAGCAAAAACAGCAAATATTTCGTGCGTTGTACTGCTTAGGGATGCGTTAAAATCGTATAAAAACTTATCGACAAGGGGGTTACTCGACACGTTCGTTTGATATACTTCGTGCAATTCGACAACGTCTTTTTCGTTTCTAAACGGTAAAATTTTTTCAAAAACAAAACACTGATAAATCAACGGCAAGAATTTGTCCCATTCGTTTTCCTTTACGAAGTTTGTAAAATCGTCAACAGCGTTTAGCAGTGCCAGTTTTTCTTTCACAATAAACATTTGATATTTAAATATATAGTCGCTCATAAGCGTTTTCTCGCTCTTTTTGGATGTCAGGTCATAATAAGCGTATCGAGACATTAACGTGTGTTCCCATTTTTTCTCAACGTTTTTAAAAAAACGCTTGGCAATTTTACCCGTTTGCGATGGAGATTCCCCGAGCCAAGATTTGTCAAGCAAACCTTGCATGATGGGATAAAAGGGATCCGTTTCCAAATCTCTTTTGACAGAGACGCTTTCTAACTCGACGTTTGTTTTCTTAAAAGTCACGTTGTCAGCTTTGATTTCCATCTTCCAAATTTTCGAAAATGGAAACGAGCGATCGATGAGAGAAACTCCGTCGGTAATCGAACGAATCACGTTTTGATAAAACAAAATTTTTTTTCTTTCTCCGAGATTAATTTCGTTTGGTGCGTTGCTTGTGAGATGATCGTATAAATCTTTTAAGTTTTCGTTCGTATCCCACGCTCTGTTACCATATACAACGTAAATTTTCAAATCGTTCAATCGAGGTTGAAAAAGTTCCACACGATGACGCACCTCCATGGTGAACGAGTTTATTTCATTCCATTCAATCGAAATGGGTGTTTCGCACATGCTTTTCAAAAACAAACGAACGTTTTCGTGTTCGAAGCGCATGTCGGAAAATATCAAAATCGATTTTAACAAACGAAAGCGTAACATGTATTCTTCTTTGAACATTTTATCACCGATAACGTGTGAGCTATTTGCGGTAAGATGTAAGCTATTTGCGGCAGGAGAATAACTCGATATACCATTGCTTTTCAACGTAGAACTCGATAGACGAAAATTGTTTACACCTCTTTAAGAACGAAGTAAACGAGATGATTCCATGTGTCTCATTCGGTCCGTAAAAGCGTTGGTATAATTGTGCTTTAAAAGTTTGCGAAACAAATTTCCGTTTCTTCCCGTTTGTTCCCACGCTTCCCACAACGCCTGATCGGTTATAGCTACGGTTTCGTTTTGCAAAACGTTTTGCAGTTTCATGTCTGACAAAGCCATTTGATTGTATTCTTGTTCGTTTCTCATGCGATGCGTATACGGATCCTCGTCCGGATTTTGAAACAAGAGTTTAGAAGGCAAACCTTCAAATTCAATCTTTTTTTCGTCACGATCATCATCATCATCATCTTTGCGTTCTTCATCGTTTTTTCCACGATCTTCGTCTTTTTGTTTAGAAACGTCTTTGACAAAAAGGCGTTGCCTCTGCCAAACGTTTTCTCTCATGTTTTTTAACAAATCGAAAAAAGAATTCAAATTCTTTTTTTTTTTTTTATTTACATATAATCGTATTTTATTTACATATAATCAATTATTTTACATATAATCAACATCGAATTTCATTCTTAACAAATCGGTGATGCAAGTTTTTTTTTTCTTCGTCAAGCAAGATATATATTTGGTAGCATGAATGTTTATCTGTTGCAAGTATTTATGAAAATCATTCGAATTAAAATATTCTTTTAAATGTGTCAAATTTTCAAAAACAAACGCTTTTATTGTTTCGTTTTTGTCCTTTTGTTTTCTCCCAGTAAACGCGTATTCTTCGGCATAAGGATACAAACGTAACTTGATAAACTCTTTCAACAGAGGAATAACGCAATCTTTAAAACATTTGGCGAACATTCGTTTTTCTTCGTCGCTTATCAATTCGCATTTGCTAAACTGAACGGGGTTGTAATGATTAATCATGTGCGTCAGCAAAATCACAATTTCGTGTTGATCAAAGTCTTTGCGTTGTTTCATGTTTGGAACAAAGAAACAAGATCTCAGTTTGAGTTTGATTCTAGTGTTTTGTCTCTTTAATTTTTTTTTATCAACTTTACCAAACTCCGTTTCGTTTTTGTTAAAAGGGTGAGTAATAATGCTACTTTCGACAAAAGAGTTCTTGTTTTGCGGCGTTTCGTCAACATAATAATCAACGTAACAACTCAAATCTTTAAACCACGATTCGTCATACGCTTGTTCAAAAAAGTTTGTTTTTTCTTGCAACGCTTCGATAAGCCATTCTTCGTCTTGCTTAATCATCGTCGTCGTCGTCGTCATCGAATCGTTTGAGCTTTATTCGTTTGAGCAAAACTTCAGCACGTTTGATTAATTTTTTTCTCTTTAACTTTTTCTTCTTTTTTCGTTGTTGTTGCTGTTGTAAAAGAATCGTTTCGTCGTCATCGAACGACTTTATATTCTCTTCCTGTTTAACTTCGGGGGGGGGGGGTGCCAAGTATTCAATTCGGGGGGTTCGTTATGACACGATTTTAAATAAAAATGTTGATTGCGATCTTTGATTTTGACGTACGGAAAGGATTGAAAAGAAACGAGTTTTTTAGCCACGCTCATGCAAGAATAATCAAATTCACATTCTCCCTTAGCGTCTACCGGAATGTAAACTTCTTGTCGTTGAGGATTGTCTAACGAGCTTATTAACCGAGCAGCGCTACTGTTTTTTCTAAAAAAAGCCAAATGTTTTCCTTCTTTTGTTAAACTCTCTAACAAATCTACAATGGGATGTTTGAATCTACTACCGCCAGACGGAAACTCGTTTCGAAACATGGCATGAACGGATGAACAGGCGTTAAACACTATCACCAACTTGTAATGCACTTGCAAATTTTGCCACTGAGACGAATGATTGGGAATGCTGTGAAAAATAGTCATGGTGCCCAAACCGTGATGTGAACCGCTAGAACACAATGTCAAATACGGCTCGCTCTTTATACACAACGGACTGATGTCGTCGAAAAGCATCAACGTTTTGACGTGCCTCTTTTTGTTGTTTTGCACTCCGAACGCTTCCAAACTTAACGACGAAATTTGTAATATTTCTTGATTCAATCGTTCCACGCTATCTACGATGGTCAAATATACGGCTCAAAAGCGATTATAATCAGAAGTCGCGATGGAACGCCAAGCTTTGAGCTGTGACGGTGAAGTTTGTCTGCTTTGCAAAACAAAAAGCATTTCCGCGTGCGGATATTTTCCAGCTTTGATCAGGTTCAAGGCCAAAGTTGATTTGCCGCAATTGGTAGGACCCAACAAAATAGCGTTTTCCGGATAGACGTCTAATCGAGGTTCAAAAATGTCATGTTTTGCTTTTTTTTTTTCTAAAGTTGCTCCTCGACGAAAAATCCTTTTTCTTTCAACAAACGAAACAAAAAATCTTTGTTGTTTTCTTCTTCTTCTTCTTCGTCTTCGTTGACAACGTTCTGTTCGTCGTCGTTATTTTTTTCTTCGTCACGCGCTAAATCTAAAGATTTTTCTCTTCCTTCTATTTTTCGAATCATTTCTTGAGTCATTTCGTTCATCATCATTTTTTTTTTTTTTTTTTTTTACAATATACTTTTAACAATACAACATGCTTTTAACACTATTCAAATACTTTTATAGTTTTTTAATATATTTATATATTTTTTTTATAATTGTTTTTCTCTTTTAAAATGGGAAAGAGTGTGATATTCGATCATGAGCCGTCTGTTTTGATAAACTAACCATTCCTCTACGATCTTTTCTTCGCACGCTTTCAATGCGGCAACGTGTTCGTCGCTACACATTTTTTGCAAATCCCCTTTGCAACTCTTGTTTAAAGCTCGAACGGGTTCCAAACGATGATGATCGCGTATTTCTCCCATCACTCCGTCGTTAGACACGTAAAGCTTGCTGTTAATGTTTTTTGCAAACTCGAGCGTGTTTTCGATGATGCGAATGCCGTTCACGCTGCTTTGCATTCGATTTTGAGTTACTCTTTTAACATCGTCGTTGTTGTCGTCGATTTTGGAAACGTAATCTTCAAAGCAAAGCGCCATTTTGTTCATCCCTTTGGCCGTGATTTTTTCGCTCTTGTCTAGAGTTTTGAAATTGATTTTTTTCAACGAATAACACTTGGGAGCTAAAGCCACGGCTTCTTGAATGTACCAAGGTGAAGGCACTTCCTCTTGAAAATAAGTGGCTTCTTTGGCGTGACTGTTGTCGTATCGATAATCGTTCTTGTCCACGTTGCTGTAGTCTAACCATCGTCTGCTATCGGGATTATCGTACAGTCGTTTGTCTACGTAGTCTCTAAATTGTTCTTTGCTCTCGTACGAATAATGATTAATGGCTACTCCGTAAGAATCAGTGTCGGCCAGCAAAGGCTGGACGTCGCATTCGGGAAGAGCTCGTTGAAAACTCCATCTGAAGCGATTGATTTGATTTTTGGCCAACGACAAAACGACAGCTGCCGTCAGTCGTACGGATTTCATTTTTTGCTTTCGCTTGTCGCGAACCACCAAAAAAACGCACTCGCTCAGATTGTTATTCCCTCCAAACACCCATTCCAAGACGTGTTTTTCTTCTTCTTCTTCTTCTTCTTCTTCTTCTTCTTTGTTGTTTGGGGGTAAATTCGGAGCAAGACAAACAATCGATTTGCTGTCGCGAACGAGACATTCTCTTAAATATTCTCTGTTATAGTCGTTGTAAGTATAATCGGGGGTTACGTAGGTGCCGTCTAAACAAACGCGATGAGCAAAAGTGTCCAATTTGTATCGTTCCAGCGGTTCGCGAATCAAATCTCCGTTATCGTTTAAAAACAAAAACAAAAATCGAGGATCGATCATATCCAAGGCCTCTTTTGTCGCTAGACCTTCTTCGTCGCACAACATTTCGAGCACTCTTCTCGTTCGACCGACCGTTCGTTGCAACGTTTTCTCTTGGTGGTTCGCGTGCATGCTACTGCTGTGTTTGGCGGCATCTTGACAAAGCCAACCGTAATGACCGTTGGTGCGCAGCTTGCAATTTTCGGCAGTGATCTTATCCCCTCGCAAAAGAGCTTCTTGTCTGCGCGCGATGTTGTTTTTGACCATGTTTCTAGCCAACGGAAACGTCCAACAGGGCACCACGCAATAGATTCTGTTTATTTGACAACCCCAACGTTCTATCAAATCCAGAAAGCAGGGCAAATACTCCACCGTATCGTGAGCCGACAAACAAAAAACCAACTTGGGAGTTTGATTTATAGGTAGAGAGTAGCTTCCGTTTTTCAGTTTTTTTCTCGTTCTTTCGATTTCAAAAGGACTCAGCTCTTCGGGTGCGGTTTCGCGTTTTTCGATCATCGGCGAATATCCCCCCATCGCGTCTTGAAATTCTTTTTTCATCTCCACGTTGGCGCAAACCATACACGTAAAGCCGAATCCGTTTTCCGAAAATTCGCCATACTTTTCTTTTATTCGTTCTAGCGTGTGACACGAATAGTCCACGTCTCCCATTTGAAACGGGAGAGGTTGCAACTGCGCTCGAGCGTATTGTCCGTTTTCGTCGTACATCTTTATGCACTGGCGAAAGCGCGGCAACTCTGCGATGGGAAAATCGTCCGTATCGGCCGCGAACTTGCATATCCCGTTGGTGGCCATACCCCCTTTTAGCATTTTTTCGATCAGCTCGTGATGTTCCAACATTTGAGGAAAACAAATCGAAATTCCGCTGTCGACCGAATTGAACAAACTGGCAAATTTGAAAACGGACACCACCTTCATCATGTGATAACCGGTGTTTTCGAACATCTTGTTGTCGAAATCGATCAACACGGCTCCCAAACTCGTAGTGTCCATCGCGGCGTACAATTTTAACAACGGTCTCAACGTTTTCAGCTTTAACAACTCCCACATTTGTTTCACGTTGACGTAAGCGGGTTCGATTTTTTTCATTTCTTCTTCTTTCGTTTTGCTTTTGCTCAAATGGTTTTCGGCGAACAGCTCTAACGAAGGACACTGTATGTATTCGACGTCCAAACACGCGTCGTTGATGTGCTGATACGGAAACAACGTTTTTTTGTTCAACAAGGCGCCGAGCTCCTTCGATTCCTCCTCGCTCAAAAAAGAAGGAAAAAGGTTTTCTTCTTTCAAAAACTCGATCATTTTTTGTCTTACGACGCCTTGCAGTTCTTCGCCGAGCATGGAAGTGGCCGAATCCAAAGACTGGTTCAATATTTTCAAACTGTCCAACACGCGAACGTTACCGTCGAACGTGTAAAGCGCAATTTTAGAAGAGCTCTTGGCGATCGTAAACAGCTTTTCTTCCAAAGACACGTGTCGCAGCGTTTCTTTGTATTTTTTTCTTCTTCGAGCTCTTCTCTTTCTTCTCCTCCTCCTCCTTCTTCTTCTTCTTCTTGCAACGACAACGACGGCATTTTAAAAAAGCTAAAACACTTGGCGAACGAGCAGCTCAAATTCAAGACTTGGTTGTCGAAGCACGAGTTGTGAGCGTACACGTTTATGACGGGATCCGCTTCGATTCGAGCTCCGTAACTCATGTTGCAGCTGTTGTGCGCCAAACCAATCACTTTTCCCGTCCAATGACAGTGATCTACTACCACGTGATCCTCAAACATTCTCATCAGTTTGTCGTGCTGCGCGGCATACACTTTTGCCATTGTCTCGTTACCGTACAACACTTTTCTCGTCGCGGGTTTTCTTCCGTCACCGCACAACTGATAGGCTTTGCTCATCATCACGTTGAAAAAAACGTCGTATTCGGGACGCGACGCACCGTACGCTTTTACCATGTCGATCCAAGGATGAGCTCTCTTTTTTAAACTGTCGTAAACTGTTTTTAACAAACGAGACGACGACGATGGCAAACTCTCGTTGGTCATTTGCTCAAAAAACGGAACCAAAAGGTTCCACGTTTTTTCGGGTTCTAGATCGCAAAACAGTTCCGTTTCAAACACCTCTCGGTGTACGGCGTCGGGTTTTTCGGAAAAACATTCTTCCAAGACGCACAAGCAGCGATACAGTCGCGCCGGTTCGAACAAAAGCTCTTTCAAATCGTCATACTCTTTGCCCACCAGCCATTTTCACGTGTTTGACAGCAGATCGTTCGTCATGTCCAATTGCGTGATGCCTTTGAACAACCACAGTTTGACGTTCTCTCTTTTTGGAGGAGCGTGTTGTTGTTGTTGTTGTTGTAGCTCCCGATCCTCAGACTCGCTTTGCAACTCTGAGGAGTATAAGCATCCTGCCTCAGAGTCGCTTCGCGACTCTGCCTGCCTGCCCGCCGCCTGTCGCCACCTTTTTTGTAAAGACACTCTTCGTACGCAGCTCGACGCTCGGTTCTCAACCAAGGATGGTTCATCTCGGCAGGCAGTTTGCTCAACGGACATCGGGACATGCTCTCTTCGGTGTTTTCGTAGTACCAAGTCACGACCGTACGATGCTCGCCAAACAGCGAACGAGCCAGAGGCGGGTGGGTGCAAAACAGCGAAAACGTGTGACAAAAGTACTTTTGTCGACCCAACTCTCGAGTGGTAGGTGTTGTTACTTCTCGTCCGCATTTCACCAGTTCGGTTTCGGTGTCGAACGTCATGAAAAACAGTGGAGCGACTCGACTGCTGCCTAAAAAAGATTCGTTTTCGCCGTAATAACCGTGTTTATAAAAAGCAAACTGCGTCTTGCTGTAAAACCCTTCACACGAAGGCGTGTGACTGCTCAGATGGCTGAAAAACAAAGAGCATTTGTCGCACTGCTGCATTTTTTGCAAACGGGCTTGCGATTTTTCGTAATAAAAGCAATGTTGCAACGTCAGCATGGAACAAGCGTGGAACGTACTTCGGTCTTCTTCTTCTCTCAAAAAGATCTTTAGCGTCTGTCTGCTTTGCAAACGGGCGTTGGCCGCTTCTCGTTCTTCTCGAGTCCAAAACTTTTTGTGCTTGTCCCATTCCTCCGACAACGCTTTTCTGCTCTCGAAGACTCATTTGACAAAGGCTCTCGTCATTCTGACCGCTTTTCTCTTGAAACTTTTCATGTAGTAAATCGCGTTGTTGTTTTTTTCTCGATACGTCCACACTTGAACGTTGTGCTTTGCAAAATACTCGACGTACGCAAAGTCTTGACAAATCTCGCTCAGCGTTTCGATCGTCACGAACGGTTTTTTCAACTTTTCCAACGCGACTCTCTGAGTTTCGATCTGCTTTTCGCTCAGACCCTCTTCCAACAGCTCGTAAAATTCGTTTTCATCCTCGATGTCACCCGCTTCGTTGCCTTCGCAACGCTCCAGCAAAAACCGTTTCCATTTTTCGAGCGAATCCACGTTCAGCTTGCTGAGCGTCAACGAAACGATCAAGGCGGCGTAAAAACACAGTCCTTCTCCGAACAACGGCGAAATCTAAAGACGTTTGCTCTTTTTTCCAAGCGTCAAACTCTTCCTTTTCGTCTTTGCTCGCGTTTTTGTAAAACGTCTTTGCTCGCGTTTTTGTAAAAAAACGTCTTGCGATTTTGGGGTTTTTTTTGCAGAGACGATCCACCACCGTGTTGCCACGGTCCTTCGATCTCCCATCGACTTTGTTCCGTTTTGAGGACGAGATTTGTTTCGCTTCGCGTTTTTCTTTTTTGTAACGCGTTTTTTTCGCATTTTCTTTCTTTTTGAACGAGAAGCTCTTCTTCCGTCATCTTCTTCCGTCATTTGTCTTTTTTTCGTTTATTTAGTTTTCTCTCGTTTTCTTTTTCCCTTTTGATTTTCAGCTCTTCTTCAGTCATCGTCTCTCTTTTTTTTCGCTTTCTCTCGTTTTCTTTTTCCCTTTTGATTTTCAGCTCTTCTTCACTCATCGTCTCTCTTTTTTTTCGTTTTCTATCGTTGTCTTTTTCCCTTTTGATTTTCAGCTCTTCTTCGCTCATTTCGCTTACTCTTTTTCCGCCGATCGTTGTTAGATGTTTCATCACTTTCATCTCTTTAACGCGGTGCTGTCGAACGTACGACACGGCTTCAAAACGAAGCAAACACAGCACGCTCCACCCGCTTTTTTTCATTCCTATCGAAGCGGTGCTTTTTTCCAACACTCTTTTTTGATGGTTTTTTAACGAAATCGCGTAGGACAACACGTTCACGGAATACACGGGACTCTTGTAGTTTTGCAAGCGAACCTGGTAATATTCGTCGTCAACGTCGTATTCGACACCCAAACAATAAGCCATTTTCACGTTGTATTCGACGTAATACGTTTTGTTAAAACACGCCAGACAATTCGATTCGAAAAAAAGTGTTTTCGTAAAACGTTTTTACAAAGTGAATCAGTTTTTTCTTGATCGCTGCATATGTTTCCGAAGCTTCGAGAATAACGGCTTCGTTGACAATTTCTCCGTCCTCGAAATCGATTTTCGATTCGTACACAAACCTGTTCAACAAGTCGCGATTTTCAAACTCTTTTCTTTTGATTCTCATGTTTTTTTTAATAAATCTAAAAAAAAAATAATTACAACTAACATTTTTGATAAAAATCAAGTACTTTTTTATAACGCTGCGGATGCCAAATTATATTTTCTAAATACAATCCGTTTATATCTTTAACACGAGACAACGCGGTGTACAATTGTCCGGGAGCAAATTCGTACGAAGGAAACACCACCACTTCGTAAAACGTGCATCCTTGCGATTTGTGAACGGTCATCGCGTAGGCCAAAATGAGCGGGTAATTTTCTCGACTAGAAACCACCGTTTCGCTTTCATAATGTCTTTCTTCGATTTTTTCGATCGCCGTCGATTGATTTTCGTTTTTAAATTGCACGTAAACGCACCGTTCGTCTATTTTAGTCACCCTTCCCAACGAACCGTTGTGCAATCGTTCGTTCAAGTTTTTGACCAACATGACCAAAGCTCCTACTTTCACTTCTAACCTTCGAGGCAGTTGAAACGAATACCCTCGAGCGTTATAATCGCTGCTAGCGAAAACGTGCATCTTTTCGTTTTTGATCAATTTCAACATGAAACGATTAAAAACGTTGCATTCGGCGTTTTTAAAGTAGAGTCGAGGAACGTTACTAGGCGGATCTTCTACGAAACGAGAATTGAGCCACGACAAATTTGTACCGCTCACACTCGCCTCACGTATTTCGCCTAACATGCACGCAAACGCTTCGTCTTTTTGTCGTCTCGTCGTTTTTAGTTCCACTTTGACAAAGTTCATTTCTTTCCAAGTTTCGCTTTCAAAACAATACTTTCCGCTCACAGGCGGAATTTGCAAAAAGTCGCCAGAAACGATCACCTGCACGCCGCCAAACGGTCGCTCGTTTCCTCTAGCCACTTTCACGGCGCGGTTGAGAGCGTCCAAATAGTTCGCATCTAACATGCTGATTTCGTCTACGAACAACACTTCTACGTTTCGCCACGTTTCTTTCACTATTTCGCTCATCTTTTTTGAACCGATTCCGATTCCGCCTAACAAATGCAACGTTGTTCCGTCTTCAAACAAACTGGCAGCGATTCCCGTGGTTGCTGTCATGCGACACTCTGCTCCCATCGATTTCAAATATCTGTAACATTTTCGAAGCATGTAACTTTTACCACAACCGGCGCTTCCTGTTAAAAAAATGTTTCTTTTGCCGTCCACGTTTTTCATAAAAAACATTTCTTCTTCTTCGTTTTCTTCCTCTTCTTCTTCTTTTTTTAGAACGCAACCTTTTTCTTTTTCAATTTTTTTTTAATGAACTTTTTTTTTGTTATTTCTTTTGCACAGTTTTATACGCTTTTGAACTTGTTTCACCTGTCTATGTTGTCTTGGTGATATATGACGTGTACATGACGTATACCTAACGTTTTTTGTATTTGTTGACAAGTTGCTTTGGAAACAGAATAATATTGGTTTATACTTTGAACCTTTATCTACTCATGTTTTAAAAATAACACCGTTTTTATTGTATATGTATCCGTTTGTTTAAACAGCTGTTTAAATATTTCAGGCGTATAAAAGCATCGCTTTTTTACTTAGAATCATTCAAAACCAAATCGAACAAGAAGAAACAACTCGAAGCAAAAAAAAGAAGAAGAAGAATAAAAAAAAAATGTCGAAGAAATTCGGTTATCCTAACTTATCTGAAGCTACTTGCTACATGATCTCAAACGTAGACAAAGTCGTCAACGATTCTGCCAACGGTGGAGGATATGTTCAAGCTCACGTAGTTCCTCTTTTTTAACTCCACACTCTGACGTTGAACAAAGTGTACACTACCGTCGACCCTGCTTTTTACAGCAAGCCTGTCAGAGTAAACTTAACTTTAAAAGCCGATCGACGTTGGACAAACATCAAAAACACTATGCCTTCGTATTCGCTCATCGATTTTAAAAAAAACGGTAGAAAACCACTTGCTCTTTTTCAGAGCCGAAAAAAAGTTTTGCAAAGACGATCCCTCTGTCAGACGAACCATGATTTTGAACACCAACAAAGAACGCTCGTAAGAAGTTCGTGAAGAAATGGATATCATTTGCGTGAAGCTCGTCGACCCCTCTAATGCCGAAACGATGCAAAAAATCATCGACGAATGCGTGACTTTTCAAAACGCCGTTTGGGAACGCGAACACGTTGAAAATCCTTGGAAGGCTAAAAAAGTATGGAATCGAGAATTTCTCGTTCAAGACGTGTCTGCCATAGAGTTTTGCATCGATAACAACGAAAGGTTGCGAAAGTTTTTCACACCCTTTTATCCCGAAGCAGAACAAATTGCCGTCCTTGATGTAAGATTGTAAAAAAAAATTTTTTGTTTTTACGTGATTTTTAATTAAAAAAAAAAAAAAAGACGTGTTTTTTTATTTTTTAGATTAATTAATTAATTTAATCAATAACAATGAACGACGAAATGGATGCTTTATTTTATACTCGTTTGGAGGTATACAACGAATTCAATAACGAAAATGAAAAATTTCAAGACATTGATTTTTTCAAAACATTAAATTTTCAAGACAAGACAGAAGATGTTTTTTGGTTGACATTGATTGTAAAGAAAATGATTGGAGAGAAAACTTGTAACAATACACGTTGGATCCATCAGAGAAATCCTTATTTGTTCGCAAAATAAAAGTTTGTTATTTTCACGACTAAAATGATGACGGTGTCGTTATTCTCGATCGAAAACTCTGCGAGTTTGATTACCAACACCCTCGTTTGACTTTGGTCAAAGCATTGATGGCACCATTTGAAAAACAAATCGATTTACGAGATCAAACGTTCGAGATGATGCGAGAAAAACTCAAATCCGATTACGAAAAAATCGAAGAACGACTAAGAGATATGTTCGAGGAAATGAAAAACGAAACTCTCGAGGATAATCTCGAAAAAAACGAGGAAATCCCAAATATCGATGCTTCCTCATTCGATATTTTTTCGATTTTTTTTCAATTTTTTCAAAATGCCCCTCACTATGTAACGCGTTTAAAATTGGAAGACGAATGTCTTGACAAAGACGGAAACATCACATCAACGACGCAATATTTCTGGGCTGATATCAACTTGAACGACAACCGCTTGTATTGGAAAAAAAATTGTACAACCTCGTCAAACCTTTTGCAGAACTGCAATCGACAACACCTCATTTTTATACATCAAACGCCGTCTCTTATGTTCGTAAAATAAAAGTTTCTTATTCTGACAACAACAATCATCGCTGCGAACAACACTACACTCTAGATCGAGAAGTGTGCGCCTCAGATTACAAAAATCCTATTTTAACTCTGACGAAAGCCGTGATGACATCGTTTGACAAACAAATCGATTTACACGAGCAAACCGTTGCACTGGCGCAAAAAATACTCAAAACCGATATGGGAAGAATCGAAAACCGCATACAAGAAATGTGCGAAGAAATGTTTGAAGAAAGCGAAATGATTCAAACTTACGAATACGACTTTGAATATGTCGTGTGCAAACTTTGCAAAACGGACGAATACGGAAATTACGAAGACGAATCTGCAACTTTTTTTGTTTGTAACTTGTGTAAATATAAAAATGTTTAATATATTTAGATGGAAAAAAAAAGAAAAATAACAGAAACAGAAGTTGACAATGAGCAAAAAAGATAGGTAAGAAGATTAAAATTCGAAAAAATTGCTAGTAAACTTGCGAGCGATTGGAAAAGATTAGGAAGACAGTTAAACATTGACGAAGATGAACTCGATTGTATCGATGTCGATTTTCGATTTTTAAGAGAAAAATGTTTCAAAATGATTAGCGTCTGGTTTACACGAGAACAAAGAACTAGAAAACGAAAACGATATCGAAAAAGAACTCTCTCAAAAGTTACAACATATCGGTCGATATGATGTTTGCGCAAAAAACGATTTTATATTTTGACTCACTACCATGGTCGATTTTTTTTTTTTGTATTGTAATATAATTCCAACTCTTCCAGCAACAACGCATTTTGTGATATATTATATATTTTATTAAAAAAAATAACGAATTTTTAGATGGAGAAAAAGAAACCTCCTTCAGCTTTGGTTTTACAACCACCGCCACCTCCACCTGTCGATCCTTACGGTTTAAAAGAAAAGGGTTTAAACGCAAAACAACGATTGTTATTTTTTAACGAACAAATTATAACTCTATATATATTATTAGATGAATAAATATATTATCAACGAATGTTCCTGCAAACGATGTGAAAAAAAAATATTGGAAAAAAAAAAATGGCTTGGACATCTCTTCGTCTTCGTCAGAAAATTCGATAAAAAAAAAAGAAGAACTTCGAAATCTCGAAGCAATTGAAAACGTTCGTTGCTTTTGCACGTGTTGTATCATGGATAATGAGATGAGAAAAGAAAAAAAAGAAAGACTTTTGCAACAATCGAAAGACAGATTAGTCGATTGGTTAGAAACTCACGAATGCTTTGCAAACCTTTTCAAAAGAAAAATGTTCGTTAATGAATTATTTTTCAACAACGACGTTTTCATTGCCGACAAAACAACGTTGCGCGAAGGAGGAAATCATGATACTTTAATGCTAAGAAACGATAAAAATGAAACAAAAATAATTAACAAAAAACCTTGCATGTGTAAATTTTTATTTTGATACATTTTTTTATATTTTTTTTCAGCATTTATAATAATGTTACTTACAACAATAATGGTGTTTATAATAATATTTGCTACAACAATGGTGATTACAACAATATCGCTATTTATAACAATAACCTTGAACATTGCTCTTCAACCGCGTCTTCGCTATCCAATCAACATTACTTCGACAGAAGAACACGTTTATGTTATTCCACTTTGTACACGCTATCAATCGCATGACGATCCAATGTTAAATAAAAAAACTGTTGATGTAAATGAAGAAATTTGGAAACAAATATTCGAAAATATTACAAAATGTTAAGTTTATAATGTATAAAATTATTTTTTTTTATTTAGCATAATAAATAATAATGGTGCAAATTCTTCATTTATCAAAGAGCGAACTACGAAAACCAAGATTGACCAACGTTAAAAAAGTACCTTCAATGGAAGAATATCTTGTCATATCTCCACATCACACTGTGTTGTACAACAATCATCCTTATCCTTATCCTTATCCAAGAAACTCTCACGTTAAAAAATATCCACTTTTGAAATCAATAAGAGGTGACATTTACATTATTCAAAATGACAACAAAGGAAACAGTGTTAATATTGACAAAGATATAATGGAACAATTGCCCGATATTATGAAGAATGATGAAAAAAAACGAAAAGAAATGTTAAGTATTATGGAGCGAATGCCTAACGTAGATTGGAAGAATGACGAAAAAAAACGAGAAGAACTGTTCCAAGAACTGTTCCAAGAAAAAAAATAATTATTTTTATTTATTTTATGTACTCTATTATATTTTTTTTTCAGATTGAATAAAAAATTTGAAACCAACTTTTCGATTATTTATCAATGCTCTCGCTCTGCGTCTTGGAAAAGATTGGAAAAAATTGGGAAGAGAATTACAATTACAAAATTCGATTTTAAATTGTATTGACTATGATTACGATTGTGAAAAATCATACGAAAAACTTATGAAACGATTAAACGTTGGTTAAATAATGAAGGTTATTCCATGGAAGATTGGTTTTCTGAAGATGAATTTGTTCGATGGAATCAAATCTTTGTCAAAATGGGACGAGATGATCTTTGTAATGTTTTATTTCAATTTAAAAAATAACTTTGTTATAACTATATTTTTTTAGTTAACTAAAAAAAAATACTTTACAAAATGGAGAAGAGTTTTAAAGAAGAAATAAATGAAGCTTTTGAAAAAACAATGTTTATCCGACAAATGAAAAACGAAATCGATAAAAACGTTCCCGATCAAGACTTGTGTTATTGCAAATGTTGCTGTAACGAATTTTGGAAAAATTATTGGAAACAATATTTTGAAAAAATCATATTTAACGTTATTATAAAAAATTAATTTGTTGTTATAATTAAATAATACTCTCTTTCAGCAAACAAACGTATAAAAGAAAAAAAAATGGAACAACAATTGGAAAAAATTCAAAATCTTTTGACAGAAATCCAAGTCGATGTCAGAAGTATAAACCGTAAAGACAATGAAGATGAGGATGAAAATCACGAATCGATCGTTGATAAAAGAGTAACGAAAACACTCAATTCGTTATGCAAATTAGAAAGAAATGTGAACAAAACTATCAAACGATATCAAAGTCACGATTTTACAACTTTGTTAAAAGCGAGCAATCAATCTGCCATGTATTATTTGAAAAAATGGAAAAAAATGAAAAAAAGTTTAAATGAACATTTTGGTCATAAAAGCAGTCTATATTCAAAATGTTTCGTGTGCGAAATATTCATCGAAAAAACATCGATGCATCATAACAGATGTAACATTTGTCATATTACTCTATGCGGTATGTGTGATCGCAAACACCATGAAATTCATGTCAAACCTTCGGAAATCACACACGAATCGTTTATCGACTTTTCCAAGTTCAATAACCATTTATCTAATTAGCGTTGAAAAAACGTTGTTGTTCTTTTTGTTGTAAAAGGTGTTGTTCTTTTTGTTGTAAAAGGTGTTGGTAATTTTATATTCGGTAAAATTGTAGCAATCCAATCAATTGCAAATTGTAACTGTTGTGTTTTTTCTTTTCCAAAATACACGGCAAAAAAAACAATTATAAGAAACACACACAAACCGACTGTTTTATTTTGTTTTATTACGTCAAATATTTGTTTAACAAAACTTTTTTTCTCTGTGCTTTCCATATGATTTAATATTTCTTTATATTTTTTTTGTTTTTTAATAATTGTATTTATATATCAAATATCAAATATCAATTATCAAATTTTAAACGGTATAAAATAACATCTTTAGATGACTTGTAAAAAAAAATGCACCCATTGCTATACACGTTTTGATCCTTACAACTGCAAAGAATGGGAGATTGTATGGAAATTCAAGCATCATTACTTGTTTCTCATATCGCTCGACAGCAAAGATCTAATTAAATCAGATATGGTATTAAAACTTTTAAACGATGCAAACACAGATCAAAACACAAATATTGGAAAAACAGAAATTGACAGCGCAATTGCAGTATTTCTTCAAATCTCCATACACATTACCGATTTTGTTGATCGATTAAGATGTTGTGCATACCTATGGGGAGCATCAAACCAAATCGAAAATCGATTAGACTTCATAATGTTTACACGTGTGCAGAAACTAGAGGATTATATTGAAACTCAACGAAAAGAATATAATTTATAACTTATTCTTTAATAAACCAATATTCATAATGAACCGGTTTTATTCTTTTTATTCGTCTTTTTTCGCTTTTTTTCTTTCACCACCTTCTCAACTTTTTAAATGGATTTTTAATCATCATATCTCTCAAATCGACTTGTAACAATTTGCGGTGTTGAAGATTGTGGTAAAACTACAAACTTCTTTTTACTGGGTGACAATTTATCAAGTACTTTCTTCCCTAAATATCGACTCGCACTTTCAGTAAACGCCAAAGGAAGAGGAGATAAAATTTCAATCCCCTTTTCAGCTATTTCTCCTCCACCTCTCTGTCTTTTTCTCTTTACTGCTCTCTTTTTACTTAATCCATTTCCGCGATTAGGATATGGAGGCATATATCTTCTTCCACTCATTCTACCCAAATTTAAAATTTAATTCATTTTAACACCGTCTTTTCATCAATTTCACGCATGTAACAACTATTATTTCAACCTATTTATAAGAAAATTATTAACTTATATTAATTATTAACCTCGTCTTAACTAATATCTACACATATCTAACTTGTATTCATTACACCCGTCTTTTTATTATTTTACCCCCGGTTTATTTCTTTTGTTAACACAAGGTTAATTCTGATTGGTTGATTCATTTTTTTGTTTACTTTTCCATGCATTCTGATTTGTCAGTTTATTCTTTTGTTTACTTTTCTCTGCAATCTGATTGGTCAATTAATCTACCCCCGCAAAGGTTTGTTTACTTAAGGGCCGTCGAAAATATATATACCAGTGCAAAGTTAAAACGTTCATTTGGGCAAAAGCCCTCGTAGAGATCAGACGCGGAAGCTCTGCTCAAATTTTCAACATACAACATTCAAAATGGCGGCGAAGGAAAGGTAACTTTCTTCTTCATTTTTTTATTTTTTTATTTTTTTATTTTTTTGTATTTTTTTGTAATTTGCACAATTTTACACTGGTTGTTTTTACGTTTTTACACTAGTTTTAAACGTTTTTTTACAGTGTTTTTTAACGTTTTTACAGTGTTTTTTTTACGTTTTTTACAGTGGTCTTTTTTCGCAAATGTACTAACGCGTCCGCATATATTTATATATAATATTGTTTGATTTTTTTATTATCAGTAATGGGTGCAGTTTCTGATCAATATTTTTTTATTTTAGCACACTTCTTTACAAAATTTACGTTTACCGGGTCTGGAAACGTCAACTCCCGCCGCCCTTCCATCCTCAGAACCGGAAGAACCAGCGACGGAAGTAGAAAGACGGAAGAAGGGTGACGGATCATTCCGTCAGCCTTCTTCCGTCTTTCTACTTCCGTCGCTGGTTCTTCCGGTTCTGAGGATGGAAGGGCAGCGGGAGGTGACGTTTTTAGACTCGGTAAACACATCATCATACATTAAGTTTATTATGGAGAAGTAATCAAATAAGAAAAATTAGCAAATTGGTAAAGAGTTCATAATTACCCAATAATCACTAAAATTTAGCACGATTTTGTTGTCTTAAATAGTCAAACCGAATCAGATTTAAACATAACTGTAATCAATTTGAAGTAGTTAATGATCACAACTTTCATTCCGAATTCCAAAATGACATTTCAAGGAACAAAAAATTAACAGGCAATTAATGTCGATTAGCTTTTAGCTCCCTGACATGTATGCTGTATGATAACTCATTAAACAATGCTTTATTAGCATCACATGATCTTTCCAGCAATATCTAAATTTATAAAACATATATTAATATATTAAATAAAAAACTTTTTAAATAATAAAATAAATTTTTATTAGTTTTTGCAGTGACAATATTATATACATTACATTTAGATTAAAATATTGGTTCAGCTTAAACAAATTTTAAAAACAATTTACAGAGTATCTCTTTAGAACTTGTTCCTTTACAGTGAAATGCATCACAGCTGATAAATAATTTAAAACAATGGAAACAAGTTAGTATTTTAACCACTAATATTTATATTAATGCTACACTTTATATAAATTATTTTACAAATACTACATAAATATATGTTAATAAGTCTCTCTCTATATATAAACAGAAAAATTTCATTTTTATAACAACAGTTTATGTAACAACAATATGCTGAGAAGTATTCAATCTATTTAACACATTATTTGCACATAAACTGTTCACTTAACTTAAATTTCTTGTTAAAACCAGAACAGGAAGAATGCTACCAACTATTACAATGATCACATTGAATCCATCCAAGGTATTGTTTTGGTTCTTTTTTGGGGGGGATCAACAAAACCACATTCCTTGCAACTGTCATTTTGTTGTACTTGGGCTGCACTTTCCATTGTACTATTTTTTAGGCATTCATTGGTTTTAAGCAATAAAGATGATAGCTTAGTTGTTCTAGTACCAAATGTTTTAAATGCACGCTGTCCGGCTACTGCTGGTCTGCCACAAACCTTTGGTATTGGGGCAAAAAATAATTCATGCCCCTCAGATTGAGTTAATGAATCACCATTTGTTGCAGCCTCAGTTGTTTTAACAGTTGTTATAAAATCAGTTCCTTTTTCTTTGGATTTTTCCCATTCTTTTTTGTTTCTTCTCTCAGTTAAAGCAAACTTTGGATCATTATTGTCTGTAGAAATTTTAAAACAGGTTTTACCTATTTATTTAGCTCTTCTTTAAAGAGGATGTTATACTACTTTAATGACACCACACAATATAAACCTTACCTATTTAAAACAAAAAATTTGATTGTAATATGTACAGGTACATGTATGGTATTGTGCATAATTAATGGAACACTTTTTATTACATTATCATTTATTTCTAGATACCCTAATAAACAATGACTCGTTTTATGGAGAGGGGGCCTACTGCTAAGTTTTAATTCTAGCCAGCCAAGTCGTGTTACTATAACCCAAATAACAAAATTAATTATCCATCAATAGTATTAGTTAACTAACTACATTCTTAATCAGTATCCTGGCAGCAATTGCATCGGTAAACACGTAGAAATATTGCATACCAAATTTAGTTAGTCAAAGCAAAATAACAAAATTATTTTCTAAAGATTCGTCAATGGTACCCCACTTCGTCTTACATAAAATGTGACACACTCACTTTCTTGTTATATGACGAAACTGTCACATTATTCCTTTGGCACAAAGGATGCCAATGATCTTTTAAAAATTGGGTAATGAATGCTTAAGCTTCAGTTGCTGTTTGAAACGATTGGCCTTTATGTAAGTCCATTTTTTAAACAAGGTTGAGTTGAGTTTCACTGAGCTTTGTCTCGTTTAAAGTCGCTTGCCTCATCTTAGAAAATTACCGCCACTCTAGCAAATTTCCCAGCTTAAGGTGGCGGTATTTACCGCCGCAATAGAATTACTCATATATTTAACCTTATATATATATTTAGACACATTTATTGTGTCTATAGTTGGTACATATGTTTATTTTATATTGTTTCTGTGTTTTCAAAGTGCTGTGACTTGGTAAATGTGTAGAGCAAGGTTTGTCAACTTTGCCAGCCAAGTGATGTACTTTTAACAGAGAGTTACACCATAGTGTTTAGTGTCAAACTGTTACTGCTTTAGGTCTAGCTGTTTTCAAGCCTTTATTATTAAAAATTATTCTAAAAATACATAGTAATGTATTATAATAACATTTTGCGTAATGTTACTTATGTTTTGTTACATATGAATGTTATCTTAAGTTATGTTATATATATATTAACTTATGGTGTGTCCTATTGTTGTGTGCTTTTGCTGTGATGTTTTTTTGTTATCTTTTGAGTTAATAGACATTTGGCTTATCTTCAGTTGGCGTCTATTGTTAAAAATGGTAAATAGGTAATTTTATTAAAAATCACTGCTTTTAATCATTCACTAAAAGCCAATACAAATTATTTTGCCATATATACAATTTGTTTTATCTCAATTTGATTTTTTGTCTTAAGCGCTGTTTACTTCATGATTTTGCTATAAATATTTTGGAATCATGATGTTCCAGCATAAAATGCTATAATCGCTATAAGTCACTATAATCTCCCTTCAAATAATGAAATTGCAGTTGTATTTGTTGGTGAAGATGGTGCACCACCTGCTTCCAAGAGAGTCATTATTTATCCAAGAGGTCATCCTCTTAAAACTATATCAAGTATGTCTGCCATCTTAGATCCTATGGTTTATCCTCTATTTTTTCCAAGGGGTTTTGCTGGTTGGCATAATCAATTGGTTCACAACCCTAAACGTGCTACATTGGTGAGAAATCATGTTACATTATCTCAGAATTACAATTATAAACTTTCAGTTCGGCAATTTTTTTCTTCACTCTTTCATGGCAAAAATGTGTTTCAGCAATATGCTATTGATGTGTATGTTAAAATCGAAGGCCAGCGCCTTGCTTTCATCAAAAATAACCAAAACAAGCTGAGAAGCGAGCAGCATGATGTCTTAAACGAACATGTAAACAACCTTGGAATTAATCATATTAGACCAGGGCATGTTGTAGTTATGCCATCAACTTATGTAGGAAATCCTCGAGCCTTAAAAGAAAACTTTGAAGATGCTATGGCTTTAATTAAAAAGTATGGTAAACCAAATCTTTTTAATACTTTCACTTATAACCCAAAATTTATATCCAGATCAGACAGCAAATGATAGACCTGACTTAGTTATTCTAGTATTTAAACTCAAACTAAATAACCTTCTCAATGACATTTTTAAGCACGGTGTATTAGGGAAAGTTGTAACATGTTCAGGTTATTAAGTTTCAAAAGTGTGGTTTGCCACATGTTCATATTTTATTTCACTTTGCAAATGATGATAAGCTTGAAACAGCACATGATATCAATAATTTAATATCTGCAGAAATTCCAGATCCGATTGTTAATCGAGACCTTTATGAGGTTGTTAAAACTTGCATGAGTCATGGTCCATGTGGCATACTGAATCCAAATTCTCCCTGCATGAAAGATGGGGTGTGCAGTAAAAACTATCCTAAAGAATTTAGCGCTAACACAGTAGCAGTTCATAATGGTTATCCACGCTAAAGACGTCGTGATAATGGTTTGATTATCAATATTACAGGTAACAATGTAGATAACCGCTGGGTGGTACCTTACAATCCATGGTTATCAAAGAAATATCAAGCTCACATTAATGTTGAAGCTTGCATGTCTGTTAAGGCTGTTAAATATTTGTACAAATACATATACAATGGTCACGACTGTGCAAATATTTTATTAAATGAACAAATTAATCTTGATGAAGTAAACACTTTTTTAGATTGTCGTTATGTTAGTGCACCTGAAGCATTGTGGCGAATTTTTGAGTATCCAATAAGTCATGTCACACTATTATACGCCTTGAAGTTCATCTACCTTAAAAATCAATTAGTGTATTTTAGAGAAGGAGTAGAACAAATCGTCAGGTTAGAATTATTTTGTTCTATCTCAAACTTTAAACGTTGGGAGAAAATAAATTGTTGATTTTACTAAGTAATGAATACTTTTAAAATACATTTTATTTTTAAAATTTTTTTTCTATATAGTTTCTTTAGATATAAATTATTTGAAGAATAAGTTATTATTTCTTTAAAAAGTAATAGTAAAATTTTAAGTAATTTTTACTTATAGAAAAAAATCAAAAACTTTCTTTCAACGTTTAAAATGGGAGATAGAACAAAATAATTCTAACCTGACGAAATGGCTTTAGATCTTGCAGCTCAATGTGATACGCACCTAATGGCATGGTTTAAGTTGAATACTGAAAATGAAAGAGCACATTGCTATTCGTATGTAGACATTCCTTACCACTTTATACTTGATAATAAACATTGTAAATCGAAGGTTAGACAAAGGTGTGGTGATAAAGTGATAGTAAGAATGTATAAAGTTAATCCAACTGGAGAATTTTCTTAGACTGTTACTTTTGCTAGCAAAAGGAACAACATCTTGTGAGTATGTGCGTACTATTAATGGTAATGTCCTTGAAACATTTCGTAAAGCATATGTTTTGAAAGGTTTGTTGCAAGATGACACTGAATGGCAGAATACTCTTTCTGAGGCGGTTTTAACACGTTTGCCATGGCAAATTAGACAGTTGTTTTCAAATATTTTGACCTTTTGTGAACCTGACAATCCTTTACATCTCAGGAATACATACAAAGCTTTTATGATGGAAGATTTCATTCACTACTCATTCCCACTTCTAATAGCTGAACAAGCTTCTCTTCATCAAATTGAAAAGATTGTTAATCAAAGTGGTAAAATGCTGGCTGATTACAATCTGCTTGTTATTGATGAGTTTATAGGCTTAAATCTAGAAACTTTTGATGAAAATGTTCAACAGTCTATTGATGAAGCCAATCAAATTATTATTAACAGATTATCATACGGTCTCTGTGGCCCACCAAAATACATAGTAATTTAACAGATAATAAGGAATAGTAGAAAAGTAACGTAGAATAAAGACGTTTAATATAAAAAGAGTTTCAAGCTTTACTTTTAAAAGCTTTACCGAAAAAAGCTCTGGAAAACACCTTTTCGTATTTTTCAATGACGCCATAACATTTAAGGTGCTTAAGAAGTTGGTGGCGTGGAATATAAAACATGGCGGCGTGTTAACAGATCAAGCCTAAGTGATGTTTGTGAATGAAAAGCAAAATTTTTATTAGGTAAAGCCTGTGATAAACACGGAAAAAAAAACTGTACGTATATTTTTGACTTACGGTGAATAAAATAAAAACAAAGAAAAAAGTTTATTAAAAGATTTAATGAAACATTTTCCAAAATATCATGTGACATACCCTTCCTATTGTATTTTTCCCTCACAGAGTGTATTACCTAACAAATGTTATTGAACAAATTAAAAAAGCACTTTACTGTAGTAACAAGTACAATATATACAGATTTCTAACAATTATATTCATAAACATATATCTACAAATACCTCTGATTGCAGCTTCAAGTGATATATTTTATACCTTTATATGTTTTAATGTAAGAGTATAATTCCTTTTAAAGATAACAAAAATTTAACGGAGAAAGTGAAATAAACTTCTGGCAATTAATATTGCTCATGCTAAGATACATATTTTAATAGCTCCAAGCAAAGAATATACCTGAGACAATATAATAACCGCTCCAGTTTCTTCCTAAGCTCTGAACTGAATCATGTGCTTTTGTAGCAGCCTCGTAGTTTACAAATTCTACTAATTGATTTAAAAAAGTATGAAGGTTTTGAATATGCATGCACACTTCAGCATTTTCACAATTCAGTATTCCTAACGAAGAAATACGAAAAAAAAAACCTAAAGACAAAATTTACGAAAGAAATTTTTCGAATAAAACAACATAATTTTAAAAAGGTTTGTAAAAAGGAACCGTAGAGAAGAACTTTAAGTTATACGAATTTTTTTAAAATAATTTGAAATTAAACAATTTTAGATTAAAGTAAGCGAAGTTATACGAAGTTTACTAAACGTTTAACTTCTGAGGGTCATTAGATCTCCATCAAGTGGGCAAAATTCAAAAACACAACTGTGATAGATTCAAAGGTTGATGTTCTTGACTGGTGGAGGACATATTGCAGAAAAATGCCCATCTTGGTAGGACTTTAACGGGAGTATTATTGCCTGCCAGCCCCAAGTCTCTCAAGTAAGTGGGCCCTAACACTAACCTTAATCGTAACCCTAACCATATTATACTTGCAATAATATTTTTTTTTGTTTTAGTTAAATTGTCAATTGTCATTGTTAGGAATATCTAATCACCCTCTGTTGCTATTTTTCAACACTGTCTATTTGTTTGAGTCCTACTGTTTTTTAAGTTTCCAAAAACAGTTGTTGCCATTGCTCTTAAATTTGCTCATTGTTCCCATTGCTTTTGATGTTGTTACTGCTGTTACTCTGACCACTCTTGTTATCTCACTCTCTAGCTTCTTTTCAGCACAGCCTCTTTCTTTAAGTTTTATGCACGCTGGATACTCTCAAACTCTCCCTTCTTTTAATTCATTTTTTTTCTTCTTCTCATTCTTCTTTTTACAATAATAATCACTGTTGCCATCATACATTTAATGCCAGTTGCTCTTTTTCTTCTTATTCTTCTTCTTTTATTGTGCAAACTTTATTTCTTGTTGTTGCTTTCATTACTTTCTTCTAACTCGGGTGATTTAAGGCCAGTTTGAGAAAATTTCGTTTTTTTTTTCGTGTTATTTTAGTTTTAAACGTGTGACGTATTTTCACCTCGCGTGATTGATCATATTAAGAATTTGACGTTAAGTTAAACTTCACCTTTCATATAAAAACACTCAAACAGTTTTGCTATGTTCTTAGGTTCGAATTTAATTGTTCGAAACCTCTTCAACTTTGTTTACTTTTTTTTTTTTTTTTTTGCGAAATTCGAAATTTGCGCGGTAGAAAAAGGAAAAACGTAGCAAACTACCCCTTAAAAGCCTTTTTTTAAGGGGTATTTGTCACTCGCCTATAATACAAGAAGGCTAAAAGTCGACCCTGGTGTATGTTTATCCTAATACTTTTATTTTTTCACTTTTCATTATCCCAAGCATAGGATATATCTTAACCTTTGACTCTAACAAATCAGGCGATTATAACTTACTTGAGCTTAGGAAATAAAAAACTATAGATAAACATAAGGTTGTAAAATATTTTCTTTCTAACACAAAATTCAGTTAAAGGTTGTCTTTTGGACCGCATTAAAAATCAGTTTACTGGCTCTGCCATCAGTCTGATCTACCATAGGCACTACATAACCTTGCATATATCAGCCTTTGTCAACTTCCAAAAGTTTTCCAAAGTATTTTCTAAAAATTAACAATGGAGAAGCTGGATGAAAGAATGAAATTTAGCAACAACTTATTGTGAGATTTAACACAATTACTTAAAGTGATCAATTATTGGTAAAAAAAAAGATAAATTAGCATTTAATATTATCATTTCTTACTTTTGAAATGAAACAATCTGCTTAATACTATGATCTCATTCCTATTATTACGTTTTGAAGAGTGCTGGGTATTCATTTTTTATTGTTCTATGAGAAACAGGAGTTAAAAAACTGTCAGTATATATCAGAGGATCCAAAATCGAGAAAAACCGGAGTGGAGAAAAATCGAGAAAAAACTCTGTCGGAGTCGAGAAAAAACCGTAGCTTCGATAAAACTTTGTTATAAATTAAAAAATTAAACTATCTAGTTGAAAATTAAACATTGTTCTTGTATTTGATTTTTTTATTTTTATATATTTCGATTTATAATTTATATTAAATTTTTAAAAAAATTATATTTTTATATTCCTTAGTACTTAAATATTTTTCTAATCGCAATCTTTTAACGAGCAAGTTTTATCTAATAAATGGCTTGAAGAAGGCGTGAACTTTCAGTTAAATGTCCTGCCGCGGTGCTCTGTAATAAAGACTTCTTGGGGTACCTATAGTAAAAACTAAAAAAAGAATATTAAAAAAGTATTTATTCTGAAGATCTTTCAAAATAATATTTTAAAAAGATGAAAACATTTATCATTTCATCAGAAAGTGAACTACGAAACTTTGTGACAAATCTGGAAGACGAGGAGAAAACTCTTTCTGCTTCCGAGGAAGTTGCTTGAATTCTGACAACCTTCGCGACAACCTTTCGCGACAACCTTTTTTAGCGTATAGCAAATCAAACACTCAAATGAATTGAATGATTCTGGCAGATTTGATGTGGAAACTTAAACGTGGTACCCAATTTCACCACCCAGCTACAGCCATCCGTAGTTTTACCTGCAACATCTTCATCATCTATACCGAATTATTTTAATTTTTGCATTATTAAAATGTTTAATGTTTCGGCAGAACTAGGAGACGGGAATTTCACCATTCCTAAACAATATATTCGGTCGTGATGAACATTTAAATTGTAGTATCTTCTACCTCTATTGCTACACCATTCGTCACCTGTTAGTCCAAATTTTTCTCCTTTTGCTTTCAATGCAGACAATTCAGCGATCATTAAACATTTGGCTTCAGCATGAAACATCTTAATTTTTTCTGAAATTGTGGACGCTAACTTGGGCAAACTATGCCCATAATTTTCAAAAAGCATTCTTAGTGTTTCAGATTGAGTTATGGACCTAATCGAGTTTAACGATATCTTAGTCAAAACTGGTCTGGAACTGGATGGTTTTAAATCTATTTTCTCGCAACTTTTGATGTGACCAATTAGGCCGTTTGTGCTGCTTCATAGACAAGCGATTCTTTTATGGCATTTTTTGCAATCTCCGTATTTCTTTTCATTTACTACAACTTTATCAAAGTATTTCCACGCTTCCGAAATCATTTTTCTCTATAAAAGAATATTAGACTTAAGGTGGAGAAAATTATTTTGATCATACGATATACGACATTATTGTAAAAAAAAAGTATTATATGTTTAAAACTTACCTCGTTATTTTAAGACCAGTTTTTGTATATATTGTAAATAATGATCTTGACTTTTTTTTGTAAAGGTACGCTATTAAATAGTTAAAATACATTGACTAATATCACACACACATCATATTTTAAAAGTTACTGTTTACAATATCTTTGCTTAAAAATTAAAAAATTCTTGCTTTTTGACAAAAAAAGATATTTCATTATGCATTACATTTTATTATACCGCAACTGATTTTTGTGGATTTAAAAACTTCTATTATTAAAAAGATACTATTATAATCAAAAGAGTTTCTGAAATAGTACAATGGAAAAGTACGAGTATGTTCTATTATACACAGTAAAAAAATTACCCGTTATATTTTTTAAAAATATAACGCCAGTTTTCGTGTTTTATAACGGGTATTTACCGTTATGTTCAATGTATAATTCGTATGAAAATAACATAACGGTAATTACCGTTATGTTATTTTCATACAAGTTATACATTAAACATAACAGTAATTACCCGTTATGTTTAATATATAATTCGTATGAAAATAACGTAACGGTAACTGCCGTTATGTTATTTTCATACGAATTATACATTGAACATAACGGTAAATACCCGTTATAAAACACGAAAACTGGCGTTATGTTATCCGTTATGTTTGAAAATCTGAGATAACGGGTAATTACCCGTTATGTTATCCGTTATGTTTGAGGAAATTTCAGTTTTCTTAAAATATGCTTCTTTTTTTCTTCTATAATGACCATGCAATTCACTAAAAGCAAAACTCTCTCTCTATATATATACATATAAATTGTTAGTTGTTACACAACCACTTACAGTTTTTTTATAAAACAGTTTGATATGGAAAAGGACATTAACTGCGTTCTATGCAAATACTTTTATTAGTATTAGTTAGTAATCATTATAAATTATTCAATATATAGTATCATGTAGTTTAGGATCATGCATATATATTTGAAACAAACTTTACATTACTTCGAAAAGAGTTCAACAGTGTATTGCACTTTTTTGATATGAAAATAAATTGTTCAAATCCACATATCTCTTGAAAAAAACCAAGCAACTTGCCAAAATAAGATGGATATGATAAGTCCAATAAATAATACACGATAACTAAAGTCACCACCATCTCACTGGTGCTGACTAATGGCTGAATGTCCATCTCAAGACCCTGTCGACTCCTTATGCCATACTCCTTGTGATTAAAAATCACTTGGGGACCATAAGAACTCGGTACTCTTATGTATTCTCCAATAGAGTCACACTAAAACAGTATATAATAGTACAATAGTAAAATAATAATATTGCAAAAAAATCTTGTGAAAATTTAAAAAGTAGACATTCCAGTTTTTCACACACATTCCAGTTTAAAATTATTTCCGTGAAAGAATTAAACTAATACAAAAAAAAAAGAGACAGAAAAGAAAAGTATGCTATTTCATGGAAACATAGACATGCATGTTGTTGTTTAATTCAAATAAATTCAAAAATTCAAGTGATAAACTTACATCCACTTTCATAAACAATTTATCACATGTCTTCTTGGAAATAAGTTTCTGCTGGAGCTTTAACAAATTGTCAGTGTGGTTACCAGACTCTGGAGAAATCCAAGACAACACTGCTTGTATCTTGACTGCAGCATCCTTGAAATCAGCATAAAAACGAATTGCTTCCTCCAGCATTAGTGTAGGAGAAAAACTAATTCTCTTTGGTATCATACTGAATGTCTCATTATTAAATAGTTGTCTATCTAAAATGGACAAGGTTGGCTGTGAAGGTTTTCTTTTTTTTAATTCATTCTAAAATGAAAAGTACTAGTCGATTTTAAACATATAGAAGAGCTACAGAAATTAATCAAATAAAAATTGGAATAAATTAAGAGAAAATTTATTTACAAGAATATCTAAGTAATATTGCTTAAATCCATAAATTATGTTTTTCTTACTTCAACATCGTTTAATAGCTGCCCTTGATTAGCTACCAATTCAGTCACAACAGGTTTGAGTTTCCTATTGTTATTTGAAACAGAAACCTGTGGAAGCCTTTTCACCTTTAAGCTGCGACACTTGGTATACTGTCGTTGTCGAAAATTGTTTGGCAACTTTTTAAAAATGAGATCCTAACATAACCAAAATATAATCTTATAATTTATAAAAAAAAAAGTAACGAAATAGCAAATTGATGAGGCTGTTTGCTAAACAAACATTAATGCATAAATTGTCAAATAAAACTTTAAAAAAGCATTAACTTTTAAAATTTACTTATTTATAATACATAATGCATAAATGACTATTTATTTAAACCAAAAAGTACATGAACTTAAAATAATAAAATCTTTAAATGCAAAATTAATCCTATCACTTTTAGTATGAACAAATTGGACTAACAAATACAATATTAAGCGTAATAATTCACTTACCCATCGTTGACCATAACAAGGATATAAGCTTAGACAAGTCGACTTTAACTTTGAAAAAAATATTTTGTGCAGAAGAATTCTATTTACAACGTTAGCATGAGTTGGGATATGGGAGAAGCAGAATGATAACAGACAAGCCATTAATTCTCTGGCCACAATCTTATCATCAACTACAGAGTTGCTGCTAACAAATTGTTTAATGTGTGGAGGAAAGTAATTAATGAGTTGTTGTCTAACATCGCCAACAAAAGGAATTCAATCAATCTAAATCAATATGCAAGTAGATATTAATAACATAATATTAGTAGATAGTCGTTATTAAATTTGACACAATAAAAGCTTCAAATAAAAAAATGCAAATTTATTTTTAAAATAAAACATTTAGAACAAGTTACAAACTATAACATTTAATGATCAAGTGCTTCGTAAGTAGTAAATCAAAAAAATGTTTTTCATCAATATCAGGATGTAAGCCTGACAATGGCACTTCCTATATAGCGGAATTCCCAATTTTTGAAAAATTTAAAATTCTAAAGATTTTAACTCCTTAAACTCAATTATCTTAAAACAAAAAAAAGTAAGACAATATATATTCCCAATATTGAAAAAAAGCTATACAAACACACATACATATATATATGCATATATATATGCATATATATATGCATATATATATATATATATATATATATATATATATATATATATATATATATATATATATATATATATATATATATATATATAGTCAGTCAAAAATAATTTGTGACAATATAATCCTTTCAGTAAACTTTTGGTTGTAGTTTCTCACTCTGTAAATAGGTGCATATGCACTTTATGAATGACTCCAAACTGTATTTATCTATTTAACTAACATGGAAGTGCTGGGGGTACAATATAGATGTTACCAGCCTCTTTAAAGTAAAATGCAGGCCAAGGAAAAGGAATATTTTTTGGTGAAATAGGTGTTAAAGGAATAGTAATATCTTCAATGCCACTAAAAAAACCTCTTATCTCATCATATGCAACAGACTGGAGCTGTGTTGTAATAAAAAACTTTCTGTCACCTCTGACTTGTATCTCCTTAATTGTATAAACAAGAAATTGTGAACCACTATGAAACCATAAACATGACCCAAGACAATATTTAATACCATTAACCTGAATACGAGATATTACATTTTTCTTAAAAGTTACTTGATCTAATTCAGAGAGAACTCCATTATTCAACTCACCAGCAGAACTGTAAAAAGATGATACAGTGTTTAAGATCATTCCCTTTAGGGCAGTATATGGCATATTTTTAAAATTAAAGTGACTGATATTTTTAATTACTTGGTGTTTTCTCTCAAATCCCATGCACATGTGGTATCGTTGAGGACCAAATTGTCTGGATTGATGTGGATAATGTATGAGAAAATGAAGCTTAGGTATAAATTTTTCTGGATATAATTCCATAAACAGTGTATGATAAGCAGCTATTTTTTCCTCTAAGCAAAATAAATAAGCATCAGTTGTAATAGGAGAGAGACACAATTGAAGTATATGAAGAAGTTTAATTAGGCATGAAAAATGAAGATCAATCGCAGTTGTTCTCAAAAAAAAAAAAGCTTATTCTATTCCAAACCATATATGGTTTGGAATAGAATAAGCTTTTTTTTTTGAGGTTTTTCCACCACCACCACCTGTCTCACTGTGCATTACTAATTGCTTTGCGATGTAAATTTGTGTTGATATTGAACAAAGAGAACACTTATATTTTGAAAACAACATGAACTATTGTAAAAGCAGCGTAGAAATAAAATAAGAAATAAATTATTTTACGAGTAAAAATTGATATTTTCTAAAAACCTCGTCGAAGTTCCGTCGAGGTTTCTCGATTTCTCTCGAACTCCGAAACTCCGAAAAACCGAGAAAAATCCGACGAGACGGAGTTCCGAATGGATCCATTGGTTATCAGTTATGAGTCAAACATGAGAAGTTTGTTCATTAAATATTTTTGAGTAATCAACTGATCTCAAAACAGCACTAGAAATGGCATTTGAATTCCTATTTCATTTGGAAGGTGGCCATTTAATGAGGCAAGCAACCTTTGGAAACATCTTTCAGTTTCTTCGCATATGATAACAACACTTTTGGTTGGTTTAATTAAACCTCCTCTGTCTTTGAATTTTAAAAAACTGCTTTATTTAAAATGATAAGAAAGTACTAATGAATTCCAACATTTAATGCAGATGGTTTATTGTAAATTTATATATCATACATTTTTTGATAAGATACATGTTGATGTTTGTTAACATACAAAATATATGTTATCAAAAAGTTCCCTTAATAATTCTTTTTGAATAACAAGTCAAAAACAATTGACTCAATCATTGAGAGCTGGAATATTACAAAAAATAATATAAAATAATATATATTAAAAAAAATTTATTTGTATTTAATATTTTTATTAAATACTATATCCATTAATTAAAATTATGTATTAAATAATCCTAGAAGGAACCCCTAAGCTGTGTGTACTCACAGCACTCAGTTAATAGTTCATGCAGCATGTACATATCTGGTATCTTCTACAAAAATTGAAAATATAAAATTTGTCAAATTTGTAAGTAGACACCGCTGCCGCTTACCATACAGTTTTCTTATCAACCTTCAAGCACACTGCATTGGGTAACTAAGAACTAAAAGGTACATAGATTATGCATAAATATTATTCAATCGTAAATTGCACTTAAAAAGTACATCGAATATCTTGTACCTTTGTATCCAAATAATTAATTTGTCTGATTTTTTTAGAAATCAATTCATTTCTTTAAAATTTTTAAAACTTTATTTCATAGTCTAGTTTTTCTTTCAAAACTTTATTTATTTTCTTTCATATCTCTTTAAAAAGCCTTATAAAATGTACATCGATCACCGCTAGGAGCTCCGATCGCCGCCATCTTGGGAGGCCAATTTTGGCTTCAAATTTTTTTGAAAAAGACAATTGAATACGCTATCCAGTTATATTTTGAGATCAGTGATTGCGCTCTACGAAGATACTTCGGAAAAACATACTTTAACGACTTTTTTAACGTAAAAACCATGCTATTAATGTATTGCTTTTGTAAGCTAAAAGATCATTAACTTACTATTCTGAAAATGGCGTATGTAAGGGTTTTTAGTGGGATTTTTTACAACTTTGACTTCGAATTAGAGCACTTTCCGTTGATTTTCAGGTCCATGTTTTTATATTTTTCTGAATCAGCATGAAATTTTCTATCATAATCTGCAATAAAAAAAAAAAAGGGGGGGGGTGCGAAAGTGCAGTAGCGCCAAAAATGTAATAAGTATATATTCTAATGACATTTATAAATTTTTTGCATACTTTCATTTGAATAATTGTCAAACTCGTTGGTTTCTTTATTTCTGACTTCAATAAAAAGAAAATTCTTTTAAATGAAATATCTACCTATAAGAACCTAGAAAAGAATAAACTTAAGGTATGTTTACTTTTTATACTTTTGAATTTTCTATTTGATTGTTATGTATTTTGTTTATTATTTTGAATTTCGTTTTATAGGGGAAAGGTGCCTATGATGGCATAGCGCCTATGATGGCATACTGGTCATATTTCCAAAAATATTGGTTTTGGTGTATAAGTGATTAGACCAACATGTGTATATTAGTAATTCATTACTTCTGGTGAAAATTCGTCCTTCTGTCGTAAATAATGCTTTTGTAATCAACAAACATAAATTTACGCATGTAGTGTTGTAGTTTTAATGCCCTCATATATTTAGGATTACGATTTTTTTATACATCACACAGAAGTGAAATTTTCATGCATTTCATCTGCAGGCTTTGTACATTTATTAGAATACTTATTGTAATGCTATGTGTAGAATAAGGTAGACACAGCTTGTTTTAATAAATATGGTGACTCTTTCCTATGATGGCATACCGAGAAGTTGCCATCATAGGAAAGTCTGCAAAATGAGTTGAAAAAAATGCCTGAAATAAATTTTAATGCGCATAAAAAGGTGATCAGGCTAACAAAAAGATGAAATACAAGAGTTTGAGAAACCAACACATTTGGAAATGAGATCTCCCCCATCAGAAGCTTCCACATGCATTGGATCTTCTGTTTCAACGAAAGGATAAGATCTAGTATACAAAGTTGTGTCCAGTGCCTTTAGCAATCCCTAAAATTGAATTGAAAAGGGCATGAAAACGTGGAAAAACTGGACCTCTGAATACCACACCGGATATCCAAGAATTAAAAGATAAAGGAAAAGAAAAAGATAACAAGGAAAAGGAAAAATTTGCTAGAAAAACAAAAAGAAAGACGACTGTTGAAGAAAAATACTGCAGTGAGGAGATTAAAGGAAGTAATAATGTAATGGGTTTCGAATCTGATACAGCATTTTTGTATTGTTATGAACTTTATTTGCTGTCTTGCTCTAAAGAACCATGGGTTTGTTGTCAAAAATGTAGATCTTGGTATCATTGCTAATGTGCAGGCATAAAGAGAAGTAGAAAAAAATTTATATGTGAACTATGCTTATAGACAAAATATTTATTTTTGATTTTCTTTTTTTGATTTTTGATTTGTTGTGTTTCCATTAATAAAAAACAAAAAAAACCTTGTTTGTCTAGTTTCTTTAAAGTGTGCCATCATAGGAGCAGTTAGTTGCCTATGATGGCATACTTGTATTTTTTTTTAATGGTATAAACTTATAAAAAAGCAAAATAGTAAAAATTCTGAGGTTCATTATTATTCTGCATGCTAGAGGGAATACACCCATGTCAAAAATTATTTTTTAAGTTTTCAGGTAATGACTCAGAGAAACGTTAAAGTTAAGTATGCCATCATAGGCACCTTTCCCCTAACCTAAGAATATTGGCACTACTCGACTTTCTCCCCCCCCCCCTAATTTTATGATTGATTCTGATAGAGAATTTTATGCTGATTAAGAATCGTATAAAAACATGGGTCTCAAAATCAATGGAAAGTGCTCTCATTCGAAGTCAAAGTTGTAAAAAATCCCACTAAAAACCCTAATATTCGCCATTTTTTTTCAAAACGCTTTTATTTTTAACGAAAATTAATTACCGTTACATTGCGCAATAAACAGACCTGGTTTCCATAAGCTTTAGCATTATTATTTTAAAGGATTGTAACGAAAATGTTATAACGAAATGAAATTAATAGAAGATTTCAAATAAAGGTTGAACGTAGAATATGAGAACGTAGAAAAATTGATGAATAATTTATATTGTATCGTACGCTGGTTTTTTTTTATTAAAAAAAACGGTTTGAAGGTTACATTTTCTAAATTTTACATGTGATAGAACAACTATGAACTAAGTTTCAAAAGTTCTTCTTATAGGAAAAAAAACTTTTAAAATTTAAAACTTTTAAAATTCGTTACAAAAGTACATTACTTGCAATATAGTTTATTCTCTAATAAATCAAAAAACGACTATTTTCATTGCAACAAAAAATTGCGCAAGATAAACATACTTAAACGAATTTTTTAACGTAAAAACCATGCTATTGATGTTTTGCTTTTGTCAGCTAAAAGATCATTAACTTAGTATTTTCAAAATGGCGAATATTAGGGTTTTTAGTGGGATTTTTTACAACTTTGACTTCGAATTAGAGCACTTTCCATTGGTTTTGAGACCCATGTTTTTATACGATTATTAATCAGCATAAAATTCTCTATCAGAATCAATCATAAAATAGGGGGGGGGAGGAGAAAGTTGAGTAGTTTTTGTTTCATACTTCTGATCTTATAACATTATAAGATCAGAAGTATGAAACAAAAATGAAAAATTATTTCTATAGTTTCCAAAAAGATTTTTTTAAAAGAGGACCTTTAAAGCTAAGGTCACCGTAGCTTAGCTATTTTTAAAGCTAAGGTTATCTTAGCTACACTTTAAAGGTTTAGCAATGCTTTCATAATTGTTTTATTAAATTATCAGAATAAAAACTTTATAACATTAAATTCTACTTTTATATATATATATATATATATATATATATATATATATATATATATATAACTTTATAACATTAAATTCTACATTTTCAAAATAACGACTCACATTTTGTTTTTTATTTAAAATAATATTACTGGTTTACCTGTTTAGCTTTGTTACAATTATAGTATAACTAATTTTATTTTTCAGGTGATGAAGAAGTTGATGTTAATGTTAATGGAAAAAGTAAGAAGAGTGACAAATTAGATTTTAGTGATATCTAGCAATTTGTAATAAGAAAAAACAAAGGAATGATTACAATCAGGGTTTGATTATAATCAGGGCATCAGTACTTTCACAATCACTTTGTCTGTTAACTAGAAAATTCAATTCCAGGATTCCATTATTAAGGCAGAGAGCGCCTATTTCAAAAGACAATATTGTGGATCAACCAAGTAATACTTATTTTATTAGCTTGAGTTGGTGTTTGTATATATCTACATATAAATAATATATAAAAAACATATACATATATATGTATATGTTTTTTATATATTATTTATGTTATTTAAAAATGAATTTTTATTTAAAATACTTTTTGCATATTTAATGTAATGTAATGGTTTTTTATATTGTAGTTAAACCATCTGTATTTCCACAACCACCTCTAAAATTAAACTGAAACTTTCAAACAAATAGCAGTTGTATGTCAAATGCACCCCAAATCAATGAAATGTATCAAGCGAGTAAGTTATCAAACTTTAAAAGTTTTTTAATTTTGTCCGATGTGACCAATGCAGTTGCTTAAGCTATAATCTTTCTTTTACCATTATCTCTGGATTTTATAACTGTGAAATATGGACTTTGATTAAATATTGGATAAAATATTTTAAGCCTATATTTTACAACATACATTTTAAAATAGATTAAAAAAAAAAACTTAAGGTTTAAAAAAAATAAGTTAGTGTACCAAAATTTTAGTAGTTTTTTTAAAAATCTTTTTTACAGAGTTCCAGGGAAAAGTTCTCTATCAGCTAGCAAATTTGGCAAATGAAATTAAAGATTTGAGAATAGCAGTTGAAATGATGGGTATACTAAGTTCAGAGCACTTAGAAAATGGTGAAGTTCATCTGGAAGTTTTTGCTGGACCTATTTAGACCTTGAATGGGTATAGAAATTTAGAGGAGCAGTGTGGAATACTTGCAAATAAAACAACTTTAGTTACCAAATAGCTCATATTTTCTATTTCAAGTTCAATATCCTGTCATTTAAAGTTTGACTATGATAATAAATTTTTTATATAAGACTGTTTGTTTTGATGTCTAAAATAGGTTTTGCTTTTACTGAATATGTAAAATTTATATTTTGATTCTAAACTGGAATTCCATATTTATTAAAAATTGCATTTTTAAATACAGTAGAATCCCATTAACTCGGACCCTGGATAAGTCGGACTTTTACTAAGTCGGACGGAATTTCAATTCCCCTTGAACATTCTCTATCAACTTACTGTAAAATCATCCGCTTAAGTCGTACCCTGGTTAAGTCGGACCATTCGCTAACTCGTACTGTTTTTTGAGGTCCCTACGGCAAAAAACTTCGCTTAACTAGGACTTTTATTTTGAATTTGTATGTAAGTGCGTATAATAACAAAACTTCCAATACTTCAATAAAAATTTCAAACTCTAAACGCTCGAAAATAAAATACTTTTGAGTCAATTATAGCTAAACATTTTCACAAAGAGCTTTCGATTCAGTTAAGCTCCGATTAAATTCTATTTATTAATAACTATTACATTAAAAATTCAAAAATATCAATTAAAATTCAAAATTTAGAACGTTCGAAAATTAATTACTTTAAATTAATTACTTATGCGTCAAACATAATTTAACGAACTAAACATCTTCACTGATATCTTCGATTCGGTTTTACTTCGATCGAGGTTTCTTTACTCTAAATGTCGAAGGTTACTAAGAGAAAGCTATCAAGTAGAACTTTAACAGAAAAATACAAAATACTAAAAGAACTCGATAAAGGAGAACCATCTGTATCTATATCAAAAAAGTATGGGATTCCAAAGCAAACATTGTCTGGATGGTCAAAAGAAAAAAACAAAATAAATTCAGAAGTCGAAAAAAATAAAACTTCTGCGAAAAGAATGCGTATGCGTGTCTCCCTAAATGAGAATTTGGATAAAGCATGTTATATGTGGCTTTTAAACACCCGACACCAAAACATTCCTGTGTCTGGAACCATTTTCAAAGTCAAAGCTTTGCATTTTGCAAAAGAACTTGGTTGTGAAAACTTTCAAGGATCCGATGGATGGTTAGATAGATGGAAAAAAAGAAACAATATATCGTTTAAAACAATTTCAGGTATTTTATCATTTTAATTTTTCATTTTTTTCAGTAGTTTGTCTTAAAAATGATAATAAGCATGGAACTTTCATTTCTATTCCATCCCCAATAAACTATTAAATTATCAAACCAATTCTTTTGTTTTAATTTGTTTAAAGTCATTACCACGTTTTGGCTCATTACCACGCAATAAGCAATAAGTGGATAAAGTGCAAAAAAACTGGATAAAGTCCTAAACCATAGCTAATAAAACTTATGCTGACTTTAAAGTTGCTTTTCTTATATTTCATAGGTGAAAGTCAAGATGTTACTAATGAAATGACCGTTCCTTGGAGGGAAACAACTTTGCCGACAATATTGTCTCGTTATAACTCTCGTGACATATTCAATGCAGATGAGTTCGGTTTGTTTTATAAAGCACTTCCCAAAAAAAGTATGCATTTGAAAGGTGAGAAATGTAGTGGAGGTAAGAATTGCAAGATACGGCTAACTGGGCTTGCTGCAGCTAACATGTATGCAGAAAAACTTCCAATATTTGTTATTGGGAAATCAAACAAACCCCTTTGCTTTAAAGGAATTAGAAGCACTCCATGTCGTTACCGTGCGCAAAAAAAGAGCTGGATGACCTCTGAACTGTTTGAGGAGTGGGTTAAGGAAAACGACAGAAAGTTTGCATTAGAAGGCCGTAAGGTAGCATTGGTTATTGATAATTGCACTGCCCATCCGAATATTGAGAATCTTAAATTGATCACACTCTACTTTTTCCCCCCAAATACAACTTCATGTTTGTAGCCGATGGATCAAGGAGTCATTCGATCGTTGAAGTGTAAGTACCGAACTAATTTAATTAACAAGGTCATAAATGCAATTGATAACGGAAAACAAATGCCTTCAATCTCCATACTTGAAGCTATGAAAATTCTTGTTTATTCTTGGAATGAAGTTTCAGAAACCACTATTATTAACTGCTTCAACAAAGCAGGGTTTAAGGAAGTAGTAGGAGTAGGAATATTAGACAAAGATGAAGAATACTTTCCTGCATTAAAAAATTCAATTGATCAGTTACGTCAGCGTGATAAGGATCTTGTTCCGGAAGATTTTACTTACGAAGATATGTTAACAATTGATGATCACGTTTCGGTTATGGGAGGAGTGATGACTGATGAAGATATTGTTCAAGATATCGTTGAGGTAGTTGAAGAAGAAACTCAAGAAGAAGAAGGAAACGAAATGTCGGATGAAACGGTGACAAAGCCAACGACTGAAGAAGTTCGTAAAGCAATTGATACCCTTGTTAATTTTTCGATGTTTACTCAGAGTGGTGAAATTGGAAGAGTAGCTTTGAATGCTTCAGAGCTGTTTGAAAAAGAATTGTGCGAGTCACTGAAACAAACATCGATTTTGGACTTTTTTTGTTTATAGTATATATTATATATACAAAAATATATATTTCACATAGGACTATATTGTTCAATGTATATGTAGATAATATTTATATATCGAGGAACATTCGATAAGTCTCGAAATCTCAATAAGTCGGACATTTTCAAAAAGTCCGACTTAACGAGAGCTTTGCTTAATTCGGACATTCTCTAAGTCGGACAGAATATATATACCCCTTCAGAGTCCGAGTTAATGGGATTCTACTGTAATTTATTTGTAGCTTCACCTTCTTTCACAAATTGGGGGAACATCTACTAAAGATACTTCAAAAAATCTCTTAAAAACACTTCTTTCTTATTTTGTTATGTTGCATTTAAGTATGGATGGAAAGGCACACTTAAAAAGCTTCCATTTAGAGACACTGCTTTATGTCAACTTGTTGTTGGTAAAGTATTAACTTTTTTGTTTAACTAAAATCAAATTCAGGTTATAATTCTATTCTTTAATGACTTCAAATCTTAAGCACCATTAAAAATATGAAAATAGTTTTTGAAGGGTATGATATAAACCTATGATAGGTTGAATAGGGCTTTCAAAGAGCATAGCGCTATCTAATTAAATTTTTTAAGTATTTCTAAAAAGATTAGTAGAATGTAAAAGTAGTGAAGCAATTTAAAATGATTTTATTAGTGCTCTATCCATGGCTCCTCTTATTACACTGTTGATTTTTTGTATACAAAAATTTTTTGATGTTTAATTCCTTTATAACTATTTAGACAACGCTTAACTTTTTTTGACGTCAAAATTAAGAAAAGTTAAACGTTGTCTAAATTTAGACAACAATCGTTTTAGATTACTTTTAAGTACTTAGTAGGATTATTTTATTGAGTTGTTTTTATTACAATTTGTTTTCACAATGTTTTACATAAGTTTAGCTAGTTAAGTTTTTTATAACCTGTAAAATAAGTTTTTGGACATGTCTTATTACTATTTTAAATGCATAAATGTATAATCAAATGTTTTCTTATTACTTTTCAGTATTTAGTATGAGTGTTATACTTTTAATATTTTCATTTGCTTTATCGAAATCTTTAGATAATGATAAAAGTGTATGTAATGAGTATGGTGACAATGTTACTGCTGGAGAGACCAGTGGAGTAATGGATGTAATAAGTAAAAAATGTAATAAACCTCCTATATCAGGTAAACCTTTTATACATTTCAGTAAATATCTTTTTAAAGGGTTCCTAAAGTTACAAATGTAAGGAGGATTTAGATTGCATAACTAGACATGAGACCTGTTGATTGTTAGTATTTTTTTGATTGTTTTTATTGTAGAGAAAAACAAAAAAAAATACTTACAAACTGGCCACAAACTTTGATTTTTCATAACTTTTGAATTGTTGGTTAAGTTTTCCTATTTTTTAAAGCTCTACAAAGCTATATTTTAAAATTGAAAATTAAAACAACTAGGTGAAAAATGGCAAGATAAATTCTCCTTTGTTTTTAAAGACTTGTAAAAAACTGTAATGTTTGTTTTGTAAAATTTTATAAGTGTGCAAACGAAGTTCTCCTGATGAGAAACAAATCACATTCCCACTTCCTGTTCCTCCTAATAAGAAAATCGAGCGAACAAAGAAATCTACTTTAGGTGAGCACTTGCATAATTTTGTGCTTGCACCATTATTTTTTTTTTTGTAGCTTTTTATGAATTTTAAAAAAATATACTAATTTTTTTGCTAATGTTTATCAAATATTTAAAGATATATTGTAAACAAGTCAGTTGTCCTTTCGGTAAAATTGATTGTTAGTTCTTGTTAGGATTTGGTTGAATTTTTATTG